>NC_134676.1:40804734-41107650 GCF_030463565.1 Pelecanus crispus
CACAACTCCGCTTTCTCTCATATACCTTTCCAAGTAAAAAGAGTCAGCTGTGACTACGCAGACTGACCAGCTGATAGCAAAAGTCATAGCAAAGCTTATTTCTTTGACCCTGTAGCTTGCAACTGAGGTCAAGAGTGGTTTAAGGAAGTCATTAGCCTTTATGAGGGAGAAGGATGAGGGATTAACTAGCCTATAGAAAATATTTCAATACAATAGAAAGTTGTTCTACAAAATGTGTCTATTCACATAAAAATATTTTACTAGGTACTGGAGTTAAAAACAGAGGATACGATCCACCAAAAAGTAGAGATGGCTCTCTTCTTCCTGCCTTCATGTTCAAATGCCTTCACAGTGGTTTGCCAGGCTGTTTCCTGTAACAGTGAAAAAGTTGTAAGCTTAATCCTCCGCACATGGGTATCATCTATCAACAGCCTTTATCATACTATTCATTTCAAATTTGGGGGGGGGAGGAAGGGATATGGGGCTCAATCCCAGAGAGTGGGGTTATTGAGTGATGAAGATTTACAACATTTTACCCGTAAGTTAGAGCCTCTTTCCAAGGCTTCACCTAGTGTATTCACGCTTGCTGTTTATTTCCATATTGGTGTAATGGAGATCCCCCACCCCAACTGTGTTTTATGCTTATGCATGTACATATACGGTTACAAGAATTATTGCATGTAAGGAACCATGTAATGGCAGCACCATTTTCTTGTTGAGATCATTTCTGGCAGCTGGTACATGAAACTAGTACACAGAATCAGCTAACTGTTGTGGCTAAAAGCACAAGGAAGTATGGTAGCAATGTGAAAGCATGGGACTTGTTTTCCTCATTGCTAGGCTCCAGCCCTTCAAATTTTCCAAAGTCATGACACTGTGGGTTGCCCACATAGAAGAATTTGCAGGATTTGAGATTTAATGAGGCCCACCCAGGTTCACTATAAAATTGTAATCCTAATATTAATTGAAGGATTAGAAACAAAACTGTAAGACTGGCTTAACAGTCTTGTTAAGTCAAAGCCAGAATAGGCTGAAAGAAGGCCTTGCAGTAAAACTTTCAAAAGTCAAGCAAAGCTAAATCCATAAATTAAAATAGGATGGAAAACCCAGTGAAATATTTGCCATTATATATAATGTAAGTCAGAATTTTATGTTGACATACATCATGGTTAGTATGATTAAATTCTGATATAGATCACCTTTAAAGTTATTTATTACACAAGAATTTAAGATTAAAATCCTTCTTGAGTTTTTCTATCAGGTCTTTTGCTTGAGGAATTCAGCAGGTTGAACCAAGTTTCAAACTTCCTGAGACTAAGATACTAGCTGATTTTTTTCAACAGTCCTTTTAAAGTAAGACCCTCTGTTCAGATCAAACAAGAAACACTAGAAGCACCTACTTAATTTGTATTTCCCCTGATTTTCTTCTTTTCTTAGTTGTGATTTAATAAGAAATTTTGTCTCAAAGCTATTCTTTTCCTTCAGCTTTGACCCTGAAGAAAAGTCATGAAACTTTATAACATCATATTTGGTGATTGTTTCTTTCATATTAAGGAGTACTATGTGTTTACTTCCATTTAAGCCACATGGTTAGGACTAAACACCAGGGAGAAAACAGGAGTAATAGATTCATGTGTGAAAAAAGAAAAAAACATGCTAAGACTATTATATACATCTTGGAAAAGTGTGTGTGCTTTTACAGTCATACCTGAGTCACAGAACAGTTGGAATAATGATTGCATTGAATACAACTGATTATATTCGACTTCCTTTGCCAATTAAGAAAGCGCATGCCGAGGAACAACCTGTGAAATTTCACAGTCCACAGGGGAAAAGACAAATAATTATTGTACACATGGAACTATATGACAAAAAATATCTTGCATCATGCAC
Source organism: Pelecanus crispus (assembly GCF_030463565.1). Classification (NCBI taxonomy): domain Eukaryota; kingdom Metazoa; phylum Chordata; class Aves; order Pelecaniformes; family Pelecanidae; genus Pelecanus; species Pelecanus crispus. The sequence continues at coordinate 40,806,628 of NC_134676.1, forward strand.
TTATCTACAATTGGGCTCAAAATCTTAAGTGCTAGAATTATGCACTATTTAATTTTATCTGTGTGAAAGTTTCCCTTTTTCAGAATGTTGTAAGGCTGTTGAATTAGATAGTCTGACTGCTTTCATCTGAAAGGGGGGAAGAATTGATAGCACTAGTCTTTATTTTTGAATCAAAGTTGAATCAGTATAGGCTGTTGACAGAAAGAAGGAAAAAACAATGTTACATTGCCAAGCAGAGTAAAGGAGCAGTGATCAACACTGGAGCATAAAACCTGGATGAAAAATATTGCAGTGTGACAAAGGTCTTCCTGTTTTCAAGTGTAGTTATGATTCTAACTGAGTCAAAAATACTAGAAAGATAATGAAAATTCCTTGGCATAAAAAAATAATGCCTTGCCTCTTGACCCTGACAGATACAGATATGTGCATGGTATGGAATTCTTATGGGCTAAATAAGATCAGAAAACTACAAATAGGCTCCTAGTTTTTGCATGACTTATTTTTGCATCAATGAAGCAATGTAGGTCACAAAATAATATTTGATCAGAACCTTTTTTAATAAAGGTGTTGAGTTACATATGCTATAAACATTCAGTGAAGAAATATACCTAAAAACAGAGGTACGAAATCTTTGTAGTTCTACAAGGCACTGTCTAACTATTTCAGATTTGCTGAACTATGACATTTTAAATATGCTGCTTGCATCATTACACAATTACACACGCTTCCCCCATGACAGCATTGTATGTTCAAAGCCTAAGCAAAGAGCATAAAAACATTTTCTTGTACTGTTCATAATATCTGAATCAGGGCTTATCTGACAGTGTTCCAAATTGATCATTCACTCCAATGGCTTCATAAATGTTCATATTCTCTAGATGTTTTCAACTTCTTCACTCACAGTTATGCAAATATGCTGTAGGTATTACAATAAACCATATTTTTATAAGGAAAAAGTATCTATAAGGTATTACTATACTCCTGATTAATTCAGGAATTTAATCATTAGGTTGCACTTTAATTGAGTTTTTCTTATTTATTTATTCCTGGACTGAAACATTGCATTAGGTGGACAATTGAAACTTTGATATTATTTTTCAGGAAAATCAAATGTCGACAATCTCTGGGTACTTAACAGGAAAAAAAAAATTTGCTAACTACATACCTAAGCCTAGATTATAGTAATGCCAAAATATTATAATGCCAAAATCCCTAGGAAATAAAATACTATAATGCCAAACTTTGTAGAAGTGTTTCTAAAAGAAATGTAACTGTTACTTTGGGGAGCAAGTTTTCTTTCTTAAAAACAGGTTTATAAGAGCCACACTTTGGATTTGCTATGTGTTTGCTAAAGCAGTTAGCACAAGATATTTTTAATTAATAAAATATTTTTCTGTCTCCAGCCATCCCCCTCCCCAACAAAAAAAGCCACTAAGATTGCATGGGAGAAGGTCTATCAGGAAGCATAGGACTTTCTCCAATATTTTCCATTGCATTGTGTCAGACAAGGCAGAGAAGAAAGGTCTGCAGTGGGAGGAGAGGAATAGCTATCCATGCAGTGGTATGGAAGGATCCAAACCTTCCAAAGTGGGAGTTCGGGGGAAAGAGCTGCCATGCTTCTGGCTGCAGGAGTCACTGTGGAGGCTGGAGGGCTGCTCTCTCTTCCCCTGCCCACCTCAGTGGTGCTTCTAGCTTCTTCCTGGAACTGCACCTTCTCTCTTTGTTCTGACCAGATATGGGCAGGTACAAGCAACAAAAGTGAAAAGAAAGCATTTACCTTTTGTCATGTGTTATATGTCTGAATGCTTTCCCGATACTGCTTAGTGCCAACATCAGAGTAATAGCTGTGACTTGGATGTAAGCTCTCAAGTCTAGAAACTTGTCTTTACTTCTTCCATCCACTTTCATGGTTGGTGAAAGGCAACTGTGAGTCAGTCAAAATATCCATTTTGACCTAATCTGCTGAGAAGTGTTTTCCTTAGCTCTATTTGATATCAGTATCAAGGCTTGCTAGCATTTTACTCAGTTTGGTTTCAAGTAGTATGTCACTGGCATCATTTATTAAACTCTTCCCTTTACTTAAGAGTTAGTACATTTGGTTTCAGTTCAGCATATCACTAAAATCAAATGTCACACCAGATCACACAATAAAAAAATGACACCTGAAACAAAAAAAATTTGGAGCTGTTCTTTATAATGTCATTTGAATGGCAAATTAGAGGGAACAATATTATTGTAACTTCATTCAGAATATGTCTGCCATCTCTTCACAAGAACGTATATAAACAAGCTAAAGTTGAAAGCATTGTCAATGCCACAATTTGGCTATCAGACTCTAAATGATGCATGGGGCTTGACACATGCCTAAAATGTATCTTTCTGTATTTGATGTTTCCTAGGGCAGAAATCAGTAAAATCTGGTACGTAAATTACTGGGAAAAAAAACATAAGAAACACAGGTTATAGGACAGAAAATTAAACAGCTACATATATATAGGATCTGTGCACTTTAGTACCCACGTTTTGTATAATAAAGTTGGCAAGAGTGGTCCAGGAAGGTACCCCTCCTACCTTCCAGCACAGTCCACAAATGCTGATGAATCTGACACAAAGATATTTACAAGAAAAGCCTAGAGATCCTGACTGAAGTTCTACCAAAATCTGGGGACCAAGTTCTCCACCTGGCATGGTGTGTTTACAGCCCAGAACCCAAGTTTTACTCCCATGTTTTCGTGTGGTTAGTGCTCTAAATGGTTTCCAATATCAGCGCTGATTGTGGATTTCTGTGCATGGAGGGTGCAGTGATCATCTGTTCGCTGCCTGTACTTGATTTTGTGTGGTATCCAGAAAAATCTTTTCAAAAGTGATGAACCTTTGTTGGTAATACCTCATCACAGTGGAGGACATGCCTTGCAGCTGTGCTGTAAAGACAAATTCCATAGGTTCTGCCATATTGTTCTCCAGACTAGAGCAGGATTAAGTTGGTGTCAGAGTTCAGTGAATTAGAGTAAACCATGGTTTGCTGGCGATTGCTGTCCCATGATAACAGTTTCTCTGATTAAGTCTGTGCTGAGTGTTGTAGTCATTTCAGCCCTCTGGGGATGTCTGCTGTGCACTAGAGCTGTGGAGTCTTCATGTGATTCAAGCAGTGTGTTTTTACTCTCTTTCCCACGCCCAGTTCTAGTGTCCATTTATATACCTAAAGACTTTTTCTTTTTTTAACCAGGGCTGGATATAAAAGGTGAAGAAACTACAAAATTGCTTTCATGCTTACAGGCTCATCATGTCAGATTTCCCGTAAAAAGAAGCCACATTAATAAGTTTTGTGGCTGTTGAAAATTTTGGCCCTTTTTTCTTTCGTAGTGAAAGTGATAAATGCAAGTCCTCTGTGCTGTCTTTGGAGTGTTACTATACCCTGTCTTGTGAACTAGTCATCTATAATTACTGCTCCCACATTCTTCTGTCCCTCTGATCCCAATAGTGATCACTTGATTTGGCAGCAGTTTGCAATTTTCTATAATGAATTAAGAAAATCTTCCCAAATGGTCTCTTTGTGAAGCTGTTAACAGAGACATTTGGAAAAAAAGGCATTATTAGTGAAAAAAAGGAGGAGAAAAGATGTGCCTATTTGGGGGAATCATCTACTATGAGCAAGTTTCTTTCAATTTATGCTTTGGAATTCTAATGTAATTTTGTATCTCACCAGTTTCTAATTATTTATTAGCTTGTTTAATATTTAGCCATTTGATCTGCCCTTACATTTTCTGAAATGTATCTGTTGTAGTTTCTTTCCTTGCAGAAATCTCTGTCCTGCTACTTCTGCAGTGAAGGTCCATGACTCTACACAGTTGTACTATAAGACAAAAATGAGAAACTTGGACAGACAGTCGCAGTTTATGTCTAGCAACCTTGAATATCTCAAAAAATGTCACATTAGTTCAGAATATCTCATAGCAAAATTACAGGGCTGGTTTTGTTTTCTCTTTAAAATGCAGGCCATATAAATAAATTTCCGTTGAAGAATGAAAAAATGTATCAACCTGAAATATTTCCATAATATTTTATCCCTACTTTTTATGAGATGTTGGTATATCAGATTGGGCCATGTAGAAAGGGTAGGTACATTTACAATTTTGTCTGTGCCTGTAAAAAGCTACAGCATGAAGACTTGACAGAAAGAATACCTGCTTCCAGATCTCTCTTGGTTGCAGCTAAGTCCACTTAAAATTTTTAGTCCAAAGAGATAATGGGAATTAGACTGCATTGTTAAATCTTCCTATTTGACTTGAAACCAGTTCAATTTTTTCTAGGTAAATAGCGCAAATTCCACTTGACCCTATCTGCTTAATGATGTGACATAATCAGAAATCATAACATGTTTCATTTCAAGATATGCAACTTGGGCACTATCATTATCAGCAGAAGCAGCACAGTGCTGTTAGTTTATTCCATATCAGACAACTGACATTATCAGGTCTGAACAATAAGGGCTCATATAATTCAAAATCACATAGTTCCAAAATGCCAACAAGAAGCAAAATTAAGAATTTCCCCTTATGACACAGAAAACCTAAGAAGCATCTCAGCTATGCTGGACTGGCTGTAGGGTGAGAGATCCTTCTCCTTGGACTTCTTTGTCCCCTGTGTATTTGGTGACAGTGTTTGTGCAGGGAGCTGGGGTGGCTGTTCATCCTGCAAGGAGCCCAACTGTTACTCCCTCATGCTGTGCCAAGTGAAATAGAAGAGAGGGGTTATCAACAGGACAATGCAGAGGAGGCAGCATCATGTTTGCCCTTGGTTTGGTGAATGAAGGTCATTTCAAACAGGATGACCCATAGGAGATACCTAGATACAAGGAGTCTCCAGGAGAAGAGAATGGAGGAGATGGTGCAGAGGGGTGTAGAGAGGGAAGAGGATGTTACCCTGCCCAGAAGAAACATCCTCTGGTGTTTTGCCTTCTGGGTATTTCAGTGGGCAGACTGAATTTTTCCATTCTTCAGCTAAGGGAAGATTCCCTTCTTTTGCATGTGAGAAAATGATGAGTTTGGCTCAGCAGAAGAGGAGGGAGGCAAAAGACCTGATCAGCAATGTTGTCTTGTCTCTTATAACTGGCTCTCTTCTTGTTCCATTTCTCCAAAATGGTGTCTGGAGGAAGGCTAGAGGGTGGGAAAACCAGGACCTCAACCAAGGCATTCTAGTAAAAGGGTGCCTGTGGGACTCCATTATACAGAGGGCTCAAGAGGGTCTTGTGAATACCTGCAGGGCTGGAATATGAAATGAAATGTGAACAGTGGTGTATAATTGGTCCATTTGAATGTTTGGGCTTGGGGAACATCTGGAATCCCCATTCCTTCCATACAATTATGCATGATTTAATTTTAATTGCTCCATCGACTCAGCAACCACACAGTGGCTAGCAAAACCATCCCACTCTAATGAAAGAGCAGACAATGTTATAGCTGTCATACATTTGTGGGGTAGAATGAGCAATTTAGATATCAAGTAGTTCAGACCAAAATTAGATTCAGTGCAAAACTCCTACATGTGCATTTTAACCTCACAATTTTTTATTAGAGAGCAATGAGATCTGTCTTGATGTGAAGGTTATTTTCTTCCCTTAATTTGAGGAGTTAGGAATAAAATTGCACTTTTTTAGAAGCCAAAAACAAGTTTACTGGTTTAAAAGAGAAATAGTCTGCCAGTCCTGAATGGCAGAAAAATATTTCCTGTATATTCCACTTTCCAGTTATGTATGTGCACTTATAGAATTCTGTGATAGTCACGTTTCATTATGATTTGTTAAGCTACATCTGACATAAATTAGAACTTCATATAGGTGTAGTCCTGTTCTGTCAGACTTTGATTAAAACAGCTTGATTTTTGTAGCAGTTGTTTACAATTTGTATTATAAATTCTCACACTGGAGAATCAAAATCACACTGGAGTGAAATATTGGGGTTATGCTAGATACTTCTGTGAAAGTATTATCACAGTGCTCAGCAGTGGTGGTCGAGAAAACCAAATCAATTTTTTTATAGGAATTATTAGGAAAGGAATAGATACCCAAACAGTAAACGTCCACTTGCCACATGTCCTGGTTTTGACTGGGATAGAGTTAATTTTCTTCCTAGTAGCTGGTGTAGTGCTGTGTTTCAGATTTAGTAGGAGAAGAATGCTGATAACACACTGATGTTTTAGTTGTTGCTGAGTATTGCTTATACTAGTCAAGGACTTTTCAGCTTCCCATGCTCTGCCAGGTGCACAAGAAACTGGGAGGGGGCACAGCCAAGTCAGTTGATCCAAACTGACTAAAGGGCTATTCCATACCATATGGCATCATGCCCAGTGTATAAACTGAGGGGAGTTGGCTGGGGGGCAGCGATCGCTGCTTGGAGACTGGCTGGGCATTGGTCAGTGGGTGGTGAGCAATTGCATTGGGCATCACTTGTTTTGTATATTCTTTTATCATTATTATTATTATTTTCTCTTCCTCTGCTGTCCTATTAAACTGTCTTTATCTCAACCCACAGGTTTTACTTTTTTTTTTCCCCCCAGTTCTCTCCCCCATCCCATCAGGGAGGGGGGTGGGTGAGCAAGCAGCTGTGTGGTGCTTAGTTGCCATCTGGGGTTAAACCACAACACCACAATATTAATCTGTGCACTTTTGGTGTACAGTTCTGGTGCCTCCCAGAAGGAAGGATAAAATTAACTGGAAAATGTTTGGAGAAGGGCAGCAAGGATCATAAAAGGTAATAAATGTTTTCTGTGTGAGGAAATACTTGGTAAATGGTTATGACTGGTATGAAGATGATGGATGGGAATTGACTGTTCACTGCCTCTCTCAGTAATAAACATCATGGGAAAGTATGAGAAGTAACGTTCAGAACGAACAGAAGGAACTGATTCCCCCTGCAGCAGGTAGAAGGATGTTAAGGATACTGAAAGTTTGCATGGAATCAGCAGATAAGTTTGTGGAGGAAAGCCCATGGAGGAAAGCCCATGGAGGGTTACAGAACACATAGAAATCACAATGACACAGGAAGTCCATGAGCAGAAAATAGTGGGTAGGTGAGAAACTATTAGGAAAAGCCTTTATATACATTTGACATGGTTTTCCTTTTCTCTAGCACCTATTTATGGCATTTGTAGAGACAGAATAGTAGGCTAAAGGAACCCACCATCTGATCAAGTAGGGCTTTCATGCCAGAAAATGTTTATTTACTTATTTAAACAACTTTAATCTCACAGCAGATTTGGTGAAACATCATGAATGAAGTCAGTAGGCTTAATTCTTCCCCTCATATGCCAGCACCATAAGAAGGAAATAGGGGAACTTTTTGCAAGTGTTCTTTACAATATATATCCTTCATTTTAATAAGCTTTTCTTTAAAATTTTCCCCTTGCACTTCTACTGATCTTGAGGAGGTCTGTAGGAACCTGGATGTCTACACCAATTCTTGGATCTAATCATTCTCCCTCGGTCTTTTTTAAATATCTGTTAATCTTTCCAGTTAATTTATCAATAGCATGGATAATGACTGGTCACATATGCCTGGTCTATATAATGTTTTGAAAATATATAAAGCATAAATGCAAATTTGCATAGCAGCATTAACAGAGACAATTTTCATTTCTGTTATCTTGAAGAAAGAAAAATTACAGATATAATGCTTAAAATCATAAATTAGTTAAGTGAAGATTTTCTGATTATTTTTAAGTTACTCTATTTCTTCTAAGAGAAGTGTAAAAATTATATCTGGTAAACAATGCTAACAGATACATTCTGTAACATACTGTAGTAATAAATAACTGCATTCTATGCCCTCCTACTCTGTACTGAATACAGCTTGATTTTCAAGACAATTCAACATTGTTCTTGGAACAACTCTGATGATAGAGTGTTTGGGAAATCAGTTAGAAGAACAAAATGTACAAAAGTACAGCTCTAATGGGTAAAGGCCTGATGGCCAGCCTCTAAGATGCTACTACTACTAAACATCTGTTAGAAAATGAAACATTTTGGGACAGTCTAATGATCCCTGTCTTTATGTCCAGAGAGGTCAGTTCCTAATGCTTCAAGCAAGATACAAAAGTGCTTATAATGCTTATAATTGGGGAATGCTGAAAGGAAGGGTAGAAATTTGGCTTGAGCACACCTAGTAATAAGGTTATGTTGAAGCGTTGCCATCCTTTGTACTAATCTAGCTATAGAAGTTTATAGATACAGGGTCTTTACTCAGAGACAGTGGTATTTGCAAAAGTGCCCATTTGATTAAGGAACACTAATCGCATCAGCTTGCAATAGCACTGATGCAGTTCAGTCACCAGATGCTCCTGCAAATCCCATCTCTAATTTGCTTCAGTAATACTCCATTGCCTGTCCAGCTGCTCTGCCCAACTGCAAGGTAGAGAAAGGCTTTTAACACCACCTCTCTTGCCTCAGTGAAACCTGCCTTATAACCTGGTTACTTGTTGGAGATAAACAAAGTTGGGAAGCAGAGGGTTAGAACTGCCTCCTGTTCTGCTGTGCCACTGAAATTGGAAGTTTCTAAAATTTTCACTCTTGGTGCTCTTTTTAAAATAAAGTTAATTCAGAGGTCAGCAGTTACATCCCAGCTACATCACATGTCAAAATCTGCCAGAATTTATCTTCCTGAGAAATTTCTGCTATTGATTAATTTTTAATATTCGCTGTCCTCTTTTATGAGGAGTCAACACTGAGTTCATTGCTAACTGCTGTTTGAGAGTTCTTTTCATTAAGAGTGAGCTGCGTTGAAAATGTAAATAATGTGTATGTTTGTAGCATTAAATGTGCAGCATCCACCTCTGAAAGAACTATTTTGCAGCTGCACCACATTGAAACAAACAGCTGTCTCTGCTTATTGGCTATTTCTTTATTACTCCTCGAAATACAGGAGTATCTGTGGCACTGGTAGTTTCATTGCTAGAGGATCATAACATTAACGCATCTTTAAATGCACTGTGGCAAAGACAGTTGTAATTTCCTGTAGCATCAGTGCCATATGCCAACTCTACCTAAGTTCCTATCTCTAAAACATCCTTCACAATGCCTCCGGGTGACATTCGTGAATGAGTATAACTGTTGTTGCTTGTGTTGATTTCTTAAGATGAAAGATGTGGCTTCTGTGCCAGGTTACTTTGCAAGCTGAAAACTGAATCCAGGAACAATCTCCAGAATCTTGTCAAGTCCAAGTACTGAAGTTCCACTTCAAAGCCAGATTTGGATTTTTACTCAGTTATCTCAATCATGTGAAATCTTTCCTTTCCTCCCCTCACTCTTTCTCCATTCTCTCAACCAAACCAAATTCCCTTGTGTTAAAATGCAAGCTGTCTTTTCCTGCTGACTCCCCAGTCACATTCTTAACCTCATTGAGCTGTTTACTAGCCGCTCTCTTGACATTGCTACTTTCTCTACCTTTGCTGTTCTCCATAGACCATTGTTGGTCTGATCCTGTGCTAAAGAGATCTCACAAGATGTACGCATGGTCTCTGTTGCTCTGAACTGCATGGTAGAGAAATCCCACAGATCGTAGCTTTGCTGGAACAGAATGTGAATATATATGCATACAGGGTGTGTATATGTACATACTTCATATACACATGACATACAAAATGCATGTATGTATTTCACAGAAAAAACTCAGGGAACCAAGAGAGAAAAAAAATTCATGGATTAGCCAGCCTAGCAGAAGCTTCTCAACCTGTGTGATTGTATAAGTTTAGAAGCTGATGTATATGCTCACCTTGCCCATCCTGGACACATCAGAGCTAATGTACATGCAGAATAGTTTAATGCTTGTGTATTCACCAGTGCCAAGGGTGGACAGAATGTTTTCCATTCATTAGATGCAGCCTTATTGAAAAGGAAAGGAGGGTATGTACGTGGGAGTAGAGAGGAATTCATCCAAACTTGTGGGGGGTGGGAAGAATAAAAATATTTTATATTTGGAAAATTCTTGAAGTAAGTAATTGGACACACATAATTGCTATGTACTTAAAAAAAATGTAAATGTTGTTCATGTGCAAAGATTGTCCTTCAGTGCCGATATCAAGAGGGTACAGTAAAGTAGTCCCCAAATTTGTAAACATTCAAGTTGTGTTTTAAGTTGCTAACTTTTAATTGAGCTGAAAACAATGCAGTTGCTTGTCTCTGAAAGACAAAGGTTTACGTTTATGACTTTCTGAAAAGTTACATTCACTACCCTACAGCAACTGTGGTGAGAAACAGTGACAAACACCAGTTTCTTTGGAAAAATGCCATCGTTGATTAATTGCAATATATTTCATCTGTGTATAGATTTCTCAGAGTTACCCAATAAACACACTGGTTTCATTCTTTGGAGATTAACAATCTCTCTTGTGTGCTCAGGTTCTTTCCAGTGTAGTACACTGTTTCTTTTGAAGGATTTGTTTTCCTGGGTTGAACTTAAGAACTCAGAGCACCTTATCACACTTTCACAAGCTCGCTCTCTAAGGGGGAAAGAAGAGGAGGAAAAAAAGCCCGTCAGGGCTTGTGCCAGTTAAATCCGAGCTCTCAGGGGATTTGTTTTTCTTTTGGCGTCAGATTAGATGTTCAAACCAAGCAGCGTTGTGGGGCTGCGGGTGAGTGTCCACCGAACCCTTAATGAGGCTAATCCCACACCAGCACATTCCAAGCAGCTAATGGGTGCAAGGGCTTCGCGCGCGCTCGCGTCCCTGTGCTGCAGACGGACTGAGCGCCTTGTTCGGGGGGCAGTCGCCAATGTCTTGTTAGCGATGACCAGCGGCAGGGAAACGTGGACAGCAGAGTTTGCTCTGGGACAGACTTAAACGCCAAGCTTGATGCTCAGGTAAAGAGGGAGAAAAAGCGTTCTTGGTGGAATTTTGCAGCTAGGTTAATAATGAGAGAGACTTAACCTGGAGACCTAAACTATGAGTAAAATAAATCCAAGTATAAGTATGGCATGTACTTTAGGAATTCACTGTGGACTTTTAAGTTGTCTTACGAATTAATACTGAAGGAGGGTTTATGAAATAAGAGAAAGAGAAGTTTCTTGCTCTAGTACTCTTGAAAATACTTTGGTGTAGTTTTCTAAACTTTTTATTACATTATTAATTTACATTATAAACAAGAGTTTAATGCAGACTGTTTTGTTATGAATGTGTTGATTTCCTCAAGTTATTTTAATTTTGTTGTGAAGACTTTACAGCAAGTAACATAATTTATTACACCTCTGAACCTTGTATTTCATTGCAAATGGTCTCTGTCACAGAAAGATAACTGGCATGGGGCAGTGAAACCAGATGCTTTCTTTTTAGTTTGGAAGGACAAGGAATTATGAAATGAGTAAATCATGTATTTTGGCATTATGACGGTGTTGGGTAGGGTAGTATATTGTTTGAGATCTAAAAGCTGGAAAGTCTTTTTTTCCGATGTAAATAAAGGACTGTTTAAATCAGACTATTATTTTTGCAATATTACATTTGAAGAAGTATCATGAAAATTCAAATGCAAATTATTATTGTATTAACATAGCTGGGTTTCTTTTCTACTTACAAAGACTGTATGAAAAGAGTAGGAAAACAAATTTTAAATGTCAGTTTCTTGGTTTTTGAAAGCCTGTTTTTTATACCTAAAGAAAAAAGTTTTCAGTGAGGTACCTGTTATGGCACCTTTTTGTATTGGATCTTGAGGCTTAGAGAAATTGAATTAGTGGCCATCTTTAGAAAAGATACATTAGGTCTATGTAGTAAGTAAATTCACCAAGATAAATTGCAGAAAAGTATGCTAAATTTATTAAATTTAATAAAGGATATTTTTAGGGACTCTTGGCAACATGAATGATAATCTCATGCTATGTAAGCTTTGCAGTAGGAGCTGATTTTGGATGCCAGGAAGAAAAGTTGGCTTATAAAAGCTTTTCATGCTTTCTAGAGAAGATAAAGGATATTGCAGGCATGTATGCAGTGTTAAAATAAACAAGCATGAAGATAAAACTGGCATTATTCTGCAAGTGTTCTTTTTTTGCCAAAAAGTTACTGTGTATATATATACAACAAAGGGGCTTCATAAATCGGCAGCTTCTTACCAGTGTGTGTCGTCTTAAGGCAATATAGAAAGCTTGTGTACTCCTGGAGCTTGAAGGGGAGAAGTTTCAAGAATGTGTGGTCCATACAGTAAAGTATGTAATTTCAAATGTTAACATTACAATACCTGACTAGTAATTGTAACTTCCTTTCTTTCTCTATGACACTCAACAAAAAGAAAAACCCTGTTTTTCCCATGTAGTTTAGATTCAAAAGTTCTGCAGTAAGAGGGTCAAATGAAGTTCATAAAGTTCACTCCGAATGCCTTGACAGTTCTAGAAAGTTAGTTTATAAAAAGCCTTTCTTTGTCTGAAAAGAATAGTAAATTGAGAAATTACTCAATGGTGCACTAGACTTCTAAGCTGATTTGACTGTATAACATGCAATGCTGTGATGATGATTATTATTATTATTGCCTGAATCATAGGCTTGTAAGCATTTAGAAGTTATAATAAATTAACTTCAAGGTAATCTCTCTTATGTAAAGTAGAACTTTCTTATATTTTTCAGAATTTCTGTTTAACTGTCCTTTGCTTAAACATGAAACATACCTTGCCCCACATTCTATAATATATTAATTTTCTGTTTGTTACAGTAAGGAAGAACAAACAAATACAGTTCTATTTAATATTTTTAATAGACTTTTCTTTTTCCTGACTGTAAAAGTCATGTTAGGGTGTCTGCCATTCCTACAAAATATGAAGTCTAGCAGATTTTTCAAATGCAAATGCAAGTAGATCAAAGATAAAATATTGTTACATAACATGAGTGACAACTAGATCCAGTAAGGGATTATCTTCTGTTAAAAAAGGCAAAAGAATAACTTTCTATGTACTGAGAGTGATAAGTAATGAACGTAGCTAGAAATTCTTATGGCACTTTATAGTTTATACTAGTGACATTCATTGACTCCAAGAAATTCCCACAATGATTTTCAAAAGTCCCAGAAACACAGGTTTCTGGGTTTAAACATGAAAAACAGGATGTAGATTGAGTTGACAAAAAGGTAACATTAGATAATTAATAAGGTAACATTAGTTAGTAAAGGTAATAGATAGGTTAACTAACCTTACATAGTAAAAAGTAACATTACATAAGTAATGTTATAAAGGAAATTTTGTATTTTCTCTTTTTATAGAAGCAAGATGCCCGGATTTCCTTTAAATTATCTAAAACTCATTTCAAGTTACTTAACTCTCAGATAACTTAGTTATGGTTCATAGTTTATAGTTCTGTTTAAGCTGTGTAATTAAATAGGTAATTTTATTATTTAAATACATTTTATAAATACATTTTATAAAATTTTTCTGTTTTAAAAGAATTTTGAAAGGAAAAGTTTCAACTCATCTCCTTATTAAATGAAATAATTGAATTCTATCTGGGGAAGTCTTTTAGGGAGTTTAATTCATATTATATGGAATGAGGATAATTAAAAAGATTTCAGAACTCTAGAAGTCTCTTCTTTGTTGTTCTGGGTTTTTTTGCTTTCCTACCCATCTATCTTTCTTTTAAAAAAGGTATCTTGTGTATCTGAAAATTAGAGCTACGCTGAGGGAAATTACTTGCTTTCCTGCAAATATATGGGGGAAGATGAGTGTTATGAACAGGTGTAGCTTCATTGAACTCAATCAGTTTTAGAGGTTACATCAGCTGGTCATCTGACTCAATGTGTCAAAGTTTTTTGTGTCTCATTTCTGGAACAGATCTTCCTTTTTTTTTTTTTCCAAATTAAGATGTCCACATATGAAACTGTATTTTCTGGCTCCATGTTCAACAGCATTCTCAGTACTTGTATGAAAAATTGCATTGGAATAATGGTGTCATAAGTTTTACTGTGAAATATTTATGTTCTAGTTTCTGAGATTTTTTTTTTTTATTAGCTCTGACTTAGTTGTATCACTAAATGGAAATAGATTTTTTAAAGTATTTTTAATGAATGGGTATGTTTTTTCTCTGCCATGCGGAAAGCTTTACAGGTTGAGTTAGTTCTTCTCCAGTGATTCTTGGTATGAGAATATAAATGACAACATCGAAGTCATCTGGCTAGTGAATATGAAAACAATCTTAAGAGCTTGTGTTGGGTGCTTCTAGAAGGGAATCATAGTTCTAATGGAAAATGTTTGCTCTGTGCAAAATGTGCACTGTGTATCTTCAAAGTCAGTGAATTTTTCTTTTATGTTTGAAGTTTCTCTTCAGTTGTCCTATAACTTATGTTTAATAAGTGAACAGAGCTCACGATATTTCCATTCTCTTTTTTAGGCACAGAAATCATGGATAGAAAGAGCATTTTACAAGAGAGAATGTGTTCATATCATACCCAGCACCAAAGACCCCCATAGGTAATTGCATGCTACTTGTATGAAAAATGGAAGTCAGTTGCAAGGAAATGTCTATATATATGTATGCATACATATGGATATGGATATAAATAGTTTGTAAAGACTTATTTGATCAGAATGTGGTTGAATTGCATCTGGAGTGGTGGATTCCTATGGGCACTATTTGTTTACATTTCAAAATTTACTTCATCCAAAAAAAGATAAATCACAGATGGATCAGCACCTATGTTTAATTTCCTTGTCTTCTTAGCTCAATATTCAGTGCCTTGAATATTTACCTAAATTGAATGCATGACACACAATACTGTCAAAAGAAAATAATTACAGTGAACTACCAATTTAAAATAGGTGCTAGTCCATGCAAAAGCTGATCATTTGGCCTGATGTTATCTGAAGACAGTAGAAAATGTTCTTTAGTTTCATTTTGTATGTATTTAAAACAAAGCATGATTTCATTGAAATGTAGGAGAGTCCAAAGTAAACAAGTTCATAGAAAGAGAAGGTAATATCTGTACTATGTTGCTTCCACAAGTAGAGGCTTCCGATAGCAGGAAAATGGTCAGCAGAGTTGAAAAGGGGGATTTTTTTGAAGATTTGTAGGCCATTTGAGATAGATTGGTTCCCTGTTCAGTTTATACATGCACGTGACTCAAGTTTTCTGTTTGTTTAATGTCATAGGTGTTGCTGTGGGCGTCTAATAGGTCAGCATGTTGGACTGACTCCAAGCATCTCTGTTATTCAGAATGAGAAAAATGAAAGCAGGCTTACCCGCAATGACATCCAGTCAGAGAAGTGGTCCATCAGCAAGCACACGCAGCTCAGCCCAACGGATGCTTTTGGAACCATTGAGTTCCAAGGAGGAGGCCACTCCAATAAAGCCATGGTAACCATGTTTTTCTCTTAGATAAATAATGCTGCTAGCACAAAAAAGGCATTCACAAAGAATAAACATCATTCTTTATTAACTTCATTTTAAATTATTATTTAGTGTAAGACCATACCGTATGTTTTTATGTATCATGTGCCAAAGAATTGGTGAACAGAATTGACTGTAAAAGCTAGAGTGCAGTGTAAGAGGGGCTACCTTTATGAAGACTGAAGACATACTAATGTGCTCCTATCTCAATTTTCTTCCAATGGCTAGCCATCCCTCTTTTTCTGAAAAAAATTAGAATTTAGCTATGGTTTCCCATTGCTGGGTGTGTCTGCAAGGCTGACAAATTTGAAATATACCAAATTTCCTTTAATATGCCTCCAGACATATATTGGAGGATAGACCAGTTAAACTTATTAGTTCATCTTTCAATGAAATAAGCAGCCCAGCAAGCATCTAAGCTAGGAACTGGGAAATCCATATTCTGCCAGAGATTTCCTTGAGCAAGTCACTTAATCATAATACAACGCTATGGAGCGACACCGAAGTCTATTAATCTGAAGGCATTGCTCCACTAAGTTGGAGAGGTGTTTCCAGCACCCACACTAACCCATGCATGTTATTTCTTGTATGTGGCATTACATGAAAGGAAGAATTTCTCTGGCTCTATCTGAACTGCAGAACCTGGGACACTGGGAATGAAAGATGAATATGTACCTAGCACACTGTGGCCAAGACACTGCTTTGGGCAGCAGTGAGGGCAGAAGCAGAACCCCTGGGTGCTCTGCAGAATAACCTGCCCAGCAACACAGTACCTTCTTTGCCTGAATTATTCCCAGCAGGTCTCTCAGATCTGTCATGGTACTTGATGGATCGGAGACAATTAAGAGCTCAGGTACTATGCCAGCAAGAGCCAGATATTTTCCTCGGATACATGGGTGCTGGAGATGGAACGATTACTTGAGTGCATGGTTCTGTTCACCCAGATGGATGGCTTATTTAGATAGAAACCAGAAAATACTGTCGCACCAAGAAACAGATAGATTAGGTCATTTCTCTGAGAGTGTCACAGACACCTTATGTTCAGTTGATAACCAAACACCTAAAAATCTGCAAGGCCATTACTCGAGAGAGACTCAGATTCAGTAAATAACATTTGTTTAGTGTGAATAAATTGACACCTCCCTCGGCACTGAAATGAACAAAACTGCTGTTGGTATCTTCACAAGGAGTGGGAACAAACCCAAATGCTTTTCATCAAAACTGAGAAAGATTCAGAGATATAGTAACCATCCTGCTATTAACCATATATGGGTACTTTGCATTAAATATCTTTATGAGAAAGGGTAGTCACTAGTGATTTTTTGGTGATGTCTTCGAAGATCGCTATAAAGCAATAAACTGCCTTGCCCAGACAAAAGTAATCTTGAACAGCCAAGAAATGATGAAGGGTTTAGGGAAGCTGTTGATACCAATTTCTCTAGAGGATTTCTGGTCTTTGTTGGGATTCTGGTGTCCTGGCACAGTGCCATAAGAAAACAGGAGATGCGCCAAGGTATATGCTGTGTGCTCAAAGAAATATGCTTGAAGTGAAACTGTGGAGGTAAAATTGGAAGGAAAGAAAAATCTTGTCACAGAGTGCAGTCAGGAATGAAACCATAAAGAATTTAGAAAAAAGGAGACAAAAAGGGATTAAAAATCTGAGACCTAAATAAGAAGTTAAAACTTAGGGATGAATACAGACATAACATTTATTGCTGGAAAAACTCTGGATTTATTTTGACAGTACTAGAATCAGAAAGATAGCCACATCTGCCATCTATTCATCGTCATTAAACCCCACCTGAAACATGGGAACAACCAAATTCCTCATTAATTAAATAAGTCTATCAAAGCTCCAGAAATTCATTCATCCCACTAGTGGGAAAAGTGCTTCAAATTAAACAACTCACTAAATATCTCTTTAATGGGTGTCCTGCTTGGTTACCACCAATGAGAAAAACTTCTTTCATGTGACCAAAGCACAAATAAGGAGGTTTGCATAACCAGTAATAGTGCATTTTTTTAAATGGAAACAAAATAAAGAGCTTCATTATACTATAGTGTATTTGTCACTGAAAGCAGTATGAAGGTGCCCTTATAGTCATATTTCCAGCCCCAAACGTTATTTTAGGGTAGATTATAGTCAAAAAGCTGCCTGACTAGTTGTAGTTTTATTAATAGAAAGAATGAAACTCTTATCTCTGAATTTACTGGGTACAAGGTCTTTCCCATGTTAAATAAAACTTAACAAATCAAAAGCTTTCTGTAAAAGCCAAGAGTTTGCTCAGTCAAAACAACCAACCAATTTTGCCAGCAGAGGAGGGGGAAAAAAGAACATTTAAATTATCTTGAAAACTAAGGCTTTGAAAAAGGAACAAGTATGTAATACTCCTTGGAAACTTTCTTGCTCAGACAATATAGTCTCAAACCCAAAAGCAGAGAAGCTGGAACATCAACAGGGGAGGGGGAAAGAGAGAAAAGGGAAAAAATGTGGTAAATGGACATTTGTTCTTTTCTAAAAATATTCTGAGTTATTTTCTAGCTACTGGATATCAAATATCACTGTAGCACACAAGCTGATTTTTGCTGACATAGTAGGTTAATATTGTGCCTATTGGCTAATAGGATAATGCTATAAAGCAGCGAGATTTAGCAAGCTGACCAACGTCAAGGAAAGCCTCAGAGGAAGAATTTGTCATGAAATTCACCACCTGTTCCTTACTTTATTTCCTGAAACGGATGCCCCAGAATGAAAATTATTAAGCAAGGGAAACACAGAACTGAGTAGTATTATCTTCCTCTGTGCTAACAGCAAAATTGGTAACTTTTTCTGAATCAGGCTACAAAGAATGAGATGGGATTTATTAATGGAAACCATAACCTCAGATTTATAATTGGGAAACTGGTAGTTAATTAGTGGAACAGATTAGTGCATGTAAGACTGACAGATAATTATTTTCTCCTTTGGAAGTAACAGAATTAGATTTTAATAACAGATATACAAATACAATAGTAAATATATCTATACTTTGCATGTATATTTGCAAGCTACAAATGCAGTGATATAATATCAGTTGCCACCTGGCAATTAACAGGGGCATCTTTAGCTATGAAAATGAAAATTACACTGAAATTATATTAGAACATATGGATTTGGAACAAAACAAAAGACCATGTAAGTTTACATATTGTCAATAGAACTGACTGTGCCATTAATTTCATTTCCACAGCCACATAGAACAAAAATTCTCAAGCAGCATGAAATTTGCTAATACCATTGAGTTGTTAAAATGTCTTCAGTGAGGCTGCACTAAGCTACTTAAATCAGTAATGTGAATAGCTGAGAGTGCAGCAGATTATAAAGAAACGTATAGCCAAGACTGAAACATTGGTTAACGAGATCCATTACTAAAGAGGCCTTTCTTTCAGTCTTCATGTAAGCACAGGTGATCCTGCAACAACACTGTTGTTTTTAGATCTCTTATCAATCTCATATTTCTTTACAAGTAGCTCATCCAATTAATGTTTAAGAAAGACATTTAACAGTTTTGGCGTTCACATTTACATTGTTTTTAAGGCAGATTTTCAATTTTGCCAACTGTAAAAAGATCTGAGAGGGATGTGTAAATACGTAAACTTTATTAACAGCTTTTACGATAAATCAGTGGATTAAAAAAAGGTAGGAAAATCAATAAAATGTGATCAGTTGGCTCTTAGTAGTTTAAGAAATAACATGGATAAGTTCATCTAACTATGTACTGGCAATTTTTTACTCTGAGAGCAATTATCAAACTAATGTGACTGATTCCATTCCAATTATGAGTAATATTCTGAACAATTTCAAAATAGATTCTGGTCATTAGCAGACCAGTTATGACAGTCTTGCTGTGATGCATTTTGCACTGAACTTGTGATCAAACTAAGCCAGTTTTTTTAATTTACTATCTGCTTTTTGGCACTCAAAAACCCCCTTCACATTCTTTAATTAGTGTGCCTGGATTCCATATCAACCTTTTTTAAAGGACCGCTCTTTACAGAACTGAAATTTCTTTGATCATGGTTTTTTCAAGATTAGGTGGAAGTTGGCTGTCTGAAAAGCGTTAGTGAGTTAAATACATTCCTCCTAATTAAATGCATTCCAATGATACTTTTAATATGCACAATAATAAGCTAACATATGTTTGCAGAAATAAAATTTACTTCAGTATTATAAGCTTAACCTTTCTTATGGTGCATGGAAACATGAAAGAACATCAGTAGAATTCCAGTGTACATAAACAGTGACATAAGTCTGCGAGAGGCTTTCAAATATTCAGATCATCAAAACGTTATACTTTATCAAGGATATTTGGAAATCAGCCACATAAAAAGGTATATTTGTGCTTTTAAAATATAATGAGTTTTATCAAAACTGTGTAAAAAGGATCTTAAAAGCCACCAGTGCTTTTGAGAGGAAAAATGAGAGATAATCCTGTAACTTGCATAAACCATGAAAAAGGCAGCAAACATTTTTTTTTTGTTGTAGTAAATTAATACTTAAGCAACATTTACTGAATTTAAAAGATGGTGTCCTACATGAAGAAAAAGTGGAAATAACACAGAAAAACATCTATCTGAAGCCCATATAAATCAATGAGGGTCCTTCCACTGACTATTTAGTGGAACTTGGATGAGGCCTTAACATGTTAAGAAGAATATTAACTTATAAAGAACCCATCCAGTTCCAGTCTAAGAGATTAATTCAGTGAGAATTACATCAGACCTGTTTTTTATGTGAAGGTCACACTTTGAGGGAATCAGTCTTTAGCTTGAAGAAATGTCTGCAATGATACGGTAGGTGAAATAGCCACCCAGTGCCTGCATGCATCAAAGAGAAACAAAAGAGCAACACTAGAACACAAAACGTTCTCTGAAGATATTTTCTTTGAAGAAATACAATAAAGTTTTGAATCTTTCTATTTTATTCGCTGAGGCTCTCATCTGCAATCATTCAGCATGTACTTTAATGAGGTAGCTGTGCTTAAGTAACAGAGTAGTAATTTTACTGCTCAGGAACTTTGCCTTTTGCCCTAGGTCATTGGGGGCCTACTTGCAAGCATCTGGCTGTTTGACTGATGATAGGCACAGTTATTTTTTGGGAAACTACTTGATAAAAAAGTGAAACAACTAGTGGCATCAAATGGTACCCTTGCTGACTACTTCTGTGCTAGTTTAGGGATCAAATGGGCATGACAGCTTGAACTTGATGATTTATCATTTCACAGTGTTATGCTGATGTCAGTCAGGTCAGTCCATAGGTTTTGTGGGTCAAAACTGTGCTTTTGCTTCCTAACCTTGGTAATGTTATGTTAATGGTTGGACTGGATGATCTTAAAGGTCTTTTCCAACCTAAATGATTCTGTGATTCTATTCTATGATTCTATCTTGCTCTGCTCTGCTGACACGTAACAACTGAAGTCTTGCATCCTATCCAAACACCACTTCCATAAAGAAGGGATTAAATCATTTACCATTAGAACTGACCATTTCTACAGCTGACAGATACACCAGACATGGACTTTCAGGGTAACAGAGTGGTAGTTTAGCTTAGATTTACATTTAAATTTCAAATCTGCCCCCGGAGGCTATAGCAAAAGAATTCAGGAACGGCAGAAATACTCATTAAGATTCTAAACAAAGACTGAAAAGGCAAAATATTCTGCTACAAGATTGAAAGAAATTAATATTTAATATGGACAAAAATGGCCTTAAGAGTGTTTATTCATAATTTAATGCATACTTTGAAAGTGGTGACAAAAGAATTCTCTTGTACATACTAGTTAACATGTTAAGTAAAGGCAAAAGAGTAATCCCAAGCATACCAAACTGAGAATGGCCTCTGTAAGAGCAAAAATTAATCAGTCATAAAAACTGAGGCCTGTGCACATAAGAAAAATCATGGTGTTTGGTGCCATTGCCCTTCTCAAAAAACTTCTAAAACAGTAAAGCTTATCCACAATGATTTAAATTTTAATTTACATGAAAAAAACTTTCAGATTTGTTTTTGCTTAAATTTCCTCTTTATAAAGCAATAAGAATTCCTATGGTAAGTATAGAGGAGTTTTGCCTGCAGTATAAAGAACAAGCAGTTGTTTGTAATAAAAGATGACTACATTTCAAATAAATGTAAGAAAATATTTCTTCTAAATTTGTGATTCACTCTATAGATTTATATTTATTGAAATTCAGAGGTCTTAGTGGATAAGAAAGTGAAAGAGATTTTTGCCAATTAATAAATAGTCTGAAGAAGGTAGGGACAGCAAATTCACACATTCTGGGGTATAAAACAATGCTAAGGAATCAAAAAACCAGTCACTGGCTGGATTAGATAATACATATCTAATGACATTTGTGCCTTCATCTTAAGATCATCCTGGATGATGCAGTGGCCTCAGTTTTCAGCAAATTTGTATGGCCATTACTAATATGAATTCACTTTAATTATCTTCTTAAAACTTCCAGTGTGTCTTCACCAAAAACCAGAATAACGTACCAGTGATCCCAGAACGTAATCTCCATAGTTTGAACAGCAGAGGTTTCTTGTAGGTCCCTTGAAGGATGTTGTCTATCTATTAATGCCTGCAGTGTTAACAAGGCATTGCCCTTTGCAACTCTTTTTCCCTAAAAGCAGAGCAAAGAGAATAAGAATCAGCCTCCTTACAACCCCTCTGGTGTGTTAAAACTTTGACAGCCCTTGAATCCTAATAAAAATTATTAGTTTCACCATCTGGTCAGTGGGATCAGATGCCATGCAAGATTCTCTCAACTCCCATGTAGAAAATTGAATGGGCAGCTACTGAGGAGCAGTTCATGTGTATATAAGCTCAAGGGTACATTATGCTCTTGCCAGACATGAATATTTTATGTTCTTTGTCCATTAGCTGTTATGAATCTGCCTGGCTGCTGCAGAGAACATTACTGCTGCACTGGGGTGAATGTGCATTCCCAAATTCTTGCTCAGCTTTTCATTTGACTGTGTCCCCCTTGCTTCCCTGTAACTATTTGCCCAAATGGGCTTCTGCTTCCAGAAATGTTAAGAATGGCTGCTCACTATGTAACAATCCATTCTTGCAAAGAAACCTGTCCACTAGCAAGTTCTTCTGGACAAAGTCAAGTCCTTATTTCGTATTCAACTAGAAAGGAGTTCACTTTGCTGTCATACAATTTACTAAAAAAGAACAATCTTTTGGCAAGCAAAACTGATTAGACATGTTAAAAAAGGAACAAAATGATTACATACTATGTGTGGATATTATACTACCTGGCATGTTACAATAAATAAGTTAAAACTAGGCATTCCTCTAGCTGAAAGCAAAGGTGCCTGTGTTATACACCTGATGGCTGTGCTGACAATCCGTCAAGGGAAAGACTACAGAAGTAACTCTGTGTGAATTGTTTCAATCAGAAGTTTGATAGATGAGTGGCTTTCTATAACCTATTTTATTCAATTAAGAGGGTCCTTCCAGATCTTACCAGCTATAGAAAGAATTTTATCCTCTTACAGCCTGTTTCTGCTATGCAACTAGAATTCAAAAAAGTATCATCTGCCCTGTCACGGGCTTTGTGAAACCCTTCATACATCAGCAACAGAAAGAGCAGGAGAAAGAGCCCAGAGAGAAAGGCTTGTCAGGAAGAGACAGGTATGTGTGCGACATGGTAGTGCTGTAGAAATTCTGAAGTTGTTATCTTTGAGCACACACAGGTGGGCATGATCTGCCTTGGGGCAAAATGCTGCAGATGTAGCACAGAAGAGCCAAGAACTGGAAATGTGTAAATGTGTTTCAAAGCACTTTAGGGTCCTCTGCCTTGTTAGCCAAATTCATGAATATATACAAATCAGTCTGTAAGTCATAAGTTAACATTCATTCATCTGAAAAGTACCTGTTTAGTAGCCTTGCTCAGTTTAAACTTATGTGTGCTTTAACAACCAAGCTTGTTTCAGTTATTTCCTACCTTTTGAGAGCTTGATTTTGTTAATTTGAAAATAAGATGCATAATAAAAAAAATAAGTGAATGCACAGTTGTGACTCTGTCTACCTAGGTCTTCTTTGGCACACCACTTAAATTTTTGCTCTAGTTTTTGCATCCATAAATTAAAGACATTTATCTTTCAAGCATTGAAACAATTAATAACTCAATTTCCTAAATAAAGGAAAATTGACCAGCCTGTGAATTGCAAGTGTTCCATTATTTTTAGTTCCCTAGTTCACTAACTTTTGAAAAATCATCAAGTTAGCAATTAGTTAGTGCTTGTGTCATAAAGGTTGCCTTTTTTCAGTGATCTATTGGGCATAGATCATATGTATTAGGAACCAGTGAGTATAACCAATCTTTTTTTCTCTACTACTGCCCTTATTTCTGCAGTATGTACGTGTGTCTTTTGACACAAAGCCTGACCTTCTTCTGCATCTGATGACCAAAGAGTGGCAGCTTGAGCTCCCTAAACTTCTCATCTCTGTGCACGGGGGCCTTCAGAATTTTGAGCTTCAGCCAAAACTCAAGCAAGTCTTTGGAAAGGGCCTCATTAAGGCTGCTATGACAACTGGAGCATGGATATTCACTGGAGGAGTAAACACAGGTAACAGCAACATTGAAATGAAAGCACAGTGGCATCTAGGAGATTTCATCACAGAAAAAAATTAGGACTGGTGAGATTAAGAAGACATTCCATGTTTTGTTTTATTAGTGTTGACTGTACTACATGCAAACAAGAAAATGCCAAGTTCATACCAGCCTGGCTGCTACCAGAAAATAAAAGGTTTGCTAAAGCATGAAAAGCACACTGGGGAGCTGAATATAAACCCTCCTGTGAGGCAGTTATATTAGTATATTGCCAGCGAAGACTTTATAAGATCAACAGTAAGTTACAGGGAGGGACTACTAACCAGAAACCAGAGTAGTCAAACTGTTATTGGATAAAAAGGAAAAGAAAAAAAAAGACCTTTCTTTTCTCTTATAAGATGATCTGAAGTATGAAAGGAAAAAAGGTTCTCTTTTGTGGACTTTGTGGAAAACCATATTGTGAATAAGTATCACTTTTTCCTTTGTAGTAGACAGCCTGAACTAATTTTTTTCTATTACCCCTGCAGCAAGTGTAATAACATTGCCATTACTATTCAGAGTTAGGAACATCTGTAACATACCATATGGGTGTCCTGATGACCCAAAATAGCAGCTGGCGCAGCTCTGCTGGGTGACAGTATGTAGATTTTAGGAACAAGCTGCAAAACATAGTTCTCCAGATAAAAAAGGTTGAGCAGTGGCTTCCCAGTTACCCTCCCTGAAGGAGTCAGAAAGGAGGAGAGAGTGAGGGGAAACTCAAAGCGTTCTGCTAGAGATAAATGCAAAGTTTTGAGCTAGGACATGTACTTGTAAATTCTTGTGTGATTCTCATTTGCTGCAGTAACAAAACTATAATTTATTACTTTAGTAATACCACAGAGTGTATCCTCTTACTGTCTATGGAAAACATTGTAATCACACTATCATGCATTAATTTTAGTGCATTGTGGATCAACTCCTACATATTTGAATATGAATGCTTAATAGGAGTCTTGGGCTTTTTAGTTTCCAAAGCACATCAAATTTTTAAAAAAAATCAGTTTTTTTCCCAGCAGCAATGCAAATAGCAAAGAAGATAGCTTCTGGAGTGTTAGATAGATAAATAGACAGACTCACATGTATGTAATATCCCCCACATCTCTGCCGAATAAGTAAGAAAATCAGGTTAAATGTTGACCTGTGTACTGTGGTGATAATAGTTATGCTAGTTGCCTGAAACACTTGTAGTGGTGATAGCAGAGACAGATATAAATTTTAGATTAAAAGCATATTAGAAAACTGTAGCTATTGTATGCTCATGGCAGTGGATTACCACAGAAACTGCAGAAATCAATCTACAGAAATTTTGTAAACAACGACTATGACATTTGCATTTGGCAAATGCATAACTGCTTCATACCATTTTTCAAATCATCGTACTTGCAAATACCAACACAATACCAATGAACCAGGAAAGTCAACATAATTACTGTTGAAAAGGATTTTTTTTCCTGTAATCAAAAATTGTCTAGACAAAACAAGTTCAAGTTGCTGTGTGTTATTTCAGAAACATATAACTCCAGAAGCAGTTCTGTGTTGTCAGTTACCTCTCATTGCTGTTTTTGATTTCTGGAGCAAAGCAGTTGATTGCTCCCAGGCTAGGTTTTCAAACTGTGTAGGTGAAAATTAAGTGCTTTATCTCTATGTGAAATTGTACAGATTGAGAATTTTTGAGTACAGTCAGTTCTGTTGATGATGAATTTTTAAATCAGATTTCTCTTAAGGAAAGGTATAATTGAAAAATCCTTAAATACTGCTGTTGGACTGAGAACCAGTGATGGACAGGGATGGTGCATACCTGGCTATAACCATGGCTGTTAAATACCTTAAATAAGTTCTTCTGAATATTCATGTCATGCCAAAAGTTGGTTATTCTAAATAGCAGAATTTTTTGCCGTCTGGACAGATTTTCTGCTTTGAATCCTTTGGGTTTCTGGATCGGCGTTTAATTCATAGCTGATTGCAGGTATAGGGTCTTGTTTTCCTTTTCCACCACAGGAAGGAAATTAGACTCCAGGACTTAGAAGATTTGTTAGGTTGTGGGGTTTTTTCTTACATGGTTCATTTACAGTGCAGAAAACCTACCACTAAAATCACATCTATTGTGTGGCTGTTGTAATTCCAATCCAGTCATCTTGAAACTGTGGAATCTGAACAAGAAGCAAACACAGAAACTGAGTAGCAAATAACATCCGTAGCAAATCCACAGGTCTTCCGCAGTGCAGCCACATCACAAAAATAGTTACTGATAGTAGGTAAAAAAAACATTTTATGAAAAGAAAGGAGGAATAGCACTTGTCCTCTGCACAGAGATACCACTGAAATACTGACAAAGCTGGCCTAAAGCATGCAAGGAGCGTTATCAGAAAGCACTTGGAAGAGAGCTGGGGAGCAGTCATTTTCTCTGTGCTAATTTCTGTTTTCTCACTGATCCCCAGGGGGGTTTCTAATACTCTACTGGAAGCTATCTCGGGTGACAGAGTTTGTTGGGAGGGAGTGGTAGAATAGCTCACCACAGAGTAGTGTAATGATGTTTTCACATTTCCATCCTTTATTCAGACAGAAGAGAACATGTATGCGACTTACACTTCGGGGGGGGAGGGTGGGGTACTTGTAGGGCGGGTTAATTCCTGTGTTTCTTTCTGCGCTTGGGAAGAATACAAATGCTTGCATGCACATATATTTGTGAACACAAGTGCAGATAAACAAGTTACAGTCAGCCATCAACATATCCATATTTCTAGAGCTGTGTAATTTTTTCTTGCTACTTAATTTAATATTTTTAGATTAGCTAAAATGTACTTATAGTATTACTGTAATAATAATTAATAGGAATGTATTCATAGCTTTACTTAATTGTAAGTATATGCATGTGTGTTCCTTAAAAAAAGAATTCTATACTAAATCCATACCATAATGAACAGAAAAGTACATAATTACAAATTTCTATTTTATGCTGTTTCTTTCCCAGGAGTCATTCGACATGTTGGAGATGCGCTGAAAGATCATGCCTCAAAATCTCGAGGGAAGATCTGCACCATCGGTATAGCTCCCTGGGGGATTGTGGAAAATCAAGAGGATCTGATTGGCAAAGATGTAAGCCCTATATGGACATAGATCACCTCCAATATATATAAATCTTCCAGTTATTTTTCCTTTCTTCTCCATCCCTCACTTAACAATTCCTCATAGAATTAATGTCTGCAGCAAAAAATCAATACACACACAGGTTTTCCATTACGGTTGATAGCAGTTTTGACATGGCAACAATAAAAATTCCTGCAGTGTATATTCTTTAAAAATAAATTATAAAAAATGTCATATGCTATTCTTGAAAATATATTAAAGTTTCATCCTTAGAACACTATGAACCCCGAAAAGTGCCTAAGAAAACACTGATTGCAAAGCTTGAAGTCTGATCTATTGTGAAACAATACTATGATGCATTGGTTAAACTCAGAATTACAGACTGTCTCCCATATAATATATGCTGTGCTATACATTTTTATTACTGCAGTTGTGAAGTCTTATAAATGTATTGGACATGAGATCAGACCTCAAGGAATCATTACTTCAGTCACCTTCTGAAGGGCAGAGTCCATGTTTATTGTACTCTTTCACATCATTCTTCTCTTTTAAATCTATACTGTCACTCAGAAAGATTAACCCCCCAATTAATAGTTTACTTACACTGGTTATATGTTACCTGCAGCTTTTCTGAACCCTTTTTTTTACCTCACCTCTGGTTCATTCCCAAGCAATCTGCCTGAGAAACAGTGTCTAACTTTGAGTGGAGAAGAGTTATAGTCTTCATTCTGCATAATGAATGTTTTTCTTGTCTACATTACTCTAAACCATTCTTCTCTGTATGTTTGTCTGTTAGCAAGTTGGGGAGGGGAAGAAGATTCAATTATCAGTTAGGTCAGAAGGAATTACAAGGAGTATGAAGAAATTGATCCATCTGGAATTCATTGCAATTCACTACTAAAGTATAGCCATTAGGGGGAATTGTATTAGCATGGGGTTTTGTACTCTAATACCACCAGCTTGTATAATAGGGTTACCAGCATATACAAACTTTTTTTGCAGTGCAAAAGATGACTAGCAGAAATAGTTAATCACAAAGATGAAGTGCATGTTGTTAAAGAAGTGTAATGTACACATCAATTTCAAATAAGCAGTCTTTACTGACTATGCAGAGAGTTCTGGAAGCATTGCAAGAAGAAAGAAGGCAAGAAAGGACATCAAATTAGTCATGAATTTTGGGACATTGTTATTCCTCCATTAGTTATATCCACCTGTTGGAAAGCTACCTACTTCTGTTCTCAGCTAGTCACCACCTTTAAAGGGGCTCTGGAGCTGCCCCTCCCACCCCCGCTTTCTGATTTCTTTAAGAGACCTTTTCCTCTAAATATCTTTCTAATTTAACAGGAAAACAAGAAATTGTATGCTAACTTTTTTAAAAAAAAAGCTTTCTGGTAAATCAAAGAAGGTTAATACTTAGTCTGATCATCAGGCAGAAAGTGAAAAAAGTTTAAAAAACAGTAAATAAAACAAATTTGGATAAAGTCTTCCATTAATGCAGACACAATTATATCAGTAGGATTACAATTATAGGGTCATCACTAAGGACAAAAATAGTTCCAAAATGTAACTGTGATAGATAAAATTGAAACTTCTCCTCCAAACCTCCTGGCCCCTAATATTTTCATAAAGTGATTGATCAATGGCATGATGCAATGCTGAAGCACTTCTGGTTTTATCCATCTCTAATGCACATGTAATGGTATTGCTTTATGCTTACCAATATTGAATTTCATCTTCTGTTTTATTGCCTAGTCAGGCTGCTTTATGACGACTTTCTTTAACTCTTCATAGTCCACTGAAATATCTGTAAGCTTTTCACACTCTATTAACCCAAATACAACTGTGTTGAACAGAACATGACCCAGCTTGAGGTAGGCCACTTATGACATTAAATCTTCTTAGTAACACTCTGTTTGCAAAAATTAACTTTTCCTTCTTACTAATTTCCCTCCCTTCTCCTCAGCTTTCCCCCCTGTTACCCAATGTGTGAAGTTTCTTCAGAAGCATTTCATGAGGAAGCTTTTTGAAAGTTTTTGAAAATCAAAGTGTACTATATTGACTGGCTCATTAGAGGTGAATGCTGTGAAGTGAACCAAGAATGGGAAATATAAATAGTACCATAAGCATGTAAAATGAATCATCATTAAGCAAGAAACAAAGGCCACAAAGGATTATGTGTGGGGGAGGGGGAAAAGTCAACCAATAGTAAAAGGCCTGTCAAACTCCAGCATCAATGCAGCTTTATGCCTATATGCACTATGTCTAGTTAAATTATGATCAGAACTGAAGAGCTGTCAGAACATACTCTTCCAGCATCAGATGGATACAGAAAATTATCTTAGTCATGGGATTGCAGGGGGGAGGGAGTGGGGGCAGTTACTGCCATTGCACATGCCCCAGTGTATGTTGCCTCCCTGTGGCAAGTCTGGCATGCTCAGTAGGGCTGTGCATCCACTCATGCTCTAGCCCTTGCCTGGTCTGTATGGATCTTGAGGAGTTTTATTACATTTACCAGTCCAAATCAGTCAGCTCTTGGGAATCCCAAGGGCTTTTCTCAGAGTAATAAAGAGAACGGGCCAAGTTAAGCAAACTACTATTGTTGTTTGTTATTTGTTATGTTGTGATGGTTAAAGATCTCTAAAGAGACCTGTCTTACTCCAGTAAAAGCAATATAGCAGAAAATACTGCCCCTCTTAACACACTTAGATTCTAATTTAAAAATAAACTATGCAAGGGAAAGCTAGTTAGTTGCCATATTTCCAATCTTCTGATAGAAGAACAGAGAAAGTAAGATAGCTTGCTCAATCTTGTAGAAAACTTGGATTGTAAACAAGTTTCTCCCTACATACAGAGCTGTCCTTCCTTTTGAAAGAGTGCACTTTTTGAGTCTTGACAGCATATATGTCTTTCCTTTCAGAGTCTCTTCAGTCCTCATTTGGGTTTAATTCCTAGTCACCTCAGTAGGAACAGCACCTGGATTACAAAGAGAACACTGATTTTAGTACTTTCCTTTTGCTGAATGAAATCATTCAAAGAAGTTTCATTTTTAGTCCAAAGAAGCTAGTATTTGAGACTTAAATCAAAATATGCTTTTATTGTGCGACTCAGTGAAAAGGATGTTTCCATCATACTGTGATATGTCATTGATCAGTCAAGATGCTGTAGCGTATAGCCTACTAACTTAAATAGAATGCATTTTTTTAGTAATTAAAGTTTTGAGGAAAAAAAACCCTTTCTACATTACTACAAAACCCATGACACCCACTCTTCCATGCCTGCTATAAAAATCCTTCCATATGTAGATCCAACAGTTTGACATAAGGAGAAATTCCTAAATTGCCTCCAAATTTCTTGGGTTTTGTTTGTCTCCCTTAGAGTACTGTTATAGCCATGGTTTATAGTGTGTTTCTCTCCCTGTATTACTTCATTGATCTTTTGGTTATTTTCACTAAATAGAATATGGCACAAATGAAGCTCAGCAGAAATACTGGAAAAAGTCAAATAATTATTATTTTTAACAAAGGCTTTAGCCAGTGACAAGGAAGCAATAGCGGTCAGCTTTTATCATTTTGTGCAGCAGAATGCACAACACAATATATAAGCTTACTTTGTAGACTTGTGTATAAACAGATAAAAGTGCTACACAAAAGCAAAAAGTGTTATCAGAAAGGAAACTACTTACTCAGAGCAAATGTATATCTATGTAATAAATATATATTTATTATACAAATATATGTTATGTATAGCATATATTTTATATACTATAATATAGAATATAATATCTATTATATTATATATGTCATATATGTTATTTTTTTATATATATATGTATATATCAACCCCTTTCATGCACTCTGTGTTCCAGAATAAATTTTAATTTTTACTTCCTAGAACTCAAATGTTGGAAGCACAATCATTGACGGTGGTAGATGTTCTTTATGAACTCCACTAAGAACAGATGCTTGTTCTTTTATACTGCTCAGAATATTCAGGAAAAAAAATTTATAAAACTCAACCAATGAGTATACTGCTGCTTGAAACCTACTCACCTATACAGTTGAAATCGTAAAAATAAGGTGCAAATATTGTCCCTTTTTATATAAAAATCTAAATTTATATTGGACTAAAAATATGTTGAATCCAAACATCCTTAGATATTTCTTTTGTTAAAAAATAAAGCCTGGCTTTCTCAGTCTGTTTCTAGGCAATGCTTCTGATTTATTAAAGACTGCAGTTTCAAATTAACCAGTTTTTATGTTAGTGCGGTTGTTGAATTTTATAACTGGAGGTGAGAACATGTCATCAGCAAAGTTTTCTCTGGGATGCTCAAACGGTACTCACAGCAGAACTCTGTGTTCAAGACTCTGCAGTCTTGCTCTACTTGCTCAGTTATATCTTCAGCTTTTTTCAGTATTTATTTGGATGGTGGAATACGGAGGAAATTTGGAAGCTGGAAGGTTGTATGCACTTCAGAGGGCAAGGTCACAACAGAGAGGTTAGAAGTCAGCCTGTCATGGAGCAGGTGCTAGCATGAACCTCTCAAAATCCCTGGACATTAACAGACTAGACAACTTCTTCAGGGAAGGTGGGGACCTTCCATGTTGTAGGGGGTCACAAGGAAATGATTAATAGTTAACAACTCGATTACATCGTAACTCCATGCTGTTTCAGAAAGATGAGTATTATGCTGGAGTTTAGTAACAGGGCTGATATACAACCTTGGGAATCATTAATTTTTATGGCACTGGGCACAGGTGAAGCCAATGTCTTGTTATAAGACAAGTCAAGGAAATAAGAGCAGGAGGTGCAGAAAACATAACCAATGAGGAAAGCTTAAAGAACTGGAATTGTTTACCATATATTACAGCTGAGCTAACTGAGAAAGGCTTATTTTCATCAACACACCAAGTCCTGCCCAATCCCTTCTCCCTGATCCCATCAGTAAATGCTTCATTGTAAAGGATTTCACTCTGCTAGTACCAAGTCCCCTTCATACCACCTACCTCCCTGAGATTACCAAATGTTATCCAAACCGGAAAAAATGTGCATTCAAGAGTTAGCATCGCCTTAGAATTAGTGTCTCCTTACCATTCATGTATATGAAAATAAATCATATAGCTGTCAAGCTTGATAGGTGTGTAGCCAGAACTCACTGCTTTAAACCGTGGTCCTTACAACACATTCCGGTGAGTCTTGTCAGAAAGACCAGTGTTCATATTACCTGCTCTGTGTGTGTGTACCAGACAAGAAGGACATCAGACTGCCAAGATGGGCTGGCTACATGTTTCCTTCTGGTTCTTTCATAGTAATCTGAATAACAACGTTAACTTGTAGCATGAGACTGCTTCCTTCTGTCTCGCATGCTTCTGTGTTTTTACAGTGTCAGAAAGATTATGTTTTGCTTTAATTGTTTTCTGCAGGTTTCAGAATAGCGATAAAAGTTACAAATCTCAGGCAACTAATTAGTAAGTGTATACTACTTTATCGTCGTTGGATTTGTTGTTACCAGTTTTTACTTGGTTTTGGTAGATATTTTGCAATTATCGTTCCAGAAGAATGTTATTCTTTGAGCATAATTTGAATTGCTAGGGAAAAAAAAAAAGATTACAAATAGTCATAAATAGCTCACAAGTTTGTTTCAATATAACCTTTATCCAGTGTCAGAGTATCAGAGCTCCCTTGCAGGCCAGGTTAGGAAATAATTACTCTAAGGAAAGGTGTAAGAAAAAGAGATTCAGCTTTCATTGCAGACTACAAGGTGGGAAGCATGCCTGGAGCAAAGCTGGGAACTGGCATATGTGTAGCATATACGGAGAATTCAGACCATGAGGCTTCCAGGATCCTCTAAATTAAACTGGGAACTACTGTATTCCCTGGTGTACCCCAGAACAGTGAGGCTGCAGAGAAGGCTTAATTTGAACAACAGCTGCTACTTCTTGAGAAGCAAAGCAGGCATGTCTTTCTTTTTCTGCCACTACTCTGAACACACTAAGTTTGTTGTAAATCTTTGCCTTCACCTGCTCAGATTCATGCATTGGATCACATGACACATGCATGCTCATTGTCCATGGTGAGTTACCGTCAGCGATTTTTCAAGTGCTGTCCCTCTGTTGAGTGTCATGTGCCCATGGGGAGTGTAAACAGAGTATAACAGTGCTTTTAATTCAAGCTTGCTCCACCTCAGGGTGCAAAGCAACTGCTGGGGTTAGCCCAGCTCCTCACCTATTGACAGAATACCCTCAGCCCGTGTAGTATGTGTACTGCTTCACAGCACGGCTGCTGTCACATTCATTAACCTATATTTAGAGGGGTTGTCTTGAGCATAAATGCTTCCTTTCAACTCTGCAGAAGAAGATGCCAGGGGACATTATTCCCTCTTCTCAATGCAGAAAGAGGATAAGACATTCAAGTCAAAGTTTTCCCAGCCTTTTAACTTGCCTGTAAAATGTAAGGGATTGAAAAGAACAAAGGAATGGGGACTGCAAGAGTGAGAAATTGAAAATCTGCTGAGCATTGTGGAAAAGCAATTCACCTCAAGGAAATAGCCTCAAAGCATAGGATTTTCTTGCCTTCCTGAAGATTTTGCTTATCCTTTAATCAGGAAAAGAGTCTGCCACTGTGGTTTGCAAAATTTATTATTAAAAAAGAAGTATTTCAGCTGTTGAACTGTGCATGCTGTGAACAGTTCAATTGAAAATAATTGTATTCTTATTTTCACATCTATAAAATTTATTAATAATAAGATTCATCTTGTAGCTAAACAGCAGCCACGGAACCAGAGCGGAGCCTTCTAATCTGCCCTGCAGCAGCATTACTAAGTCAATATGTGGAGCCTTTGGTGCTGCAGCTCATTAGAACTGCAGATCAAGCTGTCACCATTAAAAACTTTTGAGCTGTGGCTCTCAGGGGCACACCACAAGCTGTCAGTAGAAATGCATGCACAGCAGCTTATAATCGTACAGTGAACAGGCAACTCAAGTCATTCCTCTTCTATCAGATCTTGCTGGCCTTTGCCCTCTATGTATTGAGCGATGGGGCAGGTAGCAGTTTCAAAAAAATGTAGCTGTTTTAGTTTGATTTTATTTGATTCTTAGATGTGTGAGAAGGAACCTTCTTTTTCTTTCTGACTGTGACATTGGACACATGGTTTCTGTGTCTGCAGAAACTAGTTAAGGAACATGTTCCAGCAGTGTATTGATGTTTGTTAAGCTATATGTGGCTGTAGAATAAATGTTTTGTGAATGGGGTGCCAAAAGAAATGGTATAGAAGAAATTTGAGCCATAGCTATCACCTGTTCTCACAGTGGAGTGTACTACATTGCTGTCGGCCAGCTGCCCTCTTGGTCTTCTCAGACCTATTTCCTCCCTTTTGCAGGATGACTAGCTTACAGATTACCCTCTGTGTGACAGTTTATAACACCAAAAAAAGTCTGTGGGTTTCCCCTTGCCATCCAAGGGTTGACCAAAGTGCTGCAAGCATTGGCAAGTGAAAATAATAGAGATAGATATCTCTGGCCAAAGAATTACTAACACATATTATTTATAAAGAATTACTTCTCAGTTGGAGAGCTCTTCAGACTAAGGAAAAGGGAGAGAAGCTTGGGAAGAAATTAATAAGTTAATCTATTTCTGTCTGCAAGCATTTTGTCAAAACATGACTGTATACTTTTGTGCATTAAAAAGCACAAGTTTTTGTTAGATTTGCAAAATGAACAATACCAGCCCTGTGAAGAAATTTCCTTGCAGATGAAGTATAGCCCAGCTGAGTTTTGTAACAAGTCACTTCAGCATTTCCTCAGCTAGGATATTTTTTTTACAAATTGTCAGGAGTTCTGTCTTTCCAAAAAGACAAGACATACATAAACAATATTTCTAGCAAAAGTCTTTGAATGATCAGCCAGGATCCCTCGACACAACACCAATTCTTTTGCCACATCACTGCAGTCTTACTTATGTCACTGGAGACCCACCAAAGTAGCTGACAGCCAAATGTGACCCAGTGCTATTATTTGGTCTGTCTGGAGACTATGAATGGGAAAGTCTGCATCAATTTCACTGTTTGTCTGAGTTTCTCCTGATGAAAACAAATCAAAGGAAGTGTAGCAAACTTGAATGGAAACTTTCTAAAGCTTTTCTGAGAGCAAGCAACTGCCTTTGTACTATGCTAAGAATGGGCCAATATTTTTTTCCAGGGAAATTTAAAATGTGGTGTAATATCATGTGTACACCTCTCCAAGGGTGGAACTCACTTGTACTGGTGTGTCTGCAGAGGACCACTTGTGCTGGTGGCTCTGAATGAGCTAAAACAGGGGGCATGGTGCTCGGTGGGGTCTGTGGGAAGAATCAAAGATTTCAATCAGATGAGGTGAGGATTTATGGCAACGCTATGGAAAGACAGCAGCAGGCAGGGTGTACAGTGTGTGTGTGTAGTCACACAGACCTTTGGAGGTCTGACCATTAGCTGGAGTTAACATCAAAACTGTGGCCATTGATGCTGTTGAAACAGCTTACCATGGAAAACCCTTTATGCAGTGTCTGCATCTAAAAGTTCAGTGTTTACAAGAGGTGGCCACACTGGTTCAGGTGCTAAGGTTATTTTCTACTTTATACATAGAAGACAGCAGTGCTCAAGTGTAATACAGAAGACAGCAGTGCTTAAGTGTAATACTTCAAACAATTTTATTTTGTCTTTTTCTTTTGTATCATCCTGTCAGTTCATACCCTATAGTTGATTTAGTTCAGAGGGTCTTTTCTGTCTAGTACTTTTTTTTTTTCTCTGTCTCTAAAATGCAGGTGGTCCGACCATACCAGACGATGTCCAATCCCATGAGTAAGTTGACAGTGCTCAACAGTATGCATTCTCATTTTATTTTGGCTGACAATGGCACTACTGGTAAATATGGAGCAGAGGTGAAACTTCGTAGACAGCTGGAAAAGCACATTTCACTTCAGAAGATAAATACAAGTGAGTAACATTATGCTTGTGTTGTTTTGTAATTGCGATTATGTCAAAGACACTGTGAGTTTAAACAGGCAATAAAGTCCGCATATTCTGGGGAGTAGTTCTACCATCTAAAATGGTGAGCATGAGCTAATAAAAGCAAATAATGGTGAACAAAGATAATAAAATTTTATTTTAGAGTCTTGTGGGTAAGAGTACAGCACAAATAGCTGAATTTATTTCTGATAAGTTTCAAACCATATTTGTCAAGGCTCTTCAGTTTCAATGTCTTTGGTACCTCCATCTCCTTAAAATTGTATGCAGTTCTGGTCCCCTTCATTTGGTAAAGAATACAGTGGAATTAGTAAAGGTAGAGAAAAGAGTGACAAAAAGTAAGGGAGAGCTTTTTATGATAAAAGCTTTGCAGGTTGGAAGAGAGATGACTGAGGTGTATAGAGGTATATAAAATCCTGCATAGTTGCAGGAGAAATGACTGGACAAGTCAAGCATTCCCACAGCCATTGATATTTAGAGGCAGAGAGAGTATTCCATGTGGAAGCGTTACTATATGTTTGCATGGTCCTTTCACCTGATCTTTTACAATCATGATGGTATATTCCACATCATGATCAGACTGAAGCCTCAGTTTCTCTCTCAAAGTTATAATTTCTTTTTCTTAAATAATCATATACCACTTTCCTACATAAAATGAAAAGTAAATAGTCACCTAAGTAAGCACTTCTGCTTGGATAAAAGATGGTATCTCAATATTAGTATTATTATTTCTGTAGTGCACAGATGCTTAATTTCGATGGGGAGTTAATTTCTTTCTAGATATTTTGGATTTTTTTTTTCTTCTGTTTACAATCATTTAGTTTTTAGAAACTTGGTGCTATCAAAAGGAAAAAGGATTAGCTCTAGAAATTGAACCTAGGCCTTACCTGGGGAAGAAATCTTCCTTTGGATGTTAGCCAGGCAGGAATTTTTTTACTCTCACAAACAAACCTCAGTGTTGTACCTGCATAAGCTACCTTTAGGAATGAAAAGAGAACTCATTTTTCCGAAGTGATCATATGCATAGCCTTTCTGCTGATAACTCTCTGTAAACATGCAATTTTGAGGCCAGGAATGGTGACAGGTTTTGTTGATACAGGCACTTGAAACTGAGGAGAGACTAGGAAACACATTTAGATTCTTGGACATCAGCTGATAATGAGCTATAGGCAAGCGCAATGGGGAGAACATAAACTAGCATGTTGGTTGTGCTTGATAAAGCTTTCTGTATGATCTGTATAGTCTGTGCTTAAATTACAGCAGTATGCCACTTATACCTTTCAACACCACTGCATGAACTACACACACCACAGGCTTATTGTTTTTATGGTATCAGAGTATATACTTCTTTTTCTCAGAGAGCAGTCTGTAGGTATGCACAAATATCTGTGCATCCTAAGCGGTGTGTGCATGCCTGTGTGTTTCCTTAGCAGACGGAGACAGTATGATCTAATCCTAGGTTGACCAGCAACAAAAATTCACATTTGAAAATGGCATATTTGATGTAAGCAAACTGTACAAAACTATCCCATAAATAATAATTATTTTCAGGATATTTATAAGAAAAATGTGAGCTTTTGCAGTTTACAGCACAACATTGTGTTGGGGAAATCTTTATGTTAAAAAATAAATCTCTATAGAGAGGTTTAACTTCAGGTTTAGACGAGAGGTTTATCTGTTGAAAAGTGACTGATGGATAAACCTCCAAACCTTGGTGTTTCAAGTCAAATGCTTGTCTGACCTCTTCAAACACCTACAAAAAAAAGGAAGTGTTTCTCTTCTCTGGTTTCTCTCTGTAGTCCTCCTTCCCGCCACCCAGGAGTATGTATTTTCCTTTCTCTTCCCTTTTTTCTGTGACAGAGAAATCATTTAACCTCTCCTTCCCAAATCTCTCTGTCTTATACACACAAAAACACTTGGGTCTCACAACACTTCTTCAACATATTAATGTGAAAGAACTTTTCAGAAGGAAGGCTGCTGGTAAGATTTTTACATCTTGGTCCAGTGACATCCAGAATGTTTCTGCCACATTTTGTTTTCCTTTGTTTTAAAAGAAGGTGACTAAGTCCTGCCCAGCCTCTAGTTAATAGAAAGGTGACCATATGGATGAGAGAAGGACCACCTGCCCTGTTGGGTCAGCCAAACAGATGGCCACTTCCCGATGCCTTTCCTTACCCTCATTCCTAGCAGAGCAATGGAGATCCTCAGCCCTGTGCATGCAGGGGCGCTGCTGCAAGGGGATCTTCATCAAACAGGAGTGTGTGCAGCCAGGCATGTGTCTCCTTACTTACAATTTTCCAGCAGTAAGCATGTGGAGTGGGGAAAAACACTGACAGCATCAGCCTTTTGTTTGCTGGGGAGTCAAGAAAGGTACAATTTTTTGTTAATCACCAAACAAAAGAGCAGAGGGCTAGAAAACAGAACAGGTTTAGGAACTAATAAGCAGCTGGTAACTCCTTCTTTCACAGCCTGTCCCTGAACAATAGTGCTGAAAGCAGATTTTGTTCTTATTTTTAAGCCTGCCTGACTCTTACGTGATAGGCTTGTCATTTCTTCTTATTTATTTTCCTTTGCTTCAACTGTATCTTTCTCCAGTGCAGTGTTAGCTCTCTTGGATGTTTGGGATCACATAGTATTCACAAAGGGAAACTTCAAGCTTGTGCTCACCTATTAAAGGCACAGAAAACAGTACTCCCTTCAAATAGGTTAGGACAGTGGTAGACTCTTTTATAAAATTTAAGATTAAATCAGGTCATTAAGCATGCCAGATAATTCTGAAAGACTCACTGTTTCTGTTCCTAATATGTCATCACTCTCGGTCATTCAGCAGTATCTAATTTCCTGAATGAGTATACTATTAGATAATAACAATAAAAAGCTTGCCTTATGCCCCCTATGAATGCTAGAGAAAAGATTACATTGAATACTCTGTTTCCACTCTACCTTTTTAGCTTTTACCCCTTCCATAGCTCTTATTTTGTCCACAGCAAATATTCAGGAATTAAAAAATGCTTCTCAGGCAAACAGAGGGTACACTTGTATTTGTGGGTCAGTCTGAGTCTGCGGGTTCAGGACAGAGTCACTCAGTTGTGCATTTAGCTAGAGGTCAATTTGATGCTTCAATGCCCAGGGCAAGTCTTTCTTATTTACACAAGTGAAGACTATTTTAGCATAGTCCAGCAACCATATCTTGCAGTGAGCCACAGGTTGTCTCAAACTCATGAAGTTTCAAAGGTGCATCATTTTGTAGTAAGAAATGTTGAAATTAAGATGAACTTTTCTAAAACTGTTTCGAGATCAAAAAGAAATATAAGATGATCTGATCAGGAATGTTTCTGGTTTCCAATTCACACAAACATTTGAGTCCTGGACGTTTTGCAGGAATTGGAAGGCAGGGAGATCACCTTAAGATATGTTCTGGAAGGAAGGAAAAATATCTTTGTGACCATCTCTGCCATATGGTTTATTTGTACAACAATATATGGGTAATTTGACAGCTCATGTAGAAATTTTTACATTGAAATGTGGAGTTAAAACAATTTTAGTTCATCCTATTCCAAAAATATTGCATTAATGAGCAGAAAGTTTTCATGACAAATGTACAGGAATTTTAAATACAATAAAATGTCCCAGCTCAAAAGGTGGGATTTTTCAGATACAGTAAGTGGACTGCAGGTGTGTTTCCAGCTATGATGCTATGCTTATACTGTTTCTTGGCATGCAGGGATGTACAGCATGTCAGGCTGATGTAATTCACTGCTGCCAGTTTACTGATTTCTGATTCACTGCTTCTGGAAGTGCTCATAATACTAAACTCTGTCTCACTGCCTTGAACACAAGAGGGTTCACAGCCTTTTGTAGGTTTCATATGGGCTGAAACAGACCTCTGAAGGTCCCCCAGTCTGAGTCTCTTCTCAAAGTGGACCATTGTCAATGCTAGATAAGCTTGTCCATAGCTTTGTTTAGCCAAGTCTGAAAATCTCCAATAATGTATATTCAACCATCTATATGGGCCCTAGCAAAATGTTTGGAAACTTTCCCCACCCTACCATCAGCGTCTGATCTGAAGCCCCCAAAGCACTATTTTTGGCATTTTCCCTTCACAGGGCCTGGCTCTAGCAAGAAGAGTATGGATCTAACACCTTTTTAACAGCCCTGCAGATAATTATAGGCAGGTATTAGATTACTCCTCTTAGATTTCTTTTCAAAAGTTAAACAGCCCTGCTGTCACAAACTCTCCTCTCCAGACATATGCTCTAGGCCACTATATACCTTAGCAACTTTTCTCTGGATGTTCGCCAGTTTCTCCTCATCCTTCTTGAAGTGGACAGCCCAAACCTGAATCCAGCGCTTCAGTTGCAGCCCCACTAGTGATGAACAGAGTGGGGGTGGGGTAAAAACTCACACTTGACACACTTCTCTAATGTAGCATAAGTGCATGATTTGTCTTATGTGTGCTGAGCATGCTGTTGGATCCATTCAGATTGGCATCCTTTGTAACCCCATGGTTAGAGGTTAATGAAATAAGGATCTAGTTATCTGATCAGAACAAAAGCTACAAGTTTTACTCTGAACAGTCGAGTAATTTACCTTGTTGGAATTCTTTTCCAAGAATGAACATAGAAAAATTGCAATTTATGCAGGATTTTTCAAGTTTGGACTTCATTTTCCCCAAAATCACACAGATCCTTATTGTCTTTGAGCCCTGAAATAACTTT
Organism: Pelecanus crispus; assembly: GCF_030463565.1. Classification (NCBI taxonomy): domain Eukaryota; kingdom Metazoa; phylum Chordata; class Aves; order Pelecaniformes; family Pelecanidae; genus Pelecanus; species Pelecanus crispus. Next base: position 40,847,410 of record NC_134676.1, read on the forward strand.
CAGATTAAAAATAATTTGGTCTGATTGACTATCTTTATAAGGATAAAATCATTAGGCATTCATCCTCAAGAGATAGTCTGCCATGATATTTTAGACCTAATGTTTAATTATTATTCTTCTAAAATTCTTGTGCATCCCCCAAGCTCCTCTCATCTACAGTATTCCCTGATTAAAGTCATTCTAAAGTCTTATGTTTCAACATTCAATTTTATTCAGAAGGAATAGGGATCAATGTATCCTCTTAAATGCTGAGAATTGCTTTTAATTTCTAGAATCCCATAGACAATACGTTTTGTCCTTCCCCTGACGCCTGGGAAGTCTTCTGCACATTGTAGATTTTTCATCCCTTTTGCAGCTGCTTTTTCCCAAATATTGTATTCTTACACCTTCTTTCCAATGGGTCACAATGGTGCAAAGAATAGTTTCAAAAGAAACTGTTTGAAATGAAAGAGGTAGAACAATTTTCACCAGAAAACTGGTATTGGCATTGGATTACAAATCAAAGAACATCTTATGATCCCACAAGATGTGAAAGGGCAGCTAGTCCTCTTTTTCCTGTCTTGGGAAAAAAGTAGTGGCCAGTACAGAAAGAGAACTTAATGTATCACAAAACAGGTGATGTAATCTATAAACAGAGAAAGGAAAGAAACGAAGCATCTAATTACTGGAGATGACCTATTGCAAATTCACCAATTATGACTTTCTTAGACACTGACAAAGCATTTCTGTGAAGTGTGCTAGAACGGCCCAGTCGTTTGCTAAGATGTACATCGTTTTCACTTCTGTGGAACATTGCTGAGTAACACAATAGCTACATCAATCTTGCCTCCAACCTGAAACACGAAAGAAATCTGTCTACAAAATCTGCATTCGAAATTACAAGTCATAAAATATTCATTCCTGCTGCTCCACAGATAGTTAGATTAGAATAATTGCCAATGTAACAACTCAGCTAATAGGTCTGATCTGACTGTTAATCAGTTTCAGGCAAAGTCACTCCAATAGGTTGACATGCCATGGGTTTCATGTTGTGATTAGCCAGAACAATGCTTTCTCATTAACAAGTGTGGTCTAGAATTACTTCATATTACATAAAAAGACCCTTTACCAGTACTTAGAGAATCTTCAAATATCTTACCTATAGTTTCCCCCTTCTGGCTCTGCACTAACGTTTGCATTTTTGTAACATGCAGTTCATTCCTCCTGTCTGCATTAATCCCTTCAGTTCGTGTGGTATAGTTGTTGTTAGTAACTGGATTTTACTACTAACTGAAATATTCTCAAATCCTTAAAGAGCTTACAGCATGATTGGCAAGCACTTCCATCAAAATGCCTACTTTCCTTCATATAAATGATCTTACTGGAGCAGTGAAGAAAGACAAGGACACAAATTATTTATATACACAAGATGATCACATGTAGCCTATATAAAAGTTTTTAATTTGAATGAAAGAGATTGTGAATTAATTAGGAATGTTGTAAGATATTCTTTAGAACCTGTATAATTACTTGTCAGCAGAATCAGAATCTGGACGTGATGCATAGCATAGCATAGCATAGCATGAACTTATAGCATGTACCTGTGTATGCATAACTATTCTGGGAAACATACAATCATTTTCTTTGTCTTGCATGTATCAGCACATACATATCAGTAACAAAATTTGTGTTTGGCATGTGTTAGAAGGGAGTAATGTGCTTTCAGTAGTGGTTAGAAGGGCAGAATAAGTTCTTGTGTGATATTTGCAAATCTGACAAATGGCCTTGAAAGCATATTCATCATGCGCTAACGACATTTTTCCTTTTAAATCCAGACATCTTTCTTATATTGGAAGTTTCATCTACCAAAAGATTTGAATCTTGGTCAGAATACTGCCAGAATTTTCTGTTCTCTGTAACTATCTGACAGAGATTTTACATCCTTAAAATTTGCTTTGGAAATAAGTGAAGTCCAACCAGTGAGGCAGTGGTATTCAAATTGGGGTTAACAGCTACCATCACAGATTAAAATGTAAAAAGATCTAATGTTTGCTCTAATGATTTAAAAAAAGGCTCATTTACTTGTCAGCTTGGACTACTTAGATTTCTGCCATTTTATAGTATAAGACATAACCTCAGAGAATGAAAGAGTAGTGATGAGGCAAAAGAACTTCACTATCATGAGGAATGAAGATAACAAGGATATATAATGTCATCTAGACAGCAGGAGTCTTTGCTGATGAGGGGACAAGAAATTTTCACTATGAAAACACCTTATTCTTCATAAAGCTAGCTACCACCTTCTTCCTGAGGAACAGTTATGCAGAAAAAACAAAGCCCTTTTTGAGATTTTTAACAATTCGTTTTCCAGAAGACCCAAAAATAAGGGAAAAATGAGGATACGTAACGAAATACATATTTGAAACCAGAACGTTAATCCAGAAGAGATAAAGGCAATGCATGTTTAATTGCAAGTAGACTCATTCAAAAAATCGGAATGTTTTGAGTAGTTTGGTTTATTTTGTATCTTTTAGAAACTCCTTTAACAAACACACTTTTTTAGCCTTTTTGAAGCTTACAGATCCCAAGAATGGACAAAATTATTTCTTCTTCAAAGCCAAATATGGGCTATAGATCAGAAGGGATTCCTTTGCATGAAGTGGGCCACTGTTCTGGAGTAGGTGGCCTGGGTCACAAGGCTTTGAAGAACAGGGTGTGCATTTATGTTAAAGTTAAACGTCCATTTATGTTGTTGCCATTACAGATGTATATAGTGAGTCTCGACACTACTTTTCATCTCCCACTCTCCTGCTGCAACAGTAATACCTTAAGTGTTATCTACATTGTACTTCATCTTCTCTGCACGGTGTGATAACAATAGAAAAAAATATGTATTCTGTACCACAGTTTTATTAAGGGCCAGTGCCTTGACCTTTTTCCTAGAAACTCTAAGAGATCTCAGTGTTTTCATTCTTATTTTCCTCAGAAAAAGGGAAGAAAACCCCAAACAAACCTCTGTGTATTTTTCCCAAGAATCACTCTGCACTGCTCAGTCAGATCCATGGACTGAAGCATGTTGGTATTTCTTAGAGAGGTTACGACACCAAATCCTTAGGTTGTGTAGGTCCACGTTGCGATACTCATCTTTTGATTAGTACATTTCTGGAAGAATTGTCTCCTAGACCACGTAGAGCTTCATGTGGAATATTACTATTCATTATCAATCTGCAATTGTTATTATTTTAAACACATTGTTTGGTGCTGAAGGTTTATTCTACCTCTATGGTATGCTGTTTGAAAACAGACAGACCACAGGCATTGGTACTTCTGTCCTTGTATTTAATCTTTCTTCTTTATAGAGTTGGTGAATGCAGTTGAATTTTGGTAGGCCTATGAGAAAAAGTTACCTCTGATTAAGGAATTGATGGATAAAGTTGGGTGATTTGATTGGGTAGAGAAGGCAATTTGGACTGGGTAATATGTCGACAATATCTGTTCATGTGACCCGTGGACTTCCCTTTGTCATCCTATGCCTGAGAATATATGAAGGGGGCTGGGAAGGCAAAGGGACGTTCAATTGTCATCACTGGCATCTTCTCTGACCATTGCACCATCATCAAACGCATTGGAATTCTCATTTGTTTCAGATTTTTCCTTCACATTCTGTGCAGCCCTAGATGCATTGTCATAACTGCATAGCTGGGAAGATGTAGGTACAGACTTCTTTCTAGGAGAGGAAGCCTGCTGCAAGTTTGACTCCTGCGAAATCTGAGTAAAACTCGGAACTGTTTGAAAGGACTAATTTCAGATTTTGTTAGAGATCGGAAACTTGGGCCTTTTTCATCAAAAGTATCATGATGTTGGAGGATCAGGCACTGGAGACAAAAATATCATCTTAGAAAGGGCTGAGAAAGCATATGCAGGTTAAAAATTGTTCTTGAAGTACAGAAAAATACACAATTTAGTACAAGTGGATCCATAAATTCCTCTCATGGACTTGATTTTCAACAGATGAGTTTGTTGAAAACATATGTGTTTTCATGTGATTGATGTACAAGCAAAAGAACACAGGTAATTTCAGCTCTATAATATTTGCACATTTTAGATTTATTGAATTCACTGTAAAAATCAGAACAAAGCCATAAAACTAAGAAACTGAGATTATTTTAGGGTGAATCCTTTTCAGCAAAATTTCTGCGGTTCTGCATCTCACCTGTAGTAGTTTTCTAGAACAGGTGAGAAAGGAGAGATAATTTTCTGAACTTATATGGTGTCCGGTATGTTGACAAATACGCAAAATATGACAAGGAAAAGCTCCTCAATATGTAATTTGAAGCAGTGTAAAAGTTGTTTATGTTACTGTGATAACTTTCTACAGTTCTGGCTAAAATATGCGGCTAAAATTTGCTCACATCCAAAGGGAACCAGGGAAAGTATCAAAGAAGGTTAGATAGAATGTGAAAATTACTAAAATTGTAGTTGCTCCTGAGTCTGTTAGGCCATTAACTACAGCTGATAAGCTCCAAGAAGAGCAAAACCAGTTAGGTCCTGTAATACTGGACTAATAAACTGTTGACTGCTAGGACAGATAGCGTAAGTTTTGACTGAAATCCATGAAGGTTCTTGTGTGCGTGTCTTTGAACTTGAAGTGCCAGCTTTGAACAACATATTGCTATCCCGTAGAAAGTAACCAAGTGGGTTGTTGCTGGCTTGTGAGGCTCACAAATCCCAGGATTAGTCTTACACAGACTCTTCCCATTTACTGCATGATCTGAGGATTCTCTAAACTTTGTCCTTTTGCAAAGACAGGTATGAAAATCAAAAGAAGGTATCACAAATTTTTCATCAGTTTTTCTTGTTACCATCCTTGATGTCCTCTGGAGAAGTTTTTAGGATCAGTCCAATATTAAATGAAGATACGGTCCAGGTGTCAGGGCCACAGCTTTGTCTGTCAATGCCACATCTGGTAGGATGGCATATTTAGACAGATGAGGAAGGAGCACTGAACAAATAAAAATGAGAATGAAAGTACTGAGATGAGGCATAAGAGAAAAGAGAACAGGCTGGGACAAACAAAATGCGATTGTACTCTTAGTAAAGAGGAGAATTAAAAATAGAGATAAAAGAGGATTATGGATTAGACACAAGGAGGCAGAGAGGAAGTGAAAGTGTGATTGGGATACCAAAAAGGAAATTAGAAAGATGAGAATGCAGAATGGAAGTGACCATAGCAAGGGGAACAAGGAGAACGAATGCAAACTACAAAGGAAAAAATAAAGCTGAACAAAACAAAAATTATAATACTAATTTTAAAAAGTGGTTTGGAAGCATTAAAAAGAAACAGGAAATTATAGGAAATGAGATTCAATGAGCCTATGGCAGAAGAAAAGTCAAAAAATAAATTGAAAAGCAAAAATATGTCTGATGATTGTGAGCTTTTCTTTATTAGTAGTGCTTCTGTGTCATTCTGTTACACATAATCCTTTAGTTCTGTGGATTTGAGAAAGACAGCAAATATTCTCAGAATCTGTTGTATTGGTTTACCAGGTCACTTTGATTCCTCTAGACATCAGGCATGTAATGAGCCTCCAAATGAGTGGAAATTCCACTTAATTTATGAAAACAGAAAACAAAGTTGTTCAGAAGATGGTAGAATGAGTTTGGGCTCCTTTTTTTTTAAAAATCTGTAAGTTTCTCTGCTGTTATTACTGAACAGTCCTTTCAGGGATTAAAAGAAATATCTGTCTCATCTTTGCTGTGTCTGGAATAAGTAGTAACTGGTTCTGCTCTGGGGAAGATACTGGAGATAATGGGTGAAGAAAAGGAAGAGCTGACTGTAAGAAGTGCAGCTATGTGAAATTAAGTTTGAGCTGGTTGTGGCATCTGGGGGATGTTCCTGTCTTTCTGGGTAATAAGACCCAGCATCCCTCTCCATCATCCTGTGAAGACAAGCTATATTCCCTTTTTTCCAGTCGTGTCCACTTAGTAGTTAATAATGTAATTTTTCTGGTGGTAAGCATACTGCGGCTGTGATTTGCAGAGCTGGGGGAAGCAGATCTATTGTATATGCAGGTGATCTTATCTATTTGCTGTTGATACTGGTATTTTAGCCAAGATTGTTTCATACGCATCAGGAGGTGTTTCAAAAAGGGTCTGAAGGCTGAAAACAATAGCTTGAAAAAAACCAAGCTGCAATGTTATTTCAGTGTAACCTAATAGGAAGGATCTGGATTATTTCAGGATGCTCTCTGTTATCACTTAGCCTTTCTGAGGCAGTTGGAACCATAGGCATCCAGATGTCCAGAGGTGAAGCAGACACATTTGTGTGGGCAAACTTTTTAACGACTATTGTAAATCCAATACCATTTTAAATCCATTTAAGCAGCACTTACCCCGTGGTTAGACACACTCTATGAACAACCAAAGAGAAGTATCTGTTGACTCTGTATTACTGTAAGGCAAATATTACTTCAGAAATTAAAAATTACTTTCCTCAAACTTTTAAGCTCACACTGGGTGGACTTCTACTTATTAAAATTCCAGAGCGTATTTAATTGTTTATCCATTCTGTGTAAGTACCTCTCACTAGGATATCCAAGTGCTACGCAAACACTCAGACCAAAATGCTTCTGAAAGCCACAGGTTTTATGTTCTGTGTTTCTTTCGGCATTTGCTGATGCAACACACTGCTGCATACTCTGCTAGCCCCATGAAATATAGCAATGGCCTGGAAGTTGGAATTTTAAAACCGACTTCTTGAGCGAAGGGCTTGCTTTGCTTTTCTTTAAGTTCTCAGAACTCCCAAGTTCCAACTTGAGTTTCAAGACACTGTAAGTCTCAAACTCTGCAACAAACTCAGAAAGAAATGCTATTTTGCCCTGTTTCAAATATGAATGATTAATGTTTATTAGTTGATTTCCACTCAAATATCATAGTTCATCTCACATATTTAGGTTAAAACCAAGATCAGATTTTATCAAAATGTAGTTCAAAACCGTCAAAGAGCTTGTAAGCACATGAACATTTTTGTTGAGCTTCACAACACTTTAACAGTCTTCTATCAACAGTTAAATGGGATCAGTGACTAAATGCCACTGATAAACAGTCCTTGCCTTAAAAAATCCTGAACTGTAACCTCATCTGTTGAATAAATAGCCTGAACCTGGGAAACACATCATCTGTTTGATGTAATTAAGGATTTTTTATACTGACACTTACTTTAGGATTAAAGGCTCACATGTGCAGGGTCATTTTGGTGTTTCTGTTCCTAGTTGGTAGAATCACATGTATAAATTTGTAATTTCAAGATTTTTTTTTTTCAATTTAGTAAATATTCATCCACACGACATTCAAATACAGCATAGTTTTGTTTCAATCATTGTTACATATCCAAAACATTTGTAACAATCAAAGAAAACAAACCAAGATGTACTGGTTAGAATTTACCAAATTAATGTGAGTGTCAAGATACCCACTGATAACAGAGTTGTAGTAAACATGCTCAGAGTGCTTTTGCGTGAAGATTAAATAACCCTCTGAACCCAAGTTCTACTTCAAGGCCAAGTTGCTAAAAACTTGTGTTTATGAAGTCTTTTGCCATTTTAAAAGCTTGTATGCAGTTTCTTGTTTTGATCATCATATCATAGAGTTCTGTGTGAATGTATATGAGGGGTATCATGTCTGTAAGGTGAGGGATGATTACCTTCAGTATGCTGAGAGAAAACATATCCCTACTTGTTTTACCATGCTAGCCATTTGCCTTTACATGTATTGTTACAGTTGACTTAAGTCTTAAGCCAATGATACCACAGACTGGGCACTTAAATGATAGATTAGGCTGCAGCCAAGGGTGGGATTGGGTCATACCTCAGAGCAACACAAGTACTTTCTGGCTGGCAACAGCAGCAACTTGTCAGGGAAGAGAAAGTCACTAGCACAGGGCTTGTGAAACAACCCTGGAGCTCAGGGAGTTTTTAACTCCAGAGGTACAGATAGCACAAATTTCCTGAAGTGGTATATGCAAAGTAAGCTGTGGTCCAGATTAACAGACACTTAGTTAAAAGACCAAAGGTCAGAGATAATTTTTTCTTAATATCTTTGGGAAAACCTGGTGCTTCGTTGCTTATAATAAAGGAGCATTTTCCATTAGCAGGAACAGCATTTAAAAAAAAAAAAAACAAACCACTAAAATTTTCTCCATGAAGCAGACTAGGAAGGCAGGAAAATCTGGAAGAAACAGAGGTTCTTATTATGTAAAATTGTGTACGGCAGGAAAAGTTTAAAACTATCTGGTTTTGCATGCAAATTAATTTTACTTCTGCACATGAAAGGATATAAAGACTTCCCTTTCAGGAAACCTGTGGGGCATTTTGCTAAACAGCCTGTGCAAAATGGTCTATATGCATGCCTTTGAGTGCACTGTGCAGCTGCAGACACTTGCAGGCATACTAACGTGTATATCTGTGGATTTATATTTTTGGACTTCTATTTTATGACTGTATTTGTCAGCCACTGAGAGACCATTGAGTTTACCCCTTACAAAAGCCATTGTCCTAAAAGAATTTTTCAGGTAGAAAGGTAGCTGTTGCCCACAAATGGAAGACCTTTTGCAGGACATACACAAGTTAGAGGCCTGAAACAAATCTAAAGCCTGTCATAGAAACTTTATACTGCTAAGAGTCCAGATAAGCACATGACAACTTGTGACATGACGACCAGTGGAGAAACCTGCTAATTTATCTACCCCACCGTCCGCAGTACATCTAGGTCCAGGAAAGTTTAGTAACCTGTGGACCTGGAGGGTGGTGCTGTACAAAACTATAGAGGCCCCTTGATCATGCAAATACGCCTGCTTTCTTGAAGAACTGATGAGCCATTCCAGCCCAGGGTAGCCCTATACATCCCTGTACACGCCTGCAGTAGGTTCAGGATTTCTAGGAAGGGCGAGAATCCTGTTTCCACACCGCAAAGGTGAGCAATGTGTGAGACTTTGAGATGTCAGGCTGGCTGCACATGCACCGTGTGTAGGTTTGTGGAGGCTTACTCTCCCCACCCTCTGGGACAGCTTGGACGCACAACGTATGTCCAAAACAACTCTGTCTGATGTGCACCTAAGCCTTAAGTTCTTCCCATTGCGTCCAACTTCTGGAGAACTTGCTCTACAGCTGCACATTGTGTGGGAGATGTGATATATATTTCCAGCTGTATGCCACTTCTGTGCCAGCCGCTGTGCGTAACTTCTCCAGTGGGACAGCCATGGGCCCCAACATCCCAAACAAATCCAAATAATTACCAATTTCTCCAGCCAAAATTTCCAGGTAGAAAAAGAAAATGAGCGTAGGCAAACCCACACCAATATGTGTGACCTCACGAAGGAGCAGAGGTGGCCAGCATGAAATTAGCTCAGATACACCTACCACCACCCAGTGTTAAGATGAAGAAATTAGAGACATTTCTTTCAGGGATAGTGAACTAGACCATCTCAGTTTTATCTGCCCTGATCTCAGGGGTGAGCTTAGACATAGTACACAACATACTGATATGTCCCAGTTACTCCTATAAGCACACTTAAAAACATGAGTAGTAAACACATTTTGTAGTAAATGAGGCATTTTATTCACTTGTTGGTCTATAAAAAAATGGGTAACATGTTTAGCTCTTCATAAAAAGAATTAGTAATAATTTATAAGACAGTTATAGATTATTTATAAATATACTCACAGTATAAAATATTCATGTTTTTCCAAGAACTGGGAAAACAAAGTAGGGCTTCTGCAAAGCATGGTAGATTTTTTTAAAATCCCTTTTCACTCACCACAGGCATTATGCAGTTTTTCCTTGCTTCCATTTCCAAATTCATTAATTTCTTCTAGTTTATTGTTTTAACTTACATATTCATGCACTACCGCTCTGTCAAGGGGAAAATGGGATTATTTTTCTGTATAATGACATGAAGGCCTACAACTTGCCACTGGTGCACATCAGGACGAATATTCTGGTATGTACATACCTTCCTGGAATCACAATTGCCAGAAATTCTCTCACTGGCTCTGTTGCTGGCCACAAAGGCAATAACATAGTAATGAAGCTTTAGATTGACTGTATAAATCTTTCATACAATATTGCAGTCTAATTTACAATATTGCACTAATAATATCCACCATAGCTGACACTGTGAAACAGTTAGCAATCTAGTCTACCCTGCAAAATCTGTGCTTATTGAAATGCTCCAAATACAAGTTATTATTTTAGAAATTAAGATAGTGATGAGCCTCAGAGAACTGGTTTTAACTCCCAGGTCTTCAGTACTATTTCTTCTTTTTGGATGAATCATTACATAAAATGAAAAAAAAACCACTGTTTTGTCTGTATCCTATTGAGTCATGAGAGATGACCTGTCTTTTGGCATTTATAGCAGGAATGCTAAGACTTCACTATGTGAGATGGAGACCTTATTAAATGAGAAATAATAATATTCCAGTTTGTGTGATATGTTTCACACTTACCTGCTCTGGAATACAAACTGCATAATTCCTTGGAAAATCTGAGGAAAAAAATCTCCTCTCTGGCTTATGAACTATTTTCAATAACAGAGAATAAAAATTCTGAGACAATTCTTAAGTAGGAAGACCTTTGCTTTTGGGATCAGACCTTTACTATCTTGAAACATAAGTGCAGTTAACCAAGTGATAAACCTCACAGTGATAACAGTCAGCATTCCCAGCTATTCTCAAGTCTACAGATATACTGCTAGACAAGAAAGTTTCTCCATCTCCCAAAAGGAATAGGAAAAAGATTTGCTGAAACCAAAGCTCATCCTAGAAATGCTGTAAAAAAAAGACCCTGAATTTAAAAATAAATCCTCCATGTAACTACCAGATGGCTGGAAAACACCATAATTTTTCAGATATTTAAAAATAATTCAATTGAACTTAAAAGAGGATGAGCCTTTATCTACAAAGGATATTAAAAAAAAACTGAGTAACATATCATTTACTGCATTCTAAGAAACAGAAAAAAATATCTAGATCTGTGAAAATTAATTGGTCTTTTTCTATGTTTGGAAAACACCACCAATGATCAAGAGTCTTTCCTGATAATAATAATAATGCTTTGTCCAGTACCGAGAAGGGTTATGTGCAATTTCAGAATGGACAACTTTTCAGTGGAATGTATTACTGCTACTCTCTTTCCAGTTAATAAAATGTGAAACACACAATTTCTAAGGTCGTATAGTTTTAGATCACTTAGTGAAAACATCAGTGTTGTTGGAGATAGCCCAGCAAGATGAGTGCTATCCTTAGTTTTGCCCAGACTGGGGCGATTTTGTGATAAATTCCACAAAAAACATGAAGGGAAAACTGCTTGCTAGTTGATTTATTGGACTGTCTATTTTAATGCTTGGCATGAAATTCCCACTTTCTGGATGTGTGCTAGGAGACAGCAACACTGGTGCTGTAGTCCAGTTTTTCATCAGCTTTGTTTTATCTCATCATTGCCTCCTTTCCAAAAATCTCAACAAGCAAGAAACCCTTGTTATAATGATGATGTCTTTGGCTTTGTAAGGAATGTATTACCTTCAGATTTAGCATCTCACTCCTCAGCCTGACATTCTCCTTCTGAATGAAGTGGCTGAAACAAGAAGCTCCCTGTGGCTCTATCAGGCACTTCCAGCCCCTCCTTTGAGTCTAGTGGTTAATGTGCATGCACAAGCTGAAATAGTGCTCTTGCAGAGAATTCCTGACTCTTGCATTTCTAAGGACATACAGAGATCTAGAAGGAAAAATATTTTGGTTACCAGTTAAAGAGAAGTCCATCAGCTACCTTTTTTCCCAAAGTCAGAGGTTATGTCTTATTGGCATCACATGCCAACATTTTTCAAATTGGTCCAGTGTTACAGTAAGAGAAGGCATGGTCGGTTCTCAATTTCACAGATGCAAAATTGTTAGCAAATACGGTGTTAATGTCTAACCAGGAATAATCAGTCAATGTCTTCCCACTGACTGAAATTTTTCTACAGACCCTCTGCATTCATTTCCAAATTCCTAATATTTAGCAGCAAAGATGCATCCAGGATTTTTGGTGTCAAACTATGTAAAAGTTTAATTCAAATCTGCTCTGGGTTTTGCCTGAGACTTATTGAGATGCAGACTTCTTTGGGCTAAGTAGTTAAGCTTTTATTATGAAACAAATATAATGTCACAAATAATTTAAATGTGATTAGGAACATCACAGAAAACTGAGAATGTGATCATTATCACTTATCCATTTTTTTTTTTTTTAAATTTTAAGATACTCAAGCAGACATGACTTTTTTTCCCATGTCTATGGACTTCTTTCACATACTGTGGATACCATCACTGCTCAGAAATTAATAATCATAAATCTGGAAAAGTTCATAACATTAGGACTTGGACAACTGTAGTCTAGAGAGCTTTCCTGAAAGCCAGAAGGGGTTATATTATGAAGAAATATCAGCAAAGTATAATTAACTGATTTTAAAATATTATATCCAATTCCAGAAATGTACTTTCTAATTTTCCCTCCAAACTAAAGAAACAATATATTTTTCCAAATAAAAATTATTTATGGAGAACAATGAAAATTACAAAGAAAAAAATTCTATTTTCTGAAACTAAGGGAGGATTTCCAAAAGGAAAATGAGATGTAGAAATCAAATTCATGTTTTAAATCCTTTCTGGTTCACAAAGAAATCTACCAGAATAATTGAAAGAGTTGCACTTCAATCTGGAACTTAATTGTGTATGATAAATTAAGGTTCACATGAGCTTTTATTTTAAACTCAAAGCTACAAAGTTTCATTGAAGAGTAGATTTGGAGAGATTTTTTTTTGCTTTACTAGCCTCAAATTAGAGGATTGTTTTCATGCTGGATATGTTTCTACAGGATCAGGGAAGAGAAAGAATGCCATCTGATTAACCACAGTGAAACACAAAACACAACTGGAACACTTGCAGAGAACTGTTATATGCCATGCAACTCTTGTGACTATAGCAGTTGAAAAATTTAAAAAAAAAAAAAAAGCAAGAAGAATTTTAGAAAGGCTTTCAAAGGACCAATTCATTGGCCAAAAAAGGCAAAAACAGTTCAGCTGTATAGACTAACCATCGTTATTTATATTATTAGAATTATATAGCTGACCAATATCGAGCAGAATACACCAAGACTGAACAAACTTCCAATAGACTGAAGGAATCTGCTTTAGGAACAGTTTGAGATACATAAGGTGACTGCATCTATAATGGTTATTGAGCATCACTCCAAACTCAGATAGTTTTTCCCTTCTAGTCTTACTAGAAGGCTGTGAAGGCTTCACTCCTCTGATAGCCAGGTATCTTCTGAACTCCATCTAAAACTAATAATGGCCAATGTGCTGTATGTCATGGGGATATTTCACCCTTCAATTTGCTAAGGAAGATGAGCTAAACTCATCTAATCTTGTCTCATAAGATGGTGTCTTGATTCGACATATACTCCTTTTGTTTTTTTCTTCCATTTGTTCCAGTCTGTATTTTTGAACATGGGTGAGCATAGCTACAGACAGCATTTTGCATGGAACTTCATGAGTGGCTTACATGATGGTGCTGATGTGCCCATATTTTCTACTGAAAATGCTTTGCTTTGTGTATTCCAGGATCATACCTGCCTTCTTCATGATCTTGCTACACGAAAGCCTCAGTTCTCCTGTGATCAGCTGGATCACACCTTTCTCTTTTTCAGTATTTCCTCCTAATGAGTTCCCAGTTTACAGCAGAATTTATTAATCACCGTGTAAATGACTGCATCTTGCACTGTGAACTTTCTCTGTTTCTATTACTCAATTCTTAACGTCATCCAGATCCGATTTGACTCATTACTGTGAATACTTCTTAATATTATCTTATTAGCAGATGTCAGTACCAGTCCTACTTCTTGTTTTGAAGGAATTAATAGTAGTATTAGGATCGGGGTAAGTTCTTCAAGAAACTCCATTAGTACTACAGTTCTACAGACAAATCTATCCATTAATTAGTTATATACTTTCAAATCTGTGCACTTGTATTCAGCTTTGCTAACAATTTCATATATGGCATTATAGCAAATACTTTACAAAAGACCACCTTTGGTAAATGTTAGGATCAGGCTTTTAACCACACCACTGGGGGGCTTTTTTGTCTGTAATGAAATAAAATGGGACCTACCAGGCAGTTTCCAGAGGAAAATACTGCCAAAGAGGAATGCTGATGTAAGATTTCTGCAAGTTGTGGGGCTCCTAGTCAGAGTTCATGTTAGATCTGCTCTGTGATCAGTCGTCTGAACAAGAAGGACTGAAAGAACAGTGTAGGGAAATCCTTATTCAACTACCAAGAACTCATATCTTAAAAAAGCTGCCAGCAGAACTAAAAATGCTGGAACTGCTGGCTATACAGTGTGGTGTAAAGGAAAGCTACACAAGAAGCAAGTACTGATAGAAAGTTCAAAAAACTTGTTAACATTACATTAGCCAGACCACTAGAAATTAACTGATAAAATATCTCTTTCCAATTCTCTATTAAAATTTTAATGGAAGAGTCTGTCATCAGCCACCATGTGATTATGTTGGGAAGTCTCATTAAGAAAAATATTCCACACCAAGAATTTCACTTTTATTCATCTTCTGATAGCAATTGTCTTACAAAAAAAAAAAAAAAAAGAATCTTGTACTAGACATAACTATAAACAACATTTCTTTTGTCACCTAGTAGCAAAGGAAAACATGGGCAGACTTGTGCCATGAGGTTCTCTGCTGCATGCTTAACTGCAACCAGATATATCATATTACATGGATCGATGTGGGAATAAAATCATATTATTTATAAAATTCTCAGAATAAAGTGGGTTTTATTGCTAATATCTAGAATGCATTTTTAAGGGATGCAATTTTAAGCATGTTTAAAATGAATGTAAGGTAAACAACACAAATTTACTAAACAAAATTAATCCTTAGTTTAAATCCCTGAAAGTTAATGGAAGTACATGTAGGACAAGTTAACCCACCAGACTTACAATTCATTCTTCTTAAATGAAGTTCTTAATTTTCCTTTCTCATTTAACTCTGTTCCCCAAAACTGGTTTTCCACTAAGATCTTTGAAAAGAACTTAACCACCAAAAGAAATTAATGACTAAGTAGAGCAGCAAAGAGCAGGGAAGTCCTTAATATTAATAAAAAAATTAACCAGTGAGCTCTGTGCAAATCATTCTGTTAATCACCTTGTTATATTCTACCTTTCTTACTCTCTTTCATTAGCCTGGATTTTATAACTCTGCTTATAGTTTTCTTAACATAAATAAACACCATGCACTTTACTTAAGATATATAATACAAAAGCCACAAACTGAGAGCAGATACAGCCGTTACGAAGCATGCTGAGTGTCTCTCCAGGAAACACACTGTTTACTTGTAAAGTAGTTCAGGACGTGCTTACAATATTTTGCTATTGTATATAAGAACAGGGTTTTTTTCTTTTTTAAAGAACAGTTCACTTCATTTTTTGACAGTAATTAAAATCCCTAAATATTTCTGTGACTATCAAAAATCATTTGATTTGTGAATGTTTCTAGAGGGTGTAACCAGATTTAATGCTCCACTCTCACAGGCTTACCTTTGCTTCTGTGGACTGAACTCCCTCTAAATGGAAACCTGAGGCAGTCACAGCAAAACTTGTTGTTGTCTGGCCTCATGTAACTTTTCCCAACCCAACTATTATCAGTTTGGAGCACTCCTATTTTTCAGTGAAACACCAACATTTTGCGCGGAATGCATACAGTTTTCCTTAGGAAAAGCTAGTTTAAAAGGAAAAAGTCTTTCTGTTGACAAAAAAATTCTAATAGCAAATGTTCAACTAGTTCTACTGCCCGAGTCCTTTTGAATGTCCCCAGTCTCAACTGTTTGAGAACTGACAGCCATAAAAGCTTTTTCAGTCATGTTTAACACCAGCCTGGTGTCAGCTTGCCTTTCTCTTTCCTGGTAAAGTCTGTGCTGCAACTTTTGCAGAGGGCTCCCATCTAATCATACCACAAGTATTGTAAATGAAGATGCCTCTCCTCTGGTTCAGCACTAGTTCAGCTCTCTCTGGAGCAATGTTCCTGGTGTGGGGTCTGCAAATCAAGGAATATGCTGCAAAATTTGGAGAAAATTAAGAAGAAAACTGTGAGACCAACTAGAACTGGAAAACGAGTATTGCATTGACTTGTAACAGAATATGTTTAGTTTATCAAAGAGAAGGTTAAAGGGCTATCCAGCTGCAACCTTAAAATTCATCTAATGCAACATCAAAAATATCATAGAGGGGATTTTAGAACGGCAAACAAAGTTACTAGAAGACCCAATGATTGGAAACTGACACCATGCAAAATCTGGATTACAAGCAAGCTACAAAGTCATGACTGAACATGTTAGGAAGAATAGTGGTAGCTTCTCTATGCTTTCAAACCAAGATTCAATCTTTTAAAAAACTCATGGTCTATTTCAACCCAAACATTGTATTTAAAACAGAAGATAATTCTAGAAAATACTGTTTTATGCAGTGGAACTGATGAGATGACTACACTGGCCCTTTTCATCCTTAAAATCTATGGTTTTCTAAATGCCATTTTCTCTAACATAACCCTGTATAGTCACAATGCAGTAATTTCAGTCTGGTTTTTTTTTTTCCTGTCTTCTGTTCTGTTTTGTTTGTTTTGCTGGCTTTGCAATTTTTTGTTCCTTTTCTTTTTTGTTTGGCTTTTTGTTTGTTTCTTTCTTTCTTTTACTCCAGGAATTGGTCAAGGGGTTCCAGTGGTGGCCCTCATTGTGGAAGGAGGTCCCAATGTTATCTCCATCGTTCTGGAGTACCTGCGAGACACTCCTCCTGTTCCTGTTGTGATATGCGATGGCAGTGGCCGGGCTTCTGACATCCTTGCCTTTGGCCACAAATACTCTGAAGAAGGAGGGTAGGTCATTTCCTAGTGTATGTTCTTTCTCCATCCACAAGTTCAATTTGGTGGTAAGATAGAGCCCAGAAAATTATTAACAATATAGTGCAAAAGCAATACCTTTCTCACATGGCTGTTTCCATCATCACTACCGGTAAAATACTGAAGGTATCCAGAACAAAAAAAAAAAGCGGGGGGTGGGGGGGGGGGGAGTTAAAGCAACACTAAGAAAAGTCTATCGAATAAAACAGAGGTGTAAAAACTGTATCATATAGTTACTTGCCATGACATGTAACACATTGACAAGTACAATGTATGGTATCTTGCAGTTGCAGGTCAAGAGATTCAGTCAAAGGGCACAGGGAATTACTTTCACTGGCTTAGATATGCTATGTCATTATAATATAATCTACTGCTGTATTCAGGTTTTCTTTAGCCCTGCATGTTCATATAAGCTAGTTTGTATTTGCCTTGCCTATTGCATGATTCTGCACACCCACCTGCATTCACACATAGCTGCTTGTGCACTGATCTGTTTGCACTGTCCCACCTTTCTTTGCAGACTCAAGGTGAGGCGAGGATAGTATTTAGTTTTTATTATAGAAGACTCAAGTGTGTTTTCGTTGAATCAGGCCGTAAGCATGCTTTGCAAGTTCCAAAGTGCATGTTATTACTGAATGCCCAAATCTTTAGTATTCTTTGTTCTTCTCCTCTACCCCCAAAAATATGTAAATAATCATAGAATCACAGAACAGTTGAGGTTGGAAGGGACCTCTGGAGGTCATCTGGTCCAACACCCATGCTCAAGTAGGGCCACCTAGAGCCAGTTGCTCAGGACCATGCCCCAATGGCTTCTGAATACCTCCAAGGACAGAGTCTCTACAACCTCTCTGGGCAACCTGTGCCAGTGCTCAGTTACCCACACAGTAAAAAGAGTATCTCCTGATGTTCAGAGGGAACCTCCTGTATTTCAGCTTGTGCCCATTGCCTCTGGTCCTGTCACTGGACACCACTGAAAAGAATCTGGTTCTATCTTCTTTACACCCTCCCTTCAGGTATTTATACATGTTGATGAGATCTTCTCTGAGCCTTCTCTGCTCCAGGCTGAACAGTCCCAGCTCTCTCAGCCTTTCCTCATATGCAAGATGATCCACTCCTTTCATCATCTTAGTGACCCATTGCTGGAAGTTCTCCAGTATGTCCATGTCTCTCTTGCACTGGGGAACCCAGAACTGGACACAGAATTCCAGGTGTGTCCTCACCAGTGCTGAGAAGAGAGGAAGGATCACCTCCCTCAGCCTGCTGGCCGTACTCCTCTTAATGCAGCCCAGGATACCATTAGCCTTTGTTGCTGCAATGGCACTTTGCTGGCTCATGTTCAACTTGGTGTCCACCAGGACCCCCAGGTCCTTTTCTGCCAAGCATCTTTCCTGCTGGGAGGCCCTTAGCATGTACCACTACATTGACTTGTTCCTCCCCAGATGCAAGACTTTGCATTTCCTCTTGTTGAACTTCATGAGATTCCTGTCAGGCCATATCTCCAGCTTGTCAAGGTCCATCTGCCAGATGGACACTCCAGCATATCAGCCATTCCTTCCAGTTTTGTATCATCAACAAACTTGCAGAGGGTACACTCAGCCCCATCTTCCAGATCATTAATGAGGATGTTGAGCAGGATTGGACCCAGGATGGTCCCTAGAATACACCACTGGTTGCTGGCCTCCAGCTAGTCTTCATACCACTCATCACAACCCCCTGGGCCCAGCCATTCAGCCAGTTTTCGGTTCCCTCAGCCCATACTCAGCAGCATTTCTATGAGGATCTTATGGGAGACAGTCAAAGGCCTTACTGAAGTCTATGTAGACAATATCCACTGCTTGACCCTCATCTACCAAACCTGTCATTTCATCACAGAAGGTGATCAGGGTGTCAAGCATGACTTTCCCTTGGTGAATCCACAATGACTACTCCTGATCATGTCCTTCATGTGCCTGGATATGGTTTCCTGGAGTAGCTTCTCTATCATCTCCCCAGGAATCAAGGGGAGGCTGACCAACCTGTAATTCCCTGGGTCTTCCTTCTTGCTCTTCTTGAAGATAGGAGTGGCCATTGCTTTTCTCTAATACTCAAGGAATACTTCCAGTTGTCATGACCATTCTGAGATTATGGGGTGGCCTTGCAATTATATCAGCCAGCTCCCTCAGCATTCATGAGTGCATCCCATCAGGGACAATGGATTTATGTATGTCCAGTTCATTTAAGTATTCCCTGACCTGATCCCCTTCCACCCAGGGTATAGCTTCCTTCCTCCAGACTTTCCCCCTCGGTCTCTTGGGCCTTGGATTGAAGAAGGCCCTCAGTACTTCAGCCTTTTCCATGTCCTATGTCACCAGGTCCCCTGCCCCATTCACTGAGATTTGAGGAGGTGATACATGAATGTTAACCAGCTTTCTTGGGCCCCCTCTTCCCTCTGGGTCTTATCGCATATGTCTCTTCCAAGCAGAACCCCAAAGAGGCCAAAGTCTGCTCTCCTCAAGCATAGAATCATTTGGGTTGGAGAGGACCTTTAAAGGTCATCTAGTCCAACCCCCTTCAATAAGCAGGGATATCTTCAACTAGAACAGGTTGCCCAGAGCCCCATCCAACCTGACCTCGAATGTTTCCAGGGATGGGGCATTTACCACCTCTCTGGGCAACCTGTTCCAGTGTTTCACCATGCTCATCATAAAAAGTTTCTTCCTTCTATCTAATCTAAATCTACCTTCTTTAGTTTCAAACCGTTATCCCTTGTCCTATCACAACAGGCCTTGCTAAAAATTCTGTCCCCATCTTTCTTAAAAGCCCCTTTTAAGTAGTGAAAGGCTGCAATAAGTCCATGTGATCTTGCTTTTTGCCCTTTCCCTCCTCCCAGAATCCTGAACTCCACCATCTCATCATGGTCACCATAGCCAAGGCTACCTTTGACCTTCACATCTCCATTGAGTCCCTCTTTGTTGGCAAGTATGAGGTCTTGCAGAGCAACTGTCCTCACTGGCTGCTCTATCACTTGGGTCAGGGATTTCTTGCCAGTGTACTCCAGGAACCTCCAAGATTGCTTATGCCCTGCTGTGTTTTCCCTCCAGCATATATTGCAGTAGTTAAAATTCTCCATAAGGATAAGGGCCTGTGAACATGAGGCTGTTCCTAGCTGTCTGTTGAGGGCCACATCCACTTGCTGTTCCTGGTCATGCAGCCTGTAGGAGACACCCACTACAATGTCACCCTTACCTGTTTTCTCTTTAATCCTAACCCATAAACTCTCAGTTGGCTCATCATCCATCCCCAGGCAGAGCTCCATGCACTCCAGCTGTTCCCACATAAGAACTCCCAACTCCTCACCTTCCCAGTCTGTCTTTCCCAAGAGCTTGTATCCCTCCATTGCAACACCTCCAGTCATGGGAGCCATCCCACCATGTCTCTGTGATCCCAACAAGATCATAGCCCTGCAACTGCACACAGATCTAACTCATTATAACTGTGCACATTAGTGTACAGGCACTTTAGAGAGGCATCCTAGCACGCTGATTTCCCATAAAGGGCTTTGGGGATTTCTCCACAATGGTGCCCTGTAGGCACTTCCTTGCTTACATACAAATGGTGGAGGTGAGCCCGCTTAAGCCCTGTTTTATTGATTTTGTGATCTCTTCCCATCATATCACTCCAGGCTCTTTGCTCATCAACCCTGTTGTCGTGGTTTAGCCCCAGCCAGCAACTAAGCACCACGCAGCCGCTCGCTCACTCCCCCTGCCCTGATGGGATGGGGGAGAGAATCGGAGGAGTAAGAGTGAGAAACACTCCTGGGTTGAGATAAGAACAGTTTAATAATTCAAATAAAGTAAAATGGTAATGATAATACTAACAATATAATAATAATAATATACAAAGCAAGTGATGCACAATGCAATTGCTCACCACCCACCGACCGATACCCAGACAGTTCCCAATCGCTCCCTCCCCCCCAGTTTCTATACTGAGCATGACATCATATGGTACGGAATAGCCCTTTGGTCAGTTTGGATCAACTATTCTGGCTGTGCCCCCTCCCAGTTTCTTGTGCACCTGGCAAAGCATGGGAAGCTGAAAAGTCCTTGACTGGCATAAGCAGTACTTAGCAACAGCTAAACCATCAGCGTGTTATCAACATTCTTCTCATCCTAAATCCTGAACACAGCACTATGCCTGCTACTAGGAAGAAAATTAACTCTATCCCAGGCAAAACCAGGACACCGTGCAACACGCTCTCACAGGGCTGCTGGTGACTCTCTCCCCCTCCCCCAGCATTCCTACTGTAAAGCCCTTCTTACCATGTCAGCCATTTCAGCAAAGGTAACTTTACCCTGCTTAGTGAGATGGATTCTGTCTCTCACAAGCAGACATTGATTTGCAAACAGATGCCATGATCCTAAAACCCTGAACCCTGTCACCAACACCAGCTCTGCAGCCAGCTGTTGACCTATATTGTCAGTGTCCTCCTCCACACACCCTTCCTTCTGACCAGCAAGATTGAGGAGAACACCCACCTGGGCCCCTGTGTCCTTGACTACTGCTCCCAGAGCTTTGTAGTCACTTTTGATACTCTCCAGGTTTCCCCTTGCAGTATTGATGACCATGTGGAAGAACAGCAGGGGTTAGTAGTCAGATGGTCAGACAAGCTTTGGCAGTCCCTCCACAATATCCTGGCTCTGGGCCCCAGCAGGCAGAAGACCTCTCTAGTTGATGGGTCAGGTCAAGAGACGAGTGCCTCTGTCCCCTGCAGCAAGGAGTTACCCATTATAATCACTCACTGCTTCTTCCTGGTGGTCTTGCATGGATTAGGGTCAGGTGGCACAGATCCTTTGCTTGAAGGCACATGTGGCTCCTCTTCAACTTTGAGAGGAGTGAAGCTATTTTGTACTTGTAAGTCATTAGTGGTGCAGGAACCTTACTCTTGGTGCCAGCAGTCCCCAGCTTTCATCCTTTGTCTTCTCCAGAGGTTGCACTTACCTAAATACTAGGTGTGGACACTGCCTGCATCTCTATTGCAGTTAGGGTCCAGGGTTCATCAAGCCATTGCATGTCAGAGAAGATCCTGTTTATCTCCTTTTCATCTTCTCTGATGCTGCATAGCCTGCTCACTTCTTTCTGTAACTCCTATGCTTGGTGGCACAGCTCCTCCAAGACAGCAGACCTGTAGGAAAGAAGGCCTTTTCTCCTGGCATCAAAGATAGACTCTGCAGCCTGAGACTTGGAAAGCTGCATCCACCACCCAAGGCTCCATTGGCATTAAAGCTTCTGCTCTGGCAGGGACAGCTACTCCAACACCTGCCAGGAAAATTACCTGTGCCATGTCATCACCGTACCTGAGACTACTTACACTGGAACAAATTCAGCTGAGACCCTCTTCTTTACACCCTCTTACACAAGCTGCTGCATCTGTTGGCTGTATTCTTGGCCTGGTTCTTATATAGGCCTCTCCTGAGCACCAGCTAACAGGTGCTTGACTCTCCCTAATAAGGGGTCAGCTACAAATAAGGCTACAGGCACCCTAGGTCAAGGGCTCCTTGTCATGATCATTAAAAAATGCTGGAGATTTCTCAGGCCCACAGCCTTGTAGCTGCCCTTACCTCCTTACCCTTATCCTTACCTGGCAGCAGCAGGCACCCTCAGAGGGTTTCCAGGTATTCTACAATAATTATGGACCTTGTCCCCTAAAGCTCACAAAGCAGAACCCAGAGTCTGCTGCTCAGAGTAGGAAATAATGAATAAGGGATAATTTAATAATTTGAGAACAAAACATAAAGGTGGAACCAAAACCACCCCCATATTCTTATAACTAAGACTTACTTCATGTTTTTTGTCTAAGTATCTGCAGTAATCTTCTGATCAGGATTCACTGGGAAGGGACTCATTTTTGTGTGTGTTAGAATATGTGAAGATATGTATGCACAGACACAACAGAATTATGCAAATAAAACATAAATCCATAAACACTGAGCTCTAGACCAAGCGCTATTATGTTTTTTAAAAGTAAACATGATCATGAACTTACTCAACCTAAAACTCCTACTGGGAATACGATAGTTTTCCACAAATATTTAAATCCGGTTTATATTCAGGTTCATCCATAGTCCAGTGCTGCATCTGGGATAGATATGAATGTGCGGGGTTTCATTTGAATCTTTGAGAAGCTGTTTCTCTGGTTTCAGTGACCTCACTGTTAACACATTTAACATGACCTTACTCAAACATGCTTTATTCTTTTGTTGGCTATCTACCTATACAGTTTCCACCTACCTTGACTGTGTTCTGATGTCATCATGAAAAAGAATATAGCAAGAAGAGAATGAATGCAATTTATTTCAATATATAAAGGGGGCTTATAAGAAAGATGGAGAGAGACTTTTTATGAGGGCCTGTAGTGACAGGACAAGGGGCAACGGTTATAAATTGAATAGATAGTAGATAGCTTTAGATTGGGTGTAAGGAAGAAATTCTTTATGGTGAGGGCGGTGAGACACTGGAACAGGTTGCCCAGAGAAGCTGTGGATGCCCCATCCCTGGAAATATTCAAGGTCAGATTGGATGGGGCTTTGAGCAACCTGACTTAGTGAAAGGTGTCCCTGCCCATGGCAAGGGGTTGGACTAGGTGATCTTTAAAGGTCCCTTCCAACCCAAACCATTCTATGATTCTATTTCATCATCACAAACTCCTGCCTGTAAGAAAGGCAACTGATAGAATCACTAGAGGCAGAACAAGCAAGTAATTTCTTACCTGAGACGCTCAAGTCTGGCTTTGTGAAAGCTATTATTCGCCCTTACTAGGGGTCTTCCTTCTATGGTGGTGCCATTCCCAGTGGTGCCTGCTTTCAAATAGCTTTTTTTTGTTTACTTTTTTTTTTCCTGTTCACCTTGCACTAAACAGAATGCAGAGACTATGAAAATTGTAAAGCTAGCTAGTGGAAATTTCTATGTGTTCACCCTGCTGCAGAAAATATCAGTCTAAAATGCAACGGTATTTTTAAGAATACCACAAGTGAAAAACCAGTTTTGTTTATATTCATAAAAATATTTTACCAAAATACATTAGCCTTCAGGTACAAATTGGGTACTTTTTCTCCTCTGTAACCTACTTTTAGGTAGCGCTTAGCAATATGAGGACAATACTGAATAATTGGCATGTTAACTGAGTTCAGCTACTAGCTTTTTGGTTTGGATAGGATCTAAGTAGGTTATACAAAACTGTGTCTATTAGATTCTAAACCAATGTAGCACATCCAAATTGCATACAGAATTTAATTCTGCAGTCCACTGTGCAATCAGACTATAAAGTCAAAAGCCTATTTTAATTCTGGCTGATGTCTTCAAATCGGGGTCTTCTCTGAGATAAAGGATATCTTCCAACTCCTATGCACTGGATATCTGATCTAAATAATTCAAAACCCACATCATTCATGACAGCAACAGACTCAGCACTTGCATGTTGGTATTATCATGCTGTTTTTTCAGTGTCTTAAATTCTTACTCGTTGCAGACCGATAGGGATTATTTTTCTACATATAAGAATGTGTGTATATGTGTGTCATGGTTTAACCCCTGCCAGCAACTAAGCACCACGCAGCTTCTCACTCACTCCCCCTACCTCGGTGGGATGGGGGAGAGAATTGGAAAAGTAAGAATGAGAAAAATTCCTGGGTTGAGATAAGAACAGTTTAATAATTGAAATAAAATAAAGTAAAATAGTAGTAGTAATAGTAATAATAATATAATAACCATAGAATCATAGAATCGTTTATGTTGGAAAAGACCTTTAAGATCACCCAGTCCAACCGTTAACCTAACACTACCAAGTCCACCACTAAACCAATTAGGGGTAGAGTAGCAATTTCATGTTTCCTGGCTTGGTGGCTGGATTATTTTTTAATGAAAGTAAAAACTAGGAATCATTAAGGTTGGAAAGGATCTCTAAGATCATCAGTCCAACTGCCCACCCAACACCACCATGCCCACTAAACCATGTCCCCAAGTGCCACATCTACCTGTTTTCTGAACACCTCCAGGGATGGTGACTTCACCACCTCTCTGGGCAGCCTGTTCCAATGCTTGACTACCCTTTCCATGAAGAAATTTTTCCTAATTTCCAACCTAAACCTCCCCTGGCGCAGCTTGAGCCCATTTCCTCTTGTCCTATCGCTAGCTACTTGGGAGAAGAGACCAACACCCACCTCACTACAGCCTCCTTTCAGGTAGTTGTAGAGAGCGATAAGGTCTCTCTTCAGCCTCCTCTTTTCCAGACTAAACAATCCCAGTTCCCTCAGCCGCTCCTCATAACACCTGTGCTCCAGACCCTTCACCAGCTTTGTTGCCCTTCTCTGGACACGCTCCAGCACCTCAATGTCTTTCTTGTGTTGAGGGGCCCAAAACTGGACACAGTATTCCAGGTGCAGCCTCACCAGCGCCGAGTACAGGGGGACAATCACTTCCCTACTCCTGCTGGCCACACTATTCCTGATACAAGCCAGGATGCTGTTGGCCTTCTTGGCCACCTGGGCACACTGCTGGCTCATGTTCAGCCGGCTGTCAACCAGCACCCCCAGGTCCTTTTCGGCCAGGCAGCTTTCCAGCCACTCTTCCCCAAGCCTGTAGCGTTGCATGGGGTTGTTGTGACACAAGTGCAGGACCCAGCACTTCAAATAACTTCAAATTGAACTTCAAATAACTATATATTATATAATAATAGTAATAATAATAATATACTGAGCAAGTGATGCACAATGCAATTGCTCACCACCCGCCAACCGATACCCAGACAGTTCCTGAGCAGCAATTGCTGCCCCCCAGCTTATATACTGAGCATGGCATCATATGGTATGGAATAGCCCTTTGGTCAATTTGGATCAACTATCACAGCTGTGGCCCCTCCCAGTTTCTTAACTCTATCCCAACTGAAACCAGGACAATGTGTAGTAAGCACTGCTGTGAGTTTTTAAGTTTATTTGAAAGTTTGTTTCCAGGGGGAAAAGAACTATGTCTGGAGGTGAAGGAAGACAAAATACAGTTCTCAGTTTCGATCAGTGTGGCGCCAATCCGTCCTCTCACAGAGATCCTTAACAGTGTTGGACAGCTGCATGTCTGCCCAACAGGTCTTTTTGTATTGGGTTTCACAGAATTGTGATGTGCCTGCCTTCCCTCCTCAATATTTATCCTTCCTAATTGATTTCAAATAGCAGAAAAAGGAACGATTTTTTATATTAAGATGCAGTACCCCTTTGCAATGTCAGTGTATGTGTGTCTTTGAAAAGACAAGAGACAAGAAGCTTGAATCTGCCTTATTTTAAGGCTTGATTATAGGCTTCCTCACTAAAAGGCAGACATTTCACTCACCTAGGGCAGTCTTTGGGTGCATATTGTAAATGTAAGCAAGACTTCACTGGGCTGCGGTGGAATGAGGCTGCCTAGACAAGAGCACGACTTAGAAAGCTGTGCCTGCACTGCCTTGTAGGAGGTGCTGCCTGCAACTGTGTGATGTACCAAGAACAGGACAGAAGGAACTGTGAAGTATACCCTGAAGTAAAGATGTCTTTGGAGGTAAATCAGTTGTGAGGCCTCAGTATCTCAACTCTCATTGAAGTTCCAGGGCGAAGGCAAGGCAGATATGCGGTTTCCCACTGAGCTGAGGTTTCAGCTTTATGAATATCAGATATGCAGAATTAAGGCAGGTGGGTCTTTTTAAGTTTACCATAACTTTAATATCAGGGACTATGTATTGCCTTGGTCTGAAAAGTCTTGAAGAGAATATTAAAAATGTACAAGGTGGCTACATTCCACTAGCAAATAAAGTTCTCAGTAGTAAGCTGACTAAGTTCCCAGTACCTTTAACATCTTAATGACAAACAAGCTATGTACATGGGATAACCTAAATGAGAAGGTGGCTTAAATGCAGCTTTCCCCATGTGTTGAATTGGAAGAATTATTTGGCTGCTCATCACTATTGGCCCTAATTTTAAGGTCAGGTTCTCCAGGCTCTGAAGCACTTCATTTCTCATTTACTTGAAAGTTGAAAATGTGTTGAACAACATTGAGGGGTAAGAACATAATATTGATCATAAACACAAATTTAGTCCCTATTAAGCCCTAAGTGAATACCCTAGTTGTTAATAACTCCTCCACATAAAGCTGAAGTATTTTTGACTCTATGATCAAGGATGCCTTCTCATTTCATTGTCTTGCATAAAAGCACAAGCTGGAAGTAAAACAGCTCTAAAGTGCAACTATTTACAGGATCATTCAGTAGTTTTTAATCCTCAGAGATTTTTTTTATTAAATGCTGAATTTAAAATGAGAAAAATGAAACACTATGTTAAAACTATGTTACTTCTTAGACAAATATTTCCTTACAGAATGGGAAACAACTTGCAATATTTGAATGCAGTCTCCAAGCTGAGTTTATAGCATATTAACCACTCTATCAGTTCTACTTCTGCAAGCATGAGACCCTTAAGAAATTCAATTCAATGCCATAAAAATGTACTTCTTGCCTACGTTCACAAGGAAACATAAAACATTCTCTGTGCTTTAAATGAGCATCCTCATATGAGAATCATTAAAGATTGCCTTTGGATTGATCTGCCTCTGTGTCCAGTGTGGCATAGTTTTCAGACTTCATAACTGCAGTATATTACTTAAATCTCTTTTTTTCTAATAGGGAAAATATAGGTATTTTTCACTTCAAGCAAAAGGGATCATAATGTAGCTATGATATGGGTCTTTTGTATCCCCCATGGTGTCTACCACATCATGTGGGATCATGGGTACTATCGCATCTGAATTATTTTGTAAGATTGTTTTCACATTGCGTATTTTTGATATACTTACTTTTCTCTTGTAACAAAGTACTTTGCAAATCAAAATCTGGATAGAAGAAGGTAGTATCTTTGTTAAAAAAACATCATCTCTCTTTTGGTAAAGGGACAACCATTTAACCTAGTCACGGAAAAATGGTGTAGAAGAACAACCACCAGTGAAGAGCTGCAAGCAGAGTCCTCATAAAAGCACCCAGAAATCATCCCTGTTTGAGTAGAATGAAGGAATAATTACATTTATTTTCTGTTTCTTCTCATAATAATGCTACGCAAAATGTGTGGATTTAAAAAGTATGAGAAATTCAGTCAGTCCCACAGAGTTGCACAACTGTGTCTTATTTGTAATTCCAATGGAAGAAAATATGAGCAGTGGCTCTGGTCATGTTTCTTACATATGGTGTGATTGTCTAAAGTGCAAATCATAATTAAAACAGAAAATCCCCTAAGCTTCCCATAACGGAGGGCAGGGAATAATTTTCACATCACACTGATGTTTTATGGATATATTTCTTTATCCTGAATAAAAAGAATAATTAAAAAAAAGAATTCACAAATGAAAAATTAGAAACAGATTATGTGCAGTTCATTGAATGGAGCCTTTCATTTAGAGAATCTCAGAGTATTTGAATAATAAGTTTTAAAAAATCTGTAATGAACCTGCATTTTGAAATCAGGTTAGAGCATAATCTTTATAAATCTGTAGTACATTTTATGACTCCAGTAGTAAAAATCACTGGAGGAAAAAAAAAGACTAAATAATTTAGGGAGCTGGCTATGGGCCCGATCTTTCAAATACTCTTACATGTTCACTACAAAATCATATGCCATGAGTTTGAAAAAAACACTGTAGTGTTACTGAGTGGAATGTCTATTATCTCCTCAAATGTTAGGCATGACTTCAAAAAAAATTTCTTTCTGAGGAGGGAGGATACCAAAATGCTGTCACCTGTCTGTTCTGCATCATCCAAAGCAATGAAGGGAGTTCTTCTTTGCTGTTTAATCTCCCAGTGTATCTTGGACAGAAATAGAATGTCACTATTTACTTTGTCACTTCAGTGTTTTTAAGTGGCCTGTCCTGATGGATCCAAGACATCTTTCTCCCATTTTTTTCTGTGGTAAGGCCATATAGGTCAGTTCTGATAATCTGATGCATGAAAACTAATGTTGACATCTTCTTAAAAAAAAAAAAATCACTCTTCACAACCATTATGGTAGATTTTTTTTTCTGAAACTAAGGGTAGATGTATATAGTTCTACTTTAGATGCCAGATATTTGACAGTAGGTATCTAAATTCTATCAGCGATGCAGCTCCTCTCAGGAAAAAAAAAAAAAAGTTGGAGACCTGGACTGGTAGAAAAATGGGCTTATCTTAGGTATTTAGGGAATGAAAGAACAGATTTGAACTATAGTAGAGAACAAAAGAAAAGAACAGGTTAAACTGTCCTTTTGTAGGGCATTTCCTTTAGGCAGGAGCAAGTTACCTGCAGTAATGCTTCCATGACAAATTAAGTGGAATTCAGTGAATCATGCCATCAAAATGCCCCAAACAGGAATTTATTGGTATGTTGCAAAATACTTTCTGAACTGAAGCCTAGCAGAAAGATTATAAAAATACTATCTTTATCTGACACTATCCAGCTTTCTTAGGGTGGAAGGATTATGAAGAAAGTCATAATCATAGAGTTTCAGTCTGGTAAAGTGGGCAGTTTTATGTTTATGGAGCTTTATGCACATGAGGTTCATAATCCATGACAGAGGCTGCTGCATATAGTGTTCCCAAATTAGTGGCCAAGAATATCCTGTGTTCTAGGTTTGATCTCTAATCACAAGACTCAAGGAGCCACCTCTTTCCCCCCAAATCTAAAATTAGGAACCTGTGATTTTTAAAAATGTGTGCTAAAGTTGTATGTGTAACAAGTGTGGTTGTCTTTGCACAGTGGATAAATCATCACCCCACCTGCAAGTCCCAGTTATTTTGCTCACAGCAGTCTGTGAAGTTGCTTGGTTTACATGCATTAGATTTGGTGTATGCATCATAGATTTAGCCTTTAATAGCCTGGCACAGTTTGTATTTGTCCCAACTGGGTTACACAGTTGGGAACTTTGATCTGATACCTTCTAATATTTATAGATTCCTAAGAAGTAAAAGTGATATAGTCTTGATATGACTGATTTCAGTTTACACAAAGCTTAATTCAGCTATGATTGCTTTATCAGAAAGCTTGCTATTATTGTTTCTATTTCTGATTACAATCACTACAAGTTTTTCATCTCACAAAGGCATTGAACAGGCTTGCTGTAGAATTGCAGACCAATGAGATGCTAAAAAAAAGTACTTAGTAAGCCTAGAAAACTGCATAAATCAAATTATGACAACAGGAATTTTTTGAGCAGTGGTACTTCAACAAATGTATACCCCTGTAGTTAGACAACCACTTCTTGATACTTTTTTTTAAAAATAAAAAATTCCATACCTTTTACATGGAGTTTGCTTTACATGCTGTTTAAACTTACGATATGATGCAGTTTCTGATAGTTTCAATTCAGGAAAGGAAAGTGATGGCTGCTTACAGAGCCTTGAGACTTAATTCTGCTTTCACTCAATGCTTATGAAAGTAAATTTCTCTTGCTTTCTGTGTGTGTTAACCTGAGAGCGAGCCAATTTCTGAAATGAAATTTCAGGTTTGGTTTCTACACCTTTTTTAAGGAAAATTAAATTATGATGGGAAAACAGGATGGTTTTCATCCCAGGATCTTTGGAAATGTTTTCTGAAGTTCTCTAATTTCAGATTCTTCCAATTCCACGTATTTTTTCATACACGTCTTGTACTTTTCATGCTTTTTCAGGTATTTCACTTTCATATGTCATTTCCAAAGGAAATTAGAGATTTATTTAAATCTCTTTTTAGATTCTCCAGTTGATGTTTTTAGGAAACTTGTTCTTAGTGATTAACCTGTTTTTTCTTTCTTAGTTTGAAGGAATGAAAATTGCATAGTTCTGAACCACTTATATTTACAGCGATAGCACCATTTTGTGAAGAACAGACTTCTTGATTAAAGCAAGTTTCCAACTGATTTTTTTAAAACAGCCTGAAAAGGGGGCTTCAGAATTTATATCATATATGACCTCCTAATCTGCAGCTCAAAGTATCTTTGTGCTTTTCAGGGTGTCAGCCTTTCCAGGTTGATTCTCTTTAACATGAAGTGAATCTACATTACTACCTATGCTCTGACATCTTGTTTCACGTTCCCATGTGCTTGCAACATCCTTGCTTCTGTACAGGAGATCAGGTTATTTTTCTTACAACCCCCACACAGAAAGTCCTCTGTTGTCGGCTCTCATGGCTACCCAGCAAGAGGGTTGGAGGTTTTAACTAATAGTATGTTGCCTTCATGTGAGGGAAGCAGGTCACACTGTGCATAAGGAGTGCTTACCTTGTGAGTGAGCAGTAAATGCAGTGTTGTCACCCCTCCAGTATCCCAGGAAAAAGCACATCTGGGGACATACTGCTCCTCAATGAAAAGAGGAAGTGCAGAGGTAGACTCTCCATTCAAGAGGAGTCTGTAATAAGGTAGAAGACAACAGGAGGAGCCAGGCATATAAACAACAGTGATCCACAGCATGGTCTAAAACCCATGTAAACTCATTTTAATCTAAACACATTGACCTATGCCTTACAGGCTTCTTTGTCAAGTGGGAGTTCTACTCAACGGGGATATTTACAGTCAAAGTCAAATTTAGAGAGGAGAGAACATATGCACTCCATATGCCAGGCCTTCTATATTCTCCTATGCACTTCTATACCTTTTTCCGATTCCCATTAATTGTCTCTTCTAACAACATGTTTGTTGTAGGTATAAAAACTAGACAGTTAAATCTTGTTTCAAATTCAGTTGTGTAAAGAATATTCTGCAGTCTCATTTGGGCTTCCTTGCTGCAGAGGAGTACAGGCAACTTTTACCAATAGTATGAAATAAGCAGGGTTTTGGTCATTGTTCTCCCAAAGCAGCTGCCATAAGCTAACAATGACTGTTAGATACTGTGCTACTTCTGATAATTCTTGCAGTTGCTGCAGGGCTAAATCTTTGTTTATCTTCTGTCACAAAATGTGAGTCCTAAAGATTCTCTGATTTTCATTCCCCCAGATGATCAAGAACAACTTATCCTGTAAAACATTCTGACTCAGCTAATTTGAAACACTCAGTTACAATTTTTAAGTGAGAAAACTGTGATAGTGCAGAAGATTTCATACATCAAAGGATATGTGTTCTAAATTAGACCCCACTACTTTGTAAGACATTAAGAACAGCAATGTTTAACTCAGAACAGTCCTGAGGAAAAGCTTTTCGATATCAAGGGGTAGGGTTCAAGTGCAAATATTCTATGTAATATTACTATTTATTTCTGCTATTGGGCCACTTTTTGTAAGTACTAACATTAGCACTGAGAAGGAATATAAAAATGGTTACTCTTTAAACTCCTGGAAAATCGGCATGAACAAAAGAAAAATGGTTTCTTTGAGTGGACTCAGGAACAGAGAATTTTTTTGTTTGTTTTCTTACCTGGTCCTGTGCAGCATCAATAAGGTGAGTTGAAACTAGTGGGATATAGTCCCAAAGCTAAAGTCAAAAACACTGACAACACAAATGGTCCCAGTTTCGTAAAATGAACCATGAGTTGAATTCTGCTGACTCACTGATAGAAAGGCATCTTCAGTTCACGTAGAAGTGTTGGTCTCCCTCAAATCCAGACTACCAGTATGGTTCTTGGTTTCGTTAGGAAATCCCACAGAGCTGATAGTTTGAGTGACCTTCTGTCATGCAATATGTGGGAAATGAAATAAAAACTTTGGAGGTGAGGGACCCCAACATGACCAACATGTTTTTCTAGAACAGTGTTTTCCAGTTTGTCTCTGATGGTTTCAGCAATTCCTGTCCTTCAAACCTGTCCAAAACAACCTGCAGTGATTTGTTATCTACCTCTTATTTGTTTGACCCTTGGCTGAAGTTGCAATGTTCCCTTATGTCTGTTTTTTTACTTTATTTTTTCTTTTTGAATTTCAGGCTTATCAATGAGTCTTTGAGAGACCAGTTGCTAGTTACCATACAGAAGACTTTCACATACACCCGAACCCAGGCACAGCACCTCTTCATTATCCTCATGGAGTGCATGAAGAAGAAGGAGCTGGTATGTTCACACTTTCCTTAGAGGCAAAGAGAGAGCTCAGTGCATTGTTTTGATCAAGTCTTTCAGGTGCCTGTTGAAGGATTTCACAAATCTGATCACTGTGAACCAGACTCTAAAAGGGTATTACATCATGCTGACTTTTGTTTGCTTTAATCTGTATTTTCTCATTTAAAGTGATTAATCCAACAGATCTGTTCCCTTTGTAAATTCCTCTACATTTCCTTTGACAGGACAAAATCCAGTTAGTAGAGTATGGATATTATTACTTTTCAGTCATCCTCAGGCATATCATGATTAAAATTCTACCTCATTCAACAACAGAAAACCTCAAAAGGAAGCATAATTGCTTATCCGTCAATGGGATCATATTTTAAAGATGCTGTAGAGCTGCACAAGTATCACTAGTACTACTATTTTATTATGGAGATGTGTGACAGGAGAAGAAAACAGCTTGTCTGCAAGGCTGCTGTTCTGCAGAGGCAAGTGATAGCCCTTTAATGCACACTTACACTTTCTTGAAGAGCGCAAGATCTTTCAATAATTTCTGGGAGCTCCATGAGGTTGCTTTTGCAGAAACATTTCTGAAGCCAAATCACACTGTAAAAAACTTGGGATTCAATTCTGGGGGGGTTTATTTCTTAGAAACTGACTAAATAGACATGTTTCAATTTTGTAACATAATCTTCCTTCTAAGCTTTGGTTTTGGTTCATATCACAGCTTCCTGGAATTCCAGGCTGATGACAGTCTGCAACACTTTGTGTAGGGTAACACTCAAAAGGAAAAATTGACTTAGTTGTTTTACAGAAATTTCATTGTCCGAAGCTGTTTGAGTTTTTTGTGACTTCATCCTCTGCAGTGCCTTTTAATTTTAGTTGGAAATATGGCATAGAGTAATTAATACCACTGGAGGGGAAAAGGGAAAAACTGTTAGGAATTGCTAAAAAAAAAAGGCTGCCCTTCTAGACAGAGCTTTGCAAATAGAAGATATTTCTTCATATGGTTTAACTTGCCAATAGGACAGTATTCTGTTCAGTAACCAGCAGTTCATGCATCCATCAAAAAGTGGTCAGCCTTCCTCATGCATAACTAATCATTTACATGTACCACAATCACCTGGTGTGTACCTTGGACAATGGCAGAGAGGAGACAATCCCGAGGATAACTCTTCAGGGAAGACATGACAGCAGCATGCCATTGCAATGTAGATGGTTGATGGAACTGGACATACAGCAGTCCCTGCTGCTGCCTTCT
Organism: Pelecanus crispus; assembly: GCF_030463565.1. Taxonomy (NCBI): domain Eukaryota; kingdom Metazoa; phylum Chordata; class Aves; order Pelecaniformes; family Pelecanidae; genus Pelecanus; species Pelecanus crispus. The sequence continues at coordinate 40,881,661 of NC_134676.1, forward strand.
TCCCACAATCAGAACTCAAACTGTATAACAGACTTTAAACACCCTTTAGCTATTCACAAGCGGTCAGTGCAGCCCATAAGATATAGACTAGTCATCCCTTCCCCAGGTGAACTACATCAAGATAGAGAGTTTCTTTTTCTTTTTTATTTTCCCTCCAAAATCTCCTTTGCAGTAAAGACTCTCAGAAAAGTTTGATTGTGCTATGGAAATACTTTTCCTGTCCATTTATGATTGTCAAGATGTACCATGACCTCCATGGCACCTGAGTTTGCTTTACATGTGTAGTACATATGTGCTTCAGTCTACCTTAATGTGGAATTTGCTGTAATAGGTCATATCAATGATTAGCAGAGAGAACCCCCTTAGGGAAACAACATTAATTCTTCTGTGCCCATTTCTGTTAATGTAATAATAATAATAATATCTACTTATAGGACCTACTTGTGAACCAGTGTTCTGCATGCAAACATAAAAAACATACTTAATATAGAATAGAATAAATAGAAGATGGAAAAAAGGAATGAGGAAGGGAGGGAGAGATAGAGGGAAAGCAAAAGGGAAGGAGCAAGGGAGACAGGAAGGCAGGAAGGAGCAAAAGCAGGAAGGCAGGAAGGTAGGAAGGGACAAAGAATAGAAAGTAGAGGTAAACATTGAATTATCAGTACTGGAAAAAATGCAATTCTGGACTGTTCCAGATACCTAAATGCAGAACTGGTTGTCAGGCTTTGAACAAACTCTGCTACTGCAAAGTTAACTGTGATGTTTTTGTCTGCAGTATTCACATCAAGATTTTTATTCCAAGCAAGGTTGTGTATTTGTTACAAGTTTCCTCACAGACATGTAACCTCTGTCACCAATGTTCTCTAATTAAACATCTTGTGAAGAGCTATTAGCCAGGAGGTGGTTTGCCCAAAATTAGGTGTTCTGAATTTGAATTTATACCACTAACCCAACCATATGTAAAGGGAATACATTAAAACAAGTGTTTCTGTCTGGTACCTCAGTTGTACTCAGTGTTAATTTAACAGTGGCATGTTACAAGGATTTTATATCTGAGGTGTGGTTGCTAGGCTAGTGGTGTCCTTTAAGACTCATAACCTTGTATATGAATGTAAAAGAAAGATGAGTTTTATAATGATGAAGATAGCATTACCAGAGGAGGTGGATAACCTTGGAGATGTGAAGTATTCCCAGGAGTGAGTTGGTGACTTCACTGGTTCTGCAAAGTCAGATGTTTCATATTTCCATATCTGTCCCAGCTCTTGTCCTTTCTCAGGCTTGACCTTCTGATTTGGTTGCGCATAAGACAAAATACTGCTTGATGAACTGACTTTATCATTAGTCTGATTTCCCCTCTCCCTATAGAAACAAACATAAGGAAGATGCTAAAGATTGTCCCAGAGATCTCAGCAGCAGCCAAACTGATCATGGCTATTCTCCCTAAGTTCATGGTCAGTGTGCCTGACTTTCTGACTTCGTGGCTGCTGAATTCATAGGGAACAAAGTAGAGAGTGCAGGAGAAGCTTGTCATGTTACAATGTGCTGCTTAATAAGTGCAAACAGGGTACAGTCAGGAAGATCCTCTTGTAGTAAAGTACGTAAATACAGATGAATCACAGATGTTGAGAGAAAATAAAATGGAAGTTAATTTCTGGAAAGGAACAAAAAGCTATCTTTGAAATAATTTTTCCTACTCTACCTACTTAGAATGTGTAAATAGACTGGAATCTCTTTTATAAATTTGACATAAATATGGTGGCCAGGGAAAAAGCATAACAAAAATTAGCACCTTCACAGAATATCAGATTTTTCAAGTTCTGAGATTTTGGACTTCACTCTTAAAGAATGGTCTCTGAATTTTATGCCCAGGGAGCTTCATTATTATGATGTGCAATGCTCCATTTATTTAATAATGTGTAAATTCATTTGTTGAATAAAATCCGAGTTAAACAAGCTGGATGATAAGGTGAGGACATAGCAGAGGAGAGATCTGTTAGGTTTGCAAGACAGAGCAAATTCCACTTCTGAATTTAATGAGTAGTTTTTATTAAATCATAAACTTAGCTGTGTTGATACTTCTAACATCAGAGTTTATATTCAGAAATTTATTTGGACCAAGGTGCTTAATGAGGTCTATGGTATAAAAATTTATTTAATTTTATTATTTAATTAAAATTAAGTAGACTATACAGGTCTGTATATATAACTGTAGATTACAAGGGTAGGAGAGTGTTTTGTATATAATTTATGGTGATCCTCTATTGTCACATCTACATAGAATTCGTAAAAAAAGTTTATGCCAAGAAGTTCCTAAAATAGGAGCATGGCGGCTCACCAAAGCTAGGGGGGCAGGAGGCAATATTGTAAAGTCCAGTCCACACCTTTTTTAAAAAAACACCATGAACATTTTTTCTTCATGTTCCCATCTCCTGCATGCAGCTCATGAGAAGCTAAAACAGCCTGTTTGATGATACCTTCCCTCCCACTAAAAAAAAAAAAAAATGGAGGGGAGGGGGAATTTAAGAAAAGAAATAAGAATTTTTTGCTTAGGACATTTGCATTCCATATCAATTAGTCCAAAGCTAGAATAAGATGGAATTCCATAATTTTTTTTTTTTTTTTTTTTAAAAAAGATAACTCGAGTGAGACAGTCTTCAAGGGTATTTTTTGATCTTTCATTCTACTGTGGTTTCCTTGCTGATCTCAGAACACAAAGATCAGGTGAGAGCACTGCCTGAGGACTCAGTCTGTCAGGGACATCTCCCACTGGAGCCTCAGCTCAGCCCCCGCAGCGAGAAAGGGAATCCTTCAGATAGCAGACTAGGAGACACCACTTCAGCTAATCCCTGAAAACACATTGTGTTGGGTTATAGTTCAGAAGTCTGTTGCCAGCTGTGCAAAGGAATACTTATTTCTGTCTCAGTAAATAAATTAGCTTTATTATTTTCACTTAAAGACAGTAGTTCTGGTGTTGGATTTTTGACAAATACAGGCTGCTTCATTCTTTTAGGAGTACTTAATCATTTTGCATCTTAGACTGGCATGTTGCTGGAGTGCTTTGTTCACAAATCACAATGTGAATTTCTCAGAAGCCAGAATGTGCTTTCCAACAAGCTGCATGAGTCCATCTGTGGAGCTTCATTAGGGAGGCACTGGGAAAGGCCACTTAGGCAAGCCAGAAAGGTCCATGTCCCTGAAAACAACCACACTTGTTGCAGTAAGATATATTTGTCATAAAATTAATGTTTCCAAAATAGTGCTTTGAGAGTGAATAGACCTAATTTTATATCCATTTAACAGAAAAAGCATTTGCCATGAATCAGGATAGGTAGTACCTTAGTAATCAAAAAATGGCACATTAACACCAATAGTAAAGACTGTATACCACCTGCTGTTTAAGTTTTCTTATTACTACCATGACCATTTTCTGCTAAATTTGTTTCCTTGAATATCTGAAGGTTCAGTTACTACATTAAGGAAACTGATAGTGTCATTGCCTGCCGCTGCATTACAAGAAGGGTTTGCAGAACGAAGAGTGTATGGATGGTGGGCATAGGTTTCTGTGCATCCACAAATTCCCGGAACTCATTTCCACATAGAGGCAACAGACACAATTTAATTAGTTTCTTGCTAAAAGAGAAACAATAAAATCCCATCTCTATCTCATGTCAGCAAGTAATGGCTATTTTTTACTTGCCTCTCCTTTTCTTTGTTATTCCTGTACCTCAGTATACAGTCACTGTGACAAACCTAATGGCTGCTTGGGGACAGTGTAAACCTTACTTCTACTTTGCGCTGCTGTGTATATACTTATGGTAATAGGTCATTCCAGATGACTTCATGAGTAACTTGCAACTCTGGTGCTGTCAGATTAAACAAAGCAGGTGTCATGCTAAGTAGCTGGGTGCATTGAGCTGAGACCAGGACAACCTGCATCACGAAGGTGCTTGCTATTGATCCCGTTTTTCTTTCAAAAAGAGATGAATCCAAATTGTCCAGAAACACACAGTGCATGAGCAAGCTGTGTTGCAAGGCTAACATTCGTACCCCAATATTATCTTACTAATGCAGGGCTTTGGCTCAGCTTATTGATTACTTACCCAAAGTACTGGGAAACTTTTGAGTGATTTAGCAGTTTCTTTTCTATTTGGACTACGAATAAGACTTATTCTTCTTTGGTGTTTCAGCTTTGTCTGACTGAAAAGGCTGGAGCAAACTGTCCATGTTTCTGGAATAGTTTATACTGGGAAGAGCTTGACTTGATCATATACAGGCTGCAAAAAACCTGTGCTTTTCAGCTGGTTGTGCAGGCTCAGTGAATCTGTATGCTAATTAAACACCATCTGCAACTGTTTATTAGCATACACATCGATATGTTCTGAATGAAATATTAGCTAAATTAGATGGACTTTTAAGAATTTACCAGCATATTTTCACTTCATTTCTTTGGCTCTTCCCAAAGGTTAAAAAGTTCATTCAGATCCATTTTTTTAAAGAAATTTGGCTTCAAAGCCAAATAAATTATTTAAGCTAAGATTTTTTTTAATGCTGGTGGAATCTTTTTTATAGAGGAGGCAGAAGAGGGCTTGGTGACTTCTCAAACAGTAAAAATCAACTGTAGTTCCTGCAGGAGTATAGTTGCTTTGAACAGCATGTAATTTGTCAGTAGAGAGCTGGAGCAGGAAAGCATCATGTAACTACTGACTTGCTGGTTGCTGACACAGCTCTTGTCTCTCCCATGGAAACACCCTGTGAGATTTCCAGCGTAAAATGTACTGATGCTAATTAGTCTTCTGCATCCAAATTGAGGTGCCAGTCCCCTTCAGCAGTGGCTGTAGCAACTCTCCTAATTTTGATGAAGGTTAAATCTCCTATCTAGTTAGTGCAGATCACTAGGATTAGTCTAGTAAGTAGGCCCTATGTAAGTTAAATGTTAAGATGATGATTACAGGGCTGTTTTAAATTCTGCAAACCTCATGTGATTTCTTTTTGCTAAAGACATAAAAACATATTTTGTTTTTTCATGTGCCAAGAAGTCAGATGAAGTTAGCTGGGCTTAGCCATTGACTCCACAGAGAACAAAATCTAATCCTAGGACTTGGTATTTTTATTTCAGTAATTCAGATAAGAAATTCCACAAGCAAAGCAGCTATATAGACCAAAAAAAAAAAAAAAAAAAAAAAAGGCAAAGGCAGCTGCTGTATTACACTGAAGCTTTGAAAAGCTTTTGAGTCTACCAGCTGCTTTTCAACTGCTATCAGATGAGGCAGGGCTTCTGCTAACAGCACAAGAACGTCAGACCTACCACTGAAGCAAAAGTGTGCAATTTAGGCAGTTATTTGGTCCATCCTGAACTTCTGCTGTGCCATCTTCAGCACAAGTCTGTAAAGACCAATATTCCTTTTGTTGCTTACATTCAGTAAGTAGACATTTTCTTTTTTATTTGGTGCATACTGTCTGCACAATTATCATAGATGGAGTCACCTAGTAGATATTAATGCAACGTACTACAAATCTCTTCTCTTTCTACATATTCTGTGATTAAAATTGCAGCTACAGAAATTAAATTTAGAATGTTTCTTTTTCCTTCTAAAAATATAAGCCTGTGAAAATATCGATTACCCCATTTACACTATTAACAATTAATTCTGGGAAATGTACACTGAATCATTATACAGCTCTGTCAATTGTCCCCGTAATGAAAGTGAAAGCCAAACAGTACTGTGTAACAGCAGCTTCCACATTAGATAATATAGACCAATTTTTGCAATCAGGGAATTGGAAGAGTTCAGTACAGCTTATAAACGGCACAATACTGTTCAGAAACCTTTCTTGCTCCTTGGCTCTGTTGTGTCTGGGGAGTTGTAATTTCTTTTGCCTTTCCTAGAAAATATAATGACTCTTTCTGTGGCTTCAGATGGGGCACAGAGACCCATTCATTAGTGCTATAATACCTTAGTCATAGACAAGGAGCTCACTGTATGATATGCAAGTTCTGTGTAGATACAGCAGTAACTGCAAATCATAGAATCATAGAATCGTTTATGTTGGAAAAGACCTTTAAGATCATCCAGTCCAACCATTAACCTAACACGACCAAGTCCACCACTAAACCAATTAGGGGTAGAGTAGCAATTTCATGTTTCCTGGCTTGGTGGCTGGATTATTTTTTAATGAAAGTAAAAACTAGGAATCATTAAGGTGGAAAGGATCTCTAAGATCATCCAGTCCAACTGCCCACCCAACACCACCATGCCCACTAAACCATGTCCCCAAGTGCCACATCTACCTGTTTTCTGAACACCTCCAGGGATGGTGACTTCACCACCTCTCTGGGCAGCCTGTTCCAATGCTTGACTACCCTTTCCGTGAAGAAATTTTTCCTAATTTCCAACCTAAACCTCCCCTGGCGCGGCTTGAGCCCATTTCTTCTTGTCCTATCGCTAGCTACTTGGGAGAAGAGGCCAACACCCACCTCACTACAGCCTCCTTTCAGGTAGTTGTAGAGAGCGATAAGGTCTCTCTTCAGCCTTCTCATCTCCAGACTAAACAATCCCAGTTCCCTCAGCTGCTCCTCATAAGACCTGTGCTCCAGACCCTTCACCAGCTTTGTTGCCCTTCTCTGGACACGCTCCAGCACCTCAATGTCTTTCTTGTATTGAGGGGCCCAAAACTGGACACAGTATTCCAGGTGTGGCCTCACCAGTGCCGAGTACAGGGGCACAATCACCTCCCTGTTCCTGCTGGCCACACCATTCCTGATACAAGGCAGGATGCTGTTGGCCTTCTTGGCCACCTGGGCACACTGCTGGCTCATGTTCAGCCGGCTGTCGACCAACATCTCCAGGTCCTTTTCGGCCAGGCAGCTTTCCAGCTACTCTTCCCCAAGCCTGTAGCGTTGCATGGGATTGTTGTGACCCAAGTGCAGGACCCGGCAGCTGGCCTTGTTGAACCTCATACAGTTGGCCTCGGCCCATCGATCCAACCTGTCCAGGTCCCTCTGCAGGACCATCCCACCCTTGAGCAGATGGACACTCCCACCCAGTTTGGTGTCATCTGCAAACTTACTGAGGGCACACTCAATCGCCTCATCCAGATCATTGATAAAGATATTAAACAAGGCTGGCCCCAAAACAGAGCCCTGGGGAGCACCACTTGTGACCGGCTGCCAACTGGATTTAACTCCATTCACCACAAGTCTCTGGGCTCGGCCAGTTTTTTATCCAGCGAACAGTACGCCCATCCAAGCCATGAGCCTCCAGCTTCCTTAGGAGAATACTGTTCTATAGGAATATCTTGCACAAAGTGAGCTGCTTTTTCCAAGTATTACCTACTTAGTCTCACCAGCAAAACAGCTAGGAAACTAATGGTTTGTGGCTTTTTTTGCTGCTTGGTTTCTGTCATTTCTCCATGACATTGTTGTCCACCTAAATACAGAATAGGCATACACCTGTATCATCTATATACAGCAAAGCAAGCTGGGCATCCATGCACTGTCAGACTATTTGAAAATAAGTTGCAAAGCAAAACTAGAAATTGAATTTTAAGATGGAGCAAGAGTCCCTGACTTTAACACCATAAACACACAACCAACTCACCATACTTCCTTCTAAGGTTGGCATTTTCAGATCAGATTAGAAGTCATATGTGTGCGTGTAAGTCCTGAAGACAACATTGTTTAGGGCAATGACTTGCAAGACATAATTTTTCAGTATATACAGCAGTGGGAATGACCAAAAAGAATTCTTGTTCTCTTAAAATAATGGAATAACAGGTCTATCAATCTCAGTGACGAGCTTTTTACATCACTCGTGGGTTTTTTATTAAACTTTGCCTTGAGAAACAATTCAGTTTTACATTGCTTAGTATCTGTGAGCAAGAGGTGGGTTACAGGTTAAATTATTTCACTAAAAGACCAGAATGACATTAGCTTACTTGGCTGTTTTTTACAGAAATTGTCCTTCCCAGAACTGTTTGTTTAGGATGAGAGCAGAGACATTGCAGATCCAAGGTTAGGTGCCAAAAGCAACGTATTTATTCAAGAGTGAAACTGTCTAAGAGTGTGACTTGTTGCCAGTTTGTAGTTTCCCAGAATGAGCTAATAGGACTTGTGTGGGGACACCCACCCACATAAAGACTAGAGATAACTGAGACTCTGAATGTAAAACAAAGCTCAAATGGTATGCACATGGGTCCTACTCAGAAGGTCAGACACACACATAGACAGAAGTTGACTCTAACCCCTTCAGTCTGTGGCATGAGTGCCTTCTCATCTGTCAGAAGAAGAGTGCTTTCTGGGAGCACTACCCATTTGATGGGGTTACATGGCAGCTAACATCTCCTTTAAAAGCATTTTATTCAGGCTTCTCCTCGTTATGTGCTGGAACCCCTGCATGATTCTTGTATCATCAGTGAATCAATGTTTGTGGATAATAGCTGCTTTGGGACCAGTGGGGTTAATAAACTCTCATATACTAGGTTTCAATTGGTCTTTGTGACTTGCAATTTATATTTACTCATGTTTCATCAACTTTAAAATCAAGGACTGGTATTTCACTACCTGAATAGAGTCATAAATGGTCTAATGTAACAACAGCATGAAAACTGTTGTGTAAGGGAAAAGGATTGTTTTCAATGTTTTTACTGCCAAAACCTATTTTTGGTCATTTATTCCACTGGAAAATATGCATATTCCATTCCAAAATGTTGACAGTGCTGTAACGCTTAAAAAGTATGTGCACATTATAAAATACAAAGTTTTTTACTCAGGACTGAGCTGTGAGATTTGCATAGCCTTTTCTCTTCAGTCATTAAGGGGTTGACACAGCTGTCAGTCTGGAACAAAAGCTACCAGTTATGAGGGAAGCCAAACATTTACAGTAATTTCTGTCAAATGATTTTCTGTGCACCTATATGATGGCTCCTCAGTTGCAGAATTACTGCCTTTCTTATAAGCACTGATTTTTTTTGTTTGTTCACAGCTTCTTACCAATGAGTCTATGGCAAATTATTGGATCAAAGAAAAATGTGAAGTGTTGCAGTGCTGCCACAATGTAGAATGAGTTGTAACATTTAAAAACTTTACAACCAACATTCAAACTTCTCCCCTCATATCTGCTCCCTCTTATTTCCTTAATTGGAATTCTCTTTCTTACTCCTCAGAATAGCAGAACACTTAATTTAGGTTTTCCCTAAATATAATTCTCTCCAGTCTTTCTGTTCCTGAATTTCCTCTTATTTGGTCATCCTCTTTCTCCTGTATTATTATCCATTGACTCACCTGCTCACTTTGATCTTTGTTATGCCTCCACATCAAGCAGCTTTTCCCCTGAGTTAAACAGGATTATTCATTGCAAGAAAAAAGAAAATGCTTTCCCCTCTTATCTGAACCATTTTGAGGCTTTGCATAACTGACCTCCTTAAATGTTTTGTTTCATCAAAATCTCATATTTCTTCTCGGGGTAATTTTCCTCTGAAATATTCAGGTAGGCCTAGCTAAATTATAAATGTCAACATCTACTCTGGAAGGAATTGCCTGTTTTGCTGAACCAGCCTGTGCTCTCAAACAGGAGAGTTTCAGGTTGTATTCGTAATTGCATCTTCTTTTTTGTAGAAAAGGGAGATGGTTTTTTTCTGACTTATGTAACTGAGATGCATACAAACAATTTGTGTTTTTCTCAGAGGTGAGATTTAAAGACATGCAAAAATTTTCTGGAGATAGCAGAAAAAAAATCACTTTGAATTAACTTTAAATCACTGTATATTTTATCTGGGTGTCATAGTGAAATGATGGTGAGAAACAACTCCATCTCTAAAAGCATGAATAATTGGCAGCATCCTTAAGATGCTATGAATACAGTATGTAAAGAGAGCAGTCTTGGCTGCTTTCTCTGCTCTCGTTGCTGCTACCCTGTTTTTTTCCTCTGTCTTCAGCTATCCATTTTCTAGTCAACAGGCACTGTCAATCTGAGGTGTAGAGAATGATTCTTCTTCATCTCTCATCTCCTTCATGACACAGGGTGAAATGCCTTTCTGTGCAGATGTGCACTGCATTCTCCCTGCTGATTTGGTGTTGTTTTCTCTCTCTCCAAACAAACACAAGCTAAAAATCTGAATGTATTTCAGCTCACTCTTCATACTCTGAATTGGTTGAGGTTAACCCTGCTGTACAAAAAGAGATGTTCACATGTAGTAGAATATTTTAGAAATACTAAGTACAGCCTGCTGCTGCCTAGCTATTCAGATTCAATCCTGGACCCCTATACTGGCCTTGAACAGAAGCTCTTCGATCTCTGTGGAGTTTTTGGAATAAGTCCTAGAAAAAAAGTGATGTGGTGGGAGAGAAAGACTCACTTTTGGTTAAAAAGGGCATTAAAAGAGGAACTGAATATGCTGGTAGTTGGGAAGAATTTTTATGTCCTGTGATTAATTTCACCAAACACTGTTTTAAACTATTGCAAAACATTTTACATTAATTCCCATCCTATGACCTGGCAAATTTGCAGTTAACGATGACTGTGGCTGCTAACCCTACCTATTGCTCTTGCTTCTCATTCTAGGAGTAAAATTATCTTTGTCCATGTAGAGTACAAACCTGTTTGCAGCGTAGCAGCTCATACTGATGAAGGTGTGTCATTTAACTATCCAGCTAGGCCTGAATACAGCAAGCTGTGACACAGCTATGCTGGCTTAGAGAGGACTCTATAAAGCAAAACAAACAAATTTTTGTGTCAAGGAATTTCCTATACGTCTATATGACTTGCTCATCAGGGCACTAGAACTGCTTCTGCCTGTCTTCCACACAAGTCCTGCCCCCTCCACACGATAGGTCTGCTTTGCCCAGATCAGTGAGGGACAGAAGTGTAAACAGTTACTGAGGAACCAGGCAGGGGAACAAGTTGTAAGAATTCAGAAATTTTACAATTAGAACCTATTACAACCTTCTCCTTGTCCTCCTAATTATTTCAGTGCTCCTGCCACTTCAGGGGTTGTCTCACCTATGACTTAATTTGCTTTCTGTCTGACCACATCCTTCCTCCTCAGCATCTATTCGATGTATCCTCTTCTCAGCTGGTCCTTTGATTTGGCAGCTGCCATTAGGGAGACCACATGTACACATCTGCATATGGGCATATGTATTTCTAAGGTAACCCTGCATTCGCATGCATACAGAACTTGGGAAATCCTAAGTGGCAGTGTAATGTCTGTGTCTCTCAGTGTGTGAATAATTTCAGAAAGTCTGTTTGGTATTCACTGCTCTCAGGTAAGACAGTATTACCTCACTTTGCCTATAGAAGTGCAATGCAGGATCAGCGTGAAGGCAGGAAAACAACAGAATGCATCATATTAGGTTAAACTGACCCTGCTGAGCCAGAAACTACATAGAGGAAAGGGAAAGGGAAAGGGAAAGGGAAAGGGAAAGGGAAAGGGAAAGGGAAAGGGAAAGGGAAAGGGAAAGGGAAAGGGAAAGGGAAAGGGAAAGGGAAAGGGAAAGGGAAAGGGAAAGGGAAAGGGAAGGGGAAGGGGAAAGGGAAAGGGAAGGGGAAAGGGAAAGGGAAAGGGAAAGGGAAAGGGAAAGGAAAGGGAAAGGGAAAGGGAAAGGGAAAGGGAAAGGGAAAGGGAAAGGGAAAGGGAAAGGGAAAGGGAAAGGGAAAGGGAAAGAATAGGTAATCTGTCAAACAAGAATGGAGGTGGTGATAAACAGAAAGCAAAGCTATTTTAAAATGAGTGCTTTTGGCAGAGTCTAAGGTCAGATAATCTCTTCCCCCTGTGTTGTCCCCCCCAATCACCCTGCCTTTCATACTATCTTGCTGCTTTTTTTTTCTCCATCTCTTTGGTTTTTTACTTGCTTTCTACCTGCCCTGCCTGAAAATTAGGTTTCTACCCTGCTGGACTGTAATTATTGCTGGCAAGAATCACAGTGTGCTGCAATCATTGTGCATGCAGAGAAGATCTGTTTTGGCTCAGTGATTTCCTAGCATATTTTCCTAGGAAGAATTAGTTCACAGTTAGTTTTTTTTCCTGAAGTTAATCCTGTTCACATTAAGAAACTTCAGTAAAATCTGCAATGAGGTAGAGGGAAGACCTTTCCATTTTTGGGGAGGGACAGGGGAGGATGTTTTCTTTTCCTGCTTTTAAGGGCAAACCTCATGCATTTCACTCAGGCAGGTTTCATGGAGGCAAATGAGAGGTAGTCCTGTGACACGAGGGTTTGACTGGTGGGTCCCAACCACCTCCTCCTGAGAGGAGCCCAGCAGAGCTGGTGGTCCTTGCCCAGCTGCCCCCAGAATTGGAAGTAGCTGCTATCTACTGTACTTTGCAAGTAGATCCCTATGGGCATATGAAAACAAATCCAGATATTAGAGTTACATTTAGCAAGAATCTGGATGACTATTAACACTGTTTTTGCAGCTTGTTAGTCCAACCTTTATTGGTAACTCAGAGGCATTTTTGCTTGTCTGTTTCAGGGGTGTTTTCATCTGAAGATTTAACTCTTTCTTCACTGCAGTGCAATATAGTTTTGTATTTGTAAGGGATGTTAACATCAGCTTCTATTATATTTGTAAAGAAGAGAAGAAAAATATATTAAAAAAAAAAAACTTGCTATTGGAAGTCACAGTTGTTCACTGAGATCCCTCAGGCAATTACCTGAAAAAGTTATTTCAAGCCAATAAATAGTGTGAACACTGAGGAAAGAAAGGAGGAAATCAAAAGAAAACCAACCCCAAAATACCCAAGGTGGTGGCACAGGAACAGAAAAAAATGTTCTTTTAAAATAATTGAGTTTAACATCAACAATTGAAACTACCAGCTACATAGAGGTAATAATGTGGCCCGAATCCCTGGGAGAAAAAAAGAGTACTTGATTTTTGGATTTTTTTCTTCTTTGAACATAAATTGTTTTTCAGCTCAAAAGAAATAGCTGAGTAGGGTAAATGGCAGTTTTTCTCTCTAATACAATTTCATTATGCTCAGAAAAATAGAAAACCATTTTACAGACACAGTTTGAATCAGATCAGTATAAAGAAAATTTCTCAGTTTAATGTTCCCTTTTTCACAGCAATGCAAAAGAATGGCTAGTGGTAGTCTGACTGATACTGCAACTCTTACCCCTTGTTTTCTTGTGGCAGGGTAAGCAAGTCTTAAGTATGTATTACTTTTTAACCCCAACTTGTTGGCATATGGGGGTTTTTTTTAATAATTAAATGTCCTGGATTTCATATAAACACCTCACTAGGTTGTTTTTCCTTTTATTTTTTCACTAAAGTTGTACAGAGGCTGGGACTCAGCAACAGGCTTAAACGGGACTACAGTAGATCTTTTAAAAGGTGAATGGCTCTTAGGCACTGTCTCCATTTAAAGAAGAAAGGCTTACTTTTTTTCTTAGTAATGAGTTATTAAGTGGGTTTCTAAGTCTTTAATTTACTGTTAATTTCGTGTTGCAGTGGCCAACGTTCGTCCAGCAAGAGGTAGCTGCAAATACAGTTTGCTGACCCATATATTTTCCTTTAGCACAAGCAGTTTTATATGCATGAGTATAGTAGCATCTGTAACCCATTCTAATAGGGCTGTAGTCAATGTCCTATTTTAACAGCACCAATATGTTGTTTCTCAGTTCTCTGCAGTGATTTACCCACCAGAGTACCTGTAAATGGCAACTAGCAAGACATCAGATACATTAATGACTCTTGAAACTAGATAAGTATATTGCAACCATAAAATTCCTACCTGTTCACTGGGGAAAAAGAAATCATCAGAACAGGTGTCCAGCAAGACAGAAAGGTTTTTGAGACCTAGAGATATTGAACAACTCTAAGTGTAAAGTCTGCATAAATACTTTAGGATGTGTCCCTGTGTCCTGATTTCGGCTGGGATAGAGTTAATTTTCTTCCTAGTAGCTGGCATAGTGCTGTGTTTTGGATTTAGTGTGAGAATAATGCTGATAACACACTGATGTTTTAGTTGTTGCTAAGTACTGCTTATGCTAGTCAAGGACTTTTTCAGCTTCCCATGCTCTGCCAGGCGCACAAGAAACTGGGAGGGGGCACAGCCAAGTCAGTTGATCCAAACTGACCAAAGGGCTATTCCATACAATATGGCGTCATACTCAGTATATAAACTGGGAGGAGTGGGCCAGGGGGCAGTGATCACTGCTCGGAGTCTGGCTGGGTGCCAATGGGTGGGTGATGAGCAGTTACATCTCTTGTTTTTCCTGGGTTTTGCTTCTCTCTCTCTCCTTGTTCCCCTTTTCATCATCATCATCATCATCATCATCATCATCATCATCATCATCATCATCATCATCATTATTATTATTATTATTATTATTATTATTATTATATTTCCATTATTAAACTGTTCTTATCTCAACCCATGAGTTTTCTTACTTTTACCCTTCCCATTCTCTCCCCCATCCCACTGGGATGGAGAGGGTGAGTGAGCGGCTGCATGGTGCTTAGTTGCCTGCTGGGGTTAAGCCATGACACCCTATTTCCTCATGCCTCTGACTAGAAAAATTAAAGGATGCTGGAAAAACTACAAAGGCTGTATAAGTAAAGAAGTAAGTCCACATTTTAGGAACAATTGCTGTCTCCTCAAAACTGTACTCATAAAATGCAAAAACAAAATTCATACCCTCTTTCTGGAAAGTTCAAGAGATTCTTTAGCACAAGACTCTAGGATCTCATCCAACAACAAAGTGTGTGTTCTTCTGCTTCTCTCAGTGTTTTACGAAGCTTGTTTATTTTCTTTTTTTATCCATATTCAAATGTGACAAGAAAAAACAAAGGGGAAGCATTTGGGGATGCATTTCCAGTAGAAGTTGCAAGAAAAGGCAGGGGGAAAGTGCAGCCCTCTTCATTAATGAATTATTCAAGCACAACAGCAGCCTAACATAAAGCTACATTGGATAAGCAATACAGGTCTGCTCAAGATGCTCAGGGTTCCTCACAGGCTGCTAATCTGGGACTCAAAACATAGCAGTGATATTCCTCCAGTCCCACTGCCTTGTCCTAGGATCATAAATAGTTACTGAGAGAGAACAAAAGCTGCAGCTATGTGGTTTGATAATAATCTGGCTTTGCCAAATAAAGTAGAAGTGATGATGATGCAAATGGTTCAGCAGCCAGCATGCTGCAGCTTTAAGCCTCATCCTCATCTTCCAAAATTCATTCTGCAGAGCTATGAGTGCTGAAATTTTTTCTTTTAGCCATTTAAAAGCAAATGTCACTATCCTCAAATACCCCTGACATCCAATAGTGAAAGCAACCAACACATCTGGCAAAGATACAAGGAGAACAAATGATACCTGAGAATGCTGCAGATCAGGACTAAGATTTTATCAATGGTGTGACAAAGTTGGCTCCTTGCCTAATTACAGTGCAGTCCTATTTTAAATCCTCGACTTCAGAATAAACAAAAACATTGGTCAAGCTTTAGGGCAGTGGAAAGAAGAAATAATTGATCTTCCCAAAGCCATGGGAAACCACAACAGGGAAGACCTGCCTACGAGGTCCAGATTGATAAAAAGCTGTTCCACCAGGCTGGGAGGCAACAGTTCAAAAGATGACTAGCTGTGAAAAGTTACTCAAAAAAACCTGCATGAGTAAGAGTAGTAAGGTGCTCCAGGTTGTCCAAAATCACCTTCAGGACCTGTGGCAGGAGAGTGTTGCAGAAGAGTCAGACATCACTCAAACAGATCTGATCTAGTAGTTACTTTATTGAGTTCTAATCAGTAATAGGTATATAAAATATTTAGTAAGTACAGATGGATTGGCAGTCAATACTCTACTATTTACTACACTTGAAGTTAGTATGGGATACAAAGACTGTCACTTACTATATCTATCTTAAATGTTAATTGCATGCAAAAAACACCACTTACCAATCCATCAATGTCTGGTGTCAGGTAAAGGATCTCTTGGCCTTGAGGGATAACCTTGAGAGGCATCCCTACCCAAGGGGAGATGACTGCTGCGCAGCCAGCTGCTATGGAGGGAAAGGTCAATGGGCCCTGATAGCTGCAGATATTTATAGTGTAAAGTAGTTGATTTGTAGTCAGATTTTCTGCTGTGTTAATGCAGTTTTGGCCACTTATCAGCCCAGTCTCCAGCCAAACCATTTTTGGGGGGTTTGGTGCTGAGTTCTCACTGATAGCCTTACACAATAAGATTAACTTTGCTGAGCATCTGCCTACTTGCTGAGCATCTGGCAGGACCAAAATTCAGTTAGTTCAAAGAGGAGGAGTGCATCTATCACAGAAAGAAAGCAGCTATGTAAGTATGGATAGTTAAGGTTAACCTAAACCGTAGGAGAGGCTGAACATATCCTTTTGCCATCCTAAAAGACTTTGTGCCTTCAGAACAGGCAAAAGTCCACAGTATCAGCTGAGTCTTCGAGCTACTAAAATCGCAGTTTTTTGAAATGATGTATCATGATATTTTGCCTTGGTTCTGTCTAAAATTCTAGTTCAGTTTTGGGCATGACCCCCAAAATTATAATAATTCTGGTATGAGTCTGACCAATCTTTCCATTTCCATCTTTTTTCCCTATTATTTATCTTCTTTATCTTTATTTTACTACTTGAATTATGCTAGACCTCTTAAAAATAATAATAAAGTAACAGCTACTGTGAAAAGACAGCCTTTTTTTTCTAATGTAACTAAATTACATAGTTCTATTTTATTTTTAATACAGCAGCAATTTGTTCTGCTGAAGTGGGTTTATTTTTCTGAGGCATGCAGGGAAGAAGGGTGAAGAAGAAGTTGGAAATTTAGGGTTATATGTGGTCCGCTACATGCAAAGTTCTTCCCTTGGTTTTCCTGTGGTGATAAGCTCTCCACTGCTTGCAATTTATATGATGCCTTTTAATTAATCTGGGAGTTCACTGAGCATGTGTTGAGTTTGAGATATACTTTTTTTTCCGCTGAACTCCTGTTGTTCAGTATTTTCAGTCCCCAATGTACAGACTGCTTCACCTTTGGCATTAAAGAAGGGCATTTTACTGTGTGGTGGTACTACCAAGCACAGTGACGTAGGCAAGACATTCCCAGCATTAGCTGGTCAGCTTCACAGGCTGCCATGCTTCCCTCCAGTGCTATGAAGATGCCTGTTGCTGCAAGAATTATGTAGGAAATTGCAAAGCATTGTGAGGACGTTATGATCAGACTGTTATGTTGCAACACTGTATTCGCCCACTTATTGTTAACACCTGCCAGAGCTGCCCATGAGAAGGGAGATGTTCCTCTTTCCCACTGTGTAAGGCTTTCTCTTCCTTCCATTTTCTGACCCATCTGCCTGGCTGCTAGCCTCTGTGGCACAGTTCATCATCTGTGGCATGGGAAGAGCGTCATGAGCATGTACAGTAGAGGGGCTGATGTCATCAGCTCGTATTTTTATTGTGTTTTGAGATGAGACATACATAGAAGTGTGTATTTCTACCCACATTACTTGTGCTTTACAGGTCAGTGAAGAGCAGGCTGCCTGTACTGCAGGGAAAACTTCCTTGCCAGTCATTGAAGAGCTAAGAAAAACATTAGGAAAACATCAGGAAACATTTCTTCACCGAGAGGGTGGTCAAACACTGGAACAGACTTCCTACAGAGGTGTTCGATGCCCCGTGCTTGTCAGTATTTAAGAGGCATTAGGACAATGCTTTTAATAATAGGCTTTAACTTTTGGTCAGCCCTGAAGTGGTCAGGCAGTTGAACTGCCTGATGATCATTGTAGGTCCCTTCCAACTGGAATTAAACTATTCTGTTCTGTTCTGTTCTATTCTATTCTATTCTAAAGTTGCAGTATGGGGATAGACATCAAGTGGTTTGCCAGAAAAATCTGTAGATTCCAGGGGGAGAGAGAAAATAGATCATTAAAGTATCATTTGCAGTATTTATGCTTTGTCTCAGGAACACTTTGAAAGGTCAAACTAAGTCTAATTTGAAAACAGCCTACTTTAGCTGGGGAGAACAACTAACATAAATGCTTTCTCACATTAATTGTTTTATAATAATAATGATAATAATAATAATAATAATAGTAATAATAATCTGAATCAGTTGACTAATTGAGCTAAGCTAGTTTCCTGTTACTTCATCCAGTTTGCCTTTTCAGTCTCTAACATTCTGTACTACTGTCACTGATGCCAAAGTCTCTTACCTCCCTTTGAACCCCCTAGAGCTCTAGGGTCAAGTGAAGGTAGAATAGGTGCTGCAGGAAGGCTACACTGGATTTCTTGGGTTATACACTGCAGGGCTATTTCAGCTGGCAAATTGAAGCTTGTCACCAAAGTGTTGTCTTAGTCTTGACCACTTTGTATATCTCCTTGCCCCATCACAGTACACTGTTCTTTGTGCCCTGATGTTTGCTGACCTCTACCCCAGATGCTGCTGCAGTTCAGTCATACTGTATACATAGGAATCTAGGAATGTAGGGACGATATGTGCTGCTGAATATGAGTGTAAAATGTGCTTACATAATTCCTAATTAAAGGTGTCACTTAATTAAAAAAACTTTTGAGGCTGTCTATACTGACAAAAGAAAAAAGAAAAACAGATAACAGGTATTCAGATCGAAATGATGACATAGGTTTCATTAGTAAAGGAAAGGCACTAATAAAAAGCTGCAGTCTCAGTTGCTTCACAAGAAGCAGAGGCCTAAGAGCAGCTATTGCCATGGCAACAAAAGGAGGGGATTTACACTTCTATATGTTTCAGTGCAGTCTTAACCAAGAGTGAAACTGACTTGAAAGAACAGACTCAGTATATTTATTCTTATTCTTTATGAATTGTGTGTCTCACCACACTGCCTCAAAGCTTATCTCTTCTACTGATAGGTCACCGACAACACATGGCTAAAGATGTTTCTGGACCTGTTAGAAGCCTAATTCTTAGATTATTTATCTAACTTTCTGCTATATAAAATCATGAAGTTGAATACGTTGCTAATTTTGGTCAAAAATATTTATTCAGTGCTGTATGCCATAAATTACATCCACAACCTATAATATACCTAATTCCTCCTAGTAATGTATTAGGAACTCTAAATCTAATGTTACTATAATACAAGAACATTCCTTCACCTCTAATTTCACCCTATAAGTAGACTTTTCTTCCATATGCTCATTAATACAATTTCTATCTTTAGCAAATTTTATCTCACAAAAAATACTGGGTGTTAATCCTACCTAATAAGCTTCTCATAAAATGTATGAAGTAAGATCATCTTGTAGCCATCAGGACATTTTGAGATCCAAAGGATGCTGCCCTGATTTAATTTCTTTTTTAAAAAATTACCCTGGTTTCAATAATGTTATTGTCTTTTAACATTTCAGATCACAGTATTTCGCATGGGATCAGAAGGACACCAGGATATTGATTTAGCTATCCTGACAGCATTACTAAAAGGTAATGGAGTTTCACTCCACAGTGAGTCTGTATCTGTCCGAATGGATTAACTCTGTGTCTCTGCTGTGCTGAAACCTGCATTTATTGACAATATCTACAGAATCCAGATGGTAAATTTATACCGTTAAATTGAAGTATACTTTTTGCTCTAACTGCTTTATACAAATCCAGCTCTTTCTTTAATGTTTAAATAGCTACTGTTTTTCCTTTCTGAATTTTTATTCTCCACCCACAATCACTAATGCATCACAAGCAACAGCAGTGGTGACCCCCCACCGATTACTTGAGAAGATTAGTACTCAAAAGAAGACAGCCAAAGAACTTCTCTAGACTTAGATTGCCTTGGTGGCTAATAGAACATCCGGAAGGAGGTTATCTCCCTTCAGATAAAACTGGCACTATTGTCAAAGTAAAATGTTATCTGTAGTCAGCCTAGGCAAGCCTGGGAACTCTGTGGGATTCCTTCCAGGCTCCACTGGTAGAGCTAAGAACTCAGTTATTGGGGTGGTAGGGGTTTTAATCTTAAACTTCGCAGGTCGTTAAATCTTTCTAAGTTATTACATGTTACACTTATGCTCTTAAAAGATTGTCTTGCAATAAATCTGCTGTTGCTACAGTTCATTATGTACCCTGGTCTTGCGGACATTGCACCATTTAGCTTGGCTCCCTTCAAAATATAGTATTGTCAGGTAATTTAATATCTGCTTGCAAATACAGAAACAGGTGAGATTTTAAAGGCTCTGAAGCACATGTACTTACCTGATGAAGGATAACTCACCTAAGCAAGGGCTGGGAGGTTCTAGCCCTCCATTTATATAGTATTTCCCCAAATGGAATATTCACAAATTGCATGTATCAATCACCATGGTCATCTTGTTGCTGTCTGGACTGTTTCATACTATGTAGCAGGTCATATTGATTTTAAAAACAGAGAATAAGACATACCAAACAATTTCAAAGAGATCTGAGAAACATTAGGGAATGGACTTCCAAAAATGACTGGGGAAAGTTATGCTTCACGAGGCTCTTTAGCAGTTGTCATCATGCTATTGCCACCCCCACACCTGAATAAGAGGGTACACAGTACCATGTGGCAGACCTCAATTTGAGTCATACCAAAAATTTAATAGATTTACTGGGTATTCAAAAGGTAATGGGAATTATTCTGGCTTGTTCCAGGGCTCAGTTTTCTTCTCAGGTTCTTCCTGTGCAAGCTCACAAAAGCAGTATAAAGAGAAAAGGGAGATGGCCTGAGTAACTTTTACCTAACCAAGCAAAATAGTATTTTACCTTTTGCACAATTATTAATCCCATTTCAAAAATGTTACTTCAAACATTTAAAACAAATGTCTGAACAGGAGGAGTAAACAAGCACTGGCCACTTCAAAAGTATGATTGCAAGATGATAGGTACAAGCCAAGGAAATGAGCTGGAATTCTTTTTTTCCAGTAGCTTTTGTTTCTTTAGGCTTCTGTAGAATTGCTTTCTCTACTTCTTTTGCTCATTTTAATCAAGATACCAGTTGTTTGTCCTGCAGGTAACATGACTATTTTGCTGCTACCCTGAGGTAACAAGTTTTAGCCATCTGCATAATTAAATCTCAAGGCATTTTGGACATTTTCACACAGAAACAATATAAATCAAGGTGAAGAAAGGAAAAATAAATTAATTCAAACCAAGGAACAAGAACTGCTTACATCACCAAATTCCTCTCTTCTATCCTTAGGAAATATTTTAATTGCAGATTTAATTTTTATCTTAAATATAACTGGATCCTTCATTATACTCAATATAAAGTGTATTCTCTTCACATTTGTTCTTAAGCCAATCACTGAAACTACTGCTCTTGATTTCTCTTAGTAAGATACAGATTGTCTTAAAGTTGTGATTCCACTTTTTCTAGGTATATTTTCAAGGTCTGAATCCCAACATAGGTTTCTGGAGTCTTTTACCACTGTGAAAGCTGCCTCCTGGCAGCTGAAGAGAATAAATCATAGGCCTGGGAGGGATTGTTTTCTGTTTGGAAAGTTCTTTTGAAGTATTTACATGACCAGCTGTACTATGGTTGCAGTGTGGGTATATGAGTAGTCCTCTCTGATCTGGAATATCCATTTTACAAGTGCCTAATTGGTCCTCTTGTCTTCTTAGTAAAATAAAATTACCTTCCCTCTTAATAATAGTAGTGCAAGGCATCTCAGTGAACTTCTGTTAGCTCAGAAGTTGCTTGGGTCTGTATAAGTAATTTTGACATCTCCTTTCATGCATACCTGACACTCTGGATTTGGTGATTTGCTGATGGCAGCAGCACTTGTGTCTTGCTCAAGAGCCAGAGGAACTAAAACTTACACCTCATCTTCACTGCTCTTGTCTCAGGCAAGTCAGTTGTCCTCACTGATACCATGTCTTTGTATAAAGGTTCTGGCCCACCCTGAAAGAAATACTGCCTTTCTGTAAATGTACCTACCCCATCAGGCTGATGGATAGTTGGGGTTTTAATTAGATCAAGAAATCTAAGGTAGCAGTGCTGAACCATTTGTGTATTGATTTACAAGCAAGCGGATTTGAAGACTGGGTCTGAATTGTCTTGACATTCATAAGTTTAGATTCAGAAATTAATGGCTTTCACCTCTTCAGCACTGTGTGAAAAGGGGCAGAGAAAAATATGGGACTGGTGAGTGATTATTGGATACTTTTTCTCAGTCTCACTGATGACGATTTTGCAGTTCTTGCTAGCCAGTATTCAAGGCACATACCAGCTAATTACCAATCCCATCCTCATGTCAGTGATTTGTTCAGGGAGTAGGAAGAGGACAAGGATTGGAAAACATGAAGTATCATTTCCTGCTTGCTGTGTAAAATTTTACAATGAGCTAGTCTCTTTTTAAACCCGCATCAGGCACACTGCCAATGCAAGAACTCTCCTGGATGGGATATTCCGCAGGCCCCAAAGCCCGCACTGAATATGAGAGATTATTTCCTTGTTTGTTTTCATGAGTCACTTGTTTAATCTTGTCAGCAGATCTATCTATCTTGGAAGTGATCTCCAATAAACTAGGGAATGGCATCCAAACTGGTTATCAATTTACATTGCATGGATGTCACAACAGCATATGGCTTGTGAATTCCTTTTTTTTTTTTAATTTCGAGAGACATGCAAATGTGGGAAGTAAGTTTCCAGTTGCATGAATTTGTAACAAGTAAGTTTATTGATACAGTTTAACTGTTGGTGCTCTCTTAACTTGAACAGTTGGAACTCAAACAGTAACGGATTTTGTCCTTCTGCAGCTGTTAATTGAGCAGAAGGCATATGACAGGGAAGTTAAAGACAGCATATGGAGATGTTCTAAAATATAATTGTTTTGAAGTGGCATCAAAGAGCCTAGTTCACAAAGCTGTTGCAATGTCTGGAGCATACTAGCAGCATGAGTCATGTTTCAGCTGGCGCTCCAGAAGCCTTCCCAGTGCAATAGTTAGCACTGGGAAAGAGGTGCCGTGTGGTATATGCATATTGTAATATTACTGCCATGTAACCCTCTTGAGATAAGCCATGTTAGGCTAATGCAGATCTGATGTCTCTGCATACCTTTCAGCCTGTGAATAAGTCATGATTCATGCTCACTGAACAGCAATCATGTAGTATCAGATGGTCTTGGAAGACAGCGTGATGGTCTGCCAACCATGAAATCACTGACGCAGAAGATGTCAGAGTTAGGCCAGATATCTGGTTAGTGCCGTTATCAGTTGTTGCTATCAGCTTTGTTATTGTCAATTGATTTGCTAAATGCCAGGAAGAATCTTGTAGCAAATGCAGTGGAAATGCAGCCTTTTCACCAACAAGCTGCTGAAACAGAAGACAACATAAGACCTGCTGAGATGCAGAACAGAAAGTTAATTTGGATTGCTATTTTCCCTAATTTAATTCTTTTCTTTAAATGATGATTCAGAGAGGACTCTGACATGCTTAGAAGCACTGTGGAAATGAGTCTCCAACAACTATTTCTGTCTAGACAGATCAGTTTTGTGTTATTTCACCTTCCCAGATTCCTGAGCACTGAGTATCATAGACTATCCCAGGAAAATCCTTTAGAGGTTTACATTGATCACAGCAAATTTTAGCCAGTATATAAAAGCCTGTAGTCCACCTCTTCAGTAATCTGGGATCTGGCAAGGGCACAATACTTATTGTCTGATGTGTACCCTGGCTCACCTAGGATACAAAGTCAAGTTTAAGGTCCCAGGCTTTGTCATCAAGGAGTATTGCATTTTTGGTCCAAGATATTGGATAGACCACCTGACTTTTTACCAGACGAATCTATGCAACATACCCAAGCACTCCTGGATGGCCACCTAAAAGCATAAAGTTAACACCTGCAGGAACTAACAGCCATCCCAGATCCTTCGTGTTCATTCACCTTTGCACCATCCTTGCATTGTCTATCTATATCCAGCAATATCTAGACTGAAATAAAATACTGCCAAATCAATGGATTATATCCCAAATGCAGCTTTTCTTCTAGGAGCACATGAATGGAAGGAAGAGTCCCACTGCAGACATTAGTCATATTGTCTGAAAACATTCTTTTGAGGAACTTACATGTTCAGCCAGATACCAGCATACTGACTAAATATTACATAGGCATTAGTCATTTTGCCTAAAACACTATTTGAAGCAGTAAGTATACTATGGTAATTCAAATAATATAACACAACTAAGCAGTGAATCTTTCCATGAGACAGGATGAAACAGAAATGTACAGAGAGGAAATGCTAATTTCTCACCCCTGACAGTGTTAAGGGTGTAAGAAATGGTTCCAGTGTGATCCCTGTATTGAGTTGATGAGAGCAGTAGGTTATTACCTCTACCTTATTTTTTGATTTCCCAGATATCCTTTGGCTTTGATTTGGGTACATTACAGTGACACTGATGAGCAAGATGAGTCCTCAGAGAGGTCACTTTTTGGATTCTTCTTACTGAGTCAAATCCATGCTCTGTGGCACCAAATGCAGTCAAGGAAATGACTGAAAGGAGACAGTATCTTAAGAAAGGCCACCTCACATTTGTTCTAGGGAGTTTTTCTTATATTAGTGGAATTATTTTTACTTCTTAATACTGGATAGAATTCCACCTGAAATAGCCTGAATACTTTCTTTTTCATTTGAGTCAAAGGTCATCAGTCCATCCTGGAATAAAACTGATTAAGCGGCATCCACAGGCCATATGCTGCTCTATAGAAACAGCTTTTATAGTTTTTATTTTCCTTCTTCTCTTATGTAACACCAGTGTAATCCACATTCAGCTGAAAACCACATAGGGAAGACAGGAAAGAAGAGAAGGGTGCAAGGGCTTTCCAGCACAAACCTCACTCTGGGAGCAGCCATCCCACCATGTGCACCAGAACCCCAGCATGAAGACCTGTACTGCCCAGTCTACACCCTAGCTGATGGACTGGTTTGGACCTGAAGCACAAAAACCCCTTGAGAAACTATACATTTCCTTCAACTGCCAAATACCTGCAGCACTCTGCAAAACGATGAAATGAACCGTTATGGTAACAAGCACCGAGTAGTGATGAGTGCTCTCATCATCTCTGGGACTGCACGTGCACCCACAGGAAAACTTGGCCACTGATGGCAGCCTTAAACATCATGGAGGAGGGTGGGAAGAACAGAGACTGGACCATGGCCTGCTTTCCCCTCTGCTCTGTATTTGGAGCAATAAGCATGCTCAAAGAAAAATTCTGATGAACTGTTGGACTTGGGGGCCTTTCTGGAGATGCAGCCACTGCATCATGCCCTATGCCAGTTGCTCTTTCACATGATCAAATGTACCAGAAAGGTCACTCGGTACAAACTGGGGAAGGCTCCCTGCTGGGGGTCAGATGGTGTTCCCCTGGAGCATCTATGATTTGGCTTGAGTTTTGGCTGAAATGGGGGCAGTGTAAGTAGCCCAATTCCTTCCCCAAGTCCACCTGATCCACTCTTGATCCAAAATGATTTCTAACCAGGCTGCACCCCTGGCTATCCAGGCTGTAGGCTGCAGTCAGTTTAGGAAACTCAGGAGGTGGAGCTCCGCCATCACAGGCGCAAAATGGTGCCAGGCTGTGGGATTGCCATCGCTGCCCCTGGGTTGTGGAGTTCACCCATGTGCCTCCTCCACTGCTCACCAGGCAGCTTGCCTGAGCACCTGTCAAAGCTCTTGCTTCTCCTGCAGGTACATGGATGGAAAGGAGGAGATTCAATGACGTTTTGAGAGTATCTGCTGTTTCCTTCATAAAGGGAGAGAACATTAATTGTTCTCTGTACTTAATTTGCACTATCATACCCACTGTGGGTAGTTTTTCTCTGTTTTTATAAATAAAGCTGTAGAGACATTTTTGCCCTTCCCAAAGGTAAATATTTTCTGTTCCTGAATGTTGCATGTGGCTTGTGTAAGAAACTCAGAAAGGTTCAGGTATCGTTGACCTCCTGCACGAGGTGTCTTGTGAGACCTTTTGTCTGTGTCATACTGTATAGCAATGAGAAGCTGTGTCTTACACAAAGGAGTGTTCCTGTTACTTCTTAGTCACAGAAAGGTCTTATACTGTTTTCACTGTTTTTTCTTCTCTTCTTCATTTCTTTCTATTGTTCTGCTCCTACATCACCTACCTTTTTATGAGAGCTCATTTCTGTAATAAAATGAAAGTGATATGGATGATCTACAGTCCACCATCTCCCAAATAATTGCTGTAGATATTGCAGAGTATTTGGCAAAGTTTCATGGCAGAGAACTGACTGCAAAGTTGAGAGTTATGAAATTAAACTGTAGTCTAAGCTTCCCAAAGGTGTCTTGAACTGATCCTTCACAGAGAATTTCAGTGGCCAGTGTGTTATGCTTTATGTTTTCTGTGCCTCCAATTTCAGAGTCCACATTCAGCTGGAACAGTGTGTGATTTTGAATAGTACTGAAATGGGGACAAAAATGCTTTGAAGTAATGAAAAGTTTTTGTTTGTCCTCACTCAATGATATCAGTATAAGAATTAATACAGACAAGAAAATAGTGGAGGAATGAGGCCTTTAAAAATGAGCCTTTATACAATCACCTAATGACTGCAAGCAGTTATGTAGTTAAAAGTCAAAGAATCCTTTACTTATTTGGTTGATCAGTTCATTTGGGCCAGTTCTCCCTGTGACACTGTTTTATTATTACAAATCAGCTAATAACCATGAAATCCTTAGTGAAATATTAAAAAAGCACAGCAGGGCAGGAGTGTCCCACAGCATCCATTAAAACTACAGGGAAAAACATAACCCTCCTTTCCAAAAAACCAAGCAGCTCCAAACCCATCTTATCATCTGCATAGTTTTTTATTTAATTTGGATATATTATACCTCAACACCTGCTTTATAGCAGGCTTTCTTAGGTGAATATTGCATGTTTAAAGGGAAATTTGTCCCTCCAAGACCCCTCAGTACAAATAGAGGAGAAATTCTTATGCTTGTACAGGATCCCCACCTTATCAAGTGGGAATGCATCAAAGATGTGCATAAAATGCAGGAATATTGAAGTCAGCGGGGTCTGTGTGAGTTGAACTGGTTTGTAATTGCTGGATGCACGTGTGCGTGTATATGTGTGCGCTCACGTGCATATGTGTGTGTGCATATTCCTGCAGCTGTATCAGTATCCCTCCTGGCTTCTGCTCTTGCTTCCCATCTGAGAGGAGGGAAACCAGTTCATTCCACCACAAGTTGCATCTGCCGATATCACATGTACGTACTGTACTTTTCAAGGGGGATGTGAAGAAATAATTATGAGACAATCTGAGGACCACAGATTCAGATTTGAGAACCAGTATTTTACTACAGGGACAATGGAAGGTTTGGCTTTGTTATATGAGATCAGCTGCAGACATTACATGGACATCTGTGAGACTTTTGACAAAGAGCAATTACCATGGTGGTCTGTTGACTGAGTCTAAAGTATGTCTTGTTTCTTTTTTCTTCCTCTTCCCTGCACCCCTGTCTGTATACACAGGAGCTAACGCATCTGCTCCCGACCAGCTGAGCCTAGCATTAGCCTGGAACAGAGTAGACATCGCCCGCAGTCAGATCTTTATTTATGGGCAACAGTGGCCGGTACAGTATATCTACAGCATCTTCTACTGAAAACACTTTAAACCCTACGGAACATTAAATCCATTCTGTTGGTGGCAGTGGTTTTAACAGTTTAAAATGTACTGAGTCATGCTGCCAGCCAAACACAAAGTTGCCATGCACAGCTACTGAAGGCAGGCATGGTTGCGAAGATGTTAATATGTCCGCTTGCTCAAGGAAATGGTGACATCTAGCGATGCCTTAACACTGAGAGACCACACCTTTAAGTAAACAGGAAGCAACACATTTATCATAGAATCATAGAATGCTTTGGGTTGGAAGGGACCTTGAGAGATCATCGAGCCCAATCCCCTGCAGTGAGCAGGGATTTTATACTATCAAGCAATGATTTGCAAGCTAAGAAAAACAAGTATTGGTTTACAGCCATGTTACAATGTTAAGCTATAAATTAAAGGAAAGGCAAAATTTCTTTTTGCTCTTCAAGCAATATGCTTTTGTATACAAATACATAATTTGATGATGACCGGACATCAAAAATGTGCCGTACAAACGTTGGAGGTCATCAAGTGGACCACGAGGGCTGATCATCGATGTTACCACAGAAGTGCTGTGTCTCCAAATCTGAGCTGGTGTTGCTGGTGTTAATTTTGTCCCAGTGCTGCTCTGCATCAATCTGCCTGCTTCACGTCTGCCCCATCCTATGCTCCAGCTGCCAGCTGTGGGGACAGGCTCCCTGGCCAGCAGTGTTCCCCTGGGGGGCACGGTGGGCAGAGCTCCTCTGCAGGAGTGGGAGAGCTGTAAATACAGAGGTTATTGAATGCTGTGTGGGGCAGAGGAGGAGTAGTCGATTCCCAACTTGTGCTGCAGTTTTTACAGTGGTAGAAGTCACCCAAGAAAAAACAGGACTCTGTCTCTACCTGTAGCTCCTTAAAGCCCACCATATCTTCATTTGGAAGGTTTAATTGGATCACAATATTCATTACTGTGACACTTGTTTTGTCACTGCCACGAAAATTTCACATGCTATCATTACATGAGCACTTAAAAAACTCCCCATGGAAAAATTATAACAAAAAAAAAAGCTTCTGTTTAAATGTCTTTGCTTTAAATTTATTTTCTGGAACTTGCTGCCCCTTAAAGCTAGTTTCAGAAATCCTTGCCTTTTCAGTTATGGAATGAACAGGACTATTTATCTTGCCTTCAATATTGGGCATAAGTATGCATCAAAACATAGGAAGGATATTAATGGTACTAAACTGTCCTTATTGTTATTGCTCCATCACCACATCATAGCAAAAAATTGTATAAATGCTGCAAGCTGCAATCATTTTTCAAGCTAAAGGCTGGAAGTATGAGATAATTTCTCATCCTTCTAACTCCCTGCAACCTGCAAGAGATAGAAAAGAGGTTTTGCATAAGAAGACCTCTTGCATTTCGCCCTCCAGAGAAATGCTAATTGTGAAGCTGTTTCTGCTTCCTGGGTGTCAAAGTTTCCCTGAGTTTCCACACTACAAACAGAGGAAAAAGCTAGTAAAGACAGAATTAAAGTTAGTATGTGTGCATATAACAAATATACCCAATATAAATAAAATGTTTGTCAGGAAAGAAAGAAATAATTCCTGGGTTCCAGTTCCTTGGTACTGATCTGGATTTCTTGGAGTACATTAATCTTAACATTCTGACACTCATTTTTGAAATGCTGCCCTGAATCAGAGAAACCAATATAGACTAAAACTGTGATTACCCCATTTTAAGCTTAGCAGAGTAACTCTCGGAATTTTGTCAGGATTCCCCACTTGTGCCAGGGTGACCAGGCCAGCCGGATACAGCCTGCAGTGCCCAGGCCTGAATTAATCGCTTGCTTTGCAGGTGGGCTCCCTTGAGCAAGCAATGCTGGATGCACTGGTGTTGGACAGAGTGGATTTTGTGAAATTACTCATAGAAAATGGAGTAAGCATGCATCGTTTTCTCACCATCTCCCGGCTAGAGGAATTGTACAATACGGTAGGGCCAACCTAAGGCAAATTTTCTATCTCTCTGTTCATTGTTCTAGCTCCCACTTTTATTACAACATGATGATGCACAAGGCAGCCAACACCTGCTGTGGAAATTTTCCATGTTAGAAGTCCACATTGTCTCTTAGCTTTCTTTCTCATTTAATGGAATGTGCTCTGTCTTGCCTACCTAATATGCTGTACGGATTTTATAAGACTGGATTAAGCCCACACAGTACCGGCTGATTTCTGGTCATTGTAATTCCAGTATGATAGACCTCATATTTAGGCAGATGGCACTGGCTGGAAGACAGTAACTGGCAAGTTAGGACCTGTAGGATGGTGATACATGACTCCTGACAGTATAAGCCCTTATGGTTTCAGAAAAATCTTGCAGCTGTTAATCAAGCTCAGCCACTAGAAAGCAAATAGGAGCAAACTTCTTGGGATAATAGTCTGCATTTAAAGATGAAATCTGATTATTTCAGGAGGTCTGCTACAGAGAAGGACTTCCCCATGTCCCACCAAATGTTCCAAAAACAATAGTTTTGACTTTTAAAAGCCTGTTTGCAAGTTTTATATCTTTGCCCTTAACATGAACATAAAACTGCACAGGTTCAAATTGCTTCTGAGTTCTCAACTGCAAAACACATTCCAGCACTCACATCATTATTGCCTACCAAGACAAACCAATAAGTTCAAATTGCTTAAGTGGTATGGAAAAAATCTTAAAGCATTGTCTAGTTCTTAGGATTGCTACTTCAGTCTGCTGAAGAGAGGTTGTGATATAGTGCATAGCCCTTTTCAAAAAGTTTTTTTATGCCAGTACTTTTCAAAGCCCTGCCATCATAAGCTGCCAGACTGGGCTGTTATCCAGAGATGTTTCACACTGATGGTGACCAGAAGTCAGTCTTTCAAAAATATCAAATATTAAAATAATTCACTAAATTTGTTCAAAATATAGAGAAACAGGTATCCATGCCACCCTTGAGACAGATTCCCATCTGTTCTTTGATCAGCTTAAACTTTGCCTATCAACTAGGGTCTGTGTATTAAGAACAGAAAGCCTATGAGCTTTCTTGCTACAAAGTTAAGCATTGCAGTTCTTGTACCCAAGCCAGTTTTTATGGGAGTAAGTCTGAGGAAAGTCTTCAGTTCTACAGCTAAAAGAAAGCCTTTTGGAACAAATTGATTGTGAGCTACAGAAATCACCATAAATTATTCATGCAAGGGTTCCAAAAGACCCAGGCTGTGAAATGCCTAAGCTACCAATTATGATATATGACCTAATGCATCCATAATAGCCTTAGTACCAAAAAAATTACAAGGCCAGTTAAAAAATACCACATTTCACCATGAGCCCTGAGAGTGACCTGGGAAGCTACAAACCCGTGAATCTGACTTCTGCCATGGAAAATTTGTAAAAATACAATAAAGAATAGAATTAATGGACAAGGCGATCAATTTTATGTCAAGAAAGAGTTTACCCGGCTTCTGTGGGAAAATGTTAAGCCTTAGAAACCTATTACCATTTCTGAAGTTGACATGCAGGAGAATAAGGATGTTGCACTTTGTCCACCTGTTTTTGCAAAACCTGTTAGACAGCATTTGAAAACCTCAGAGGTTATTAAAGAAACTTAGCTGTCATGGCATAGAAGATAAGGGGCACTTGTGGTTTGAAAACTAGGTGAAGGATAGAAAACAGAGAGTAGGAATACCTGGTCTGTTCTCACCACAAAAAGACGTTATGACCAAGGTCAACCAAGACCCTGTCCTGGGACCACTGCTGTTCAGCCTGTTTAGAGATGATCTGAAAAATAGTAACTACTGAAGGGACAATTTTTGCAGGTGATTTAGCACCACTCAGGGTACGCAAATCTGAAGGAGCATATGAAGAATCACATAAAAGTCTCATCATACTCAGTGATGGGGTTACATAAAATAAAGTGTTGGCAAATGCAGAGCAGTGTATATATGCACACTGACTCTGCACATATGCAGTGGTCTCATCTATCATCAGTTACAGCCAAGTAAACCTCCCATAAAAGTCTCTTAAAGTATCAGCAACAGTCAAAACCACAACAGAAAATAAAGTACTTCTCCACATAACACATAATTCAAATTGTGGGATTCTGCTGCAGAGTGTCTTGCATGCCAGGTGGAGTCAGAAGAAGACTGGACAAATTCTCAGACGGTGCATGCTGATAGTGGCTTTCAGACAAGACAGCCTAGATGCAATGTCAGGCTCAGGGGCTCTCTGAGCCACCAAACGTGGAAGTGGAGATCCTGAGTGCAGGAAGGCTGACGCTTAAGCAGCTGTTTTCCTTTCACTCTCTCCCAGAGGCTGTGCATGTTGTGCTGGGCTCCTGCTTTGCGTTAGCCAGGAGCCTAATCTGGTATACAGGACCTTAGTTTTCAACCAGTATGGCAGTTCTTGCGGTTTTCTTACTGAAGGGTTTTGTACAAAAGAGAAGTCAGGTGAAACAATGTTCTTGTAATTGATTTTTTTTTTTTTTAAATTGATA
Organism: Pelecanus crispus; assembly: GCF_030463565.1. Lineage (NCBI taxonomy): Eukaryota > Metazoa > Chordata > Aves > Pelecaniformes > Pelecanidae > Pelecanus > Pelecanus crispus. The sequence continues at coordinate 40,913,672 of NC_134676.1, forward strand.
ACACTGTATAACTGAAGTGCTCTCAGTTGCCTGATTTTTAAACTACTGAGGTGAAAAAGCCATTTCAGCGTTTACACCTTGCAGGTCTTTGGACAATACAAAACTGGTTTATTCTTCTTTATTTGTCCTTTGCAGAGACATGGCCCATCCAACACTCTGTATCATCTAGTCAGGGACGTCAAAAAGGTAAGAGTCCAATAGACGGTAGGTTGGAGATAATGCTATGATCGCTTTTTGTAGCTAGATACAATCTCCGTTTTGCATGAGCTTTCAGTCAGAGCCTTCTCCTTCCCCTGCCATTACAGAATGTCCTGTTTGTGTGTACTGAATATTAACTTTTTGCATACAAAGCACAATTAGCAAGTTATTTGGCTTGCTTTCTCGTGGTTCTAGATGCTTGGGTAATAGTGCTTCTGCTAGCATAACTGTAGGCTCTTATATACCATGTGGATTTATGCTGTTATCTGTATTTTTCCATACCTGCAACTATTGTCAAAGCTAATTTCCATGTTGCTAGTTTACTTCTGAGCCTGTAAAATAGTCCTTATCCTTGTGCTGGATCCTAGTTTGTTGAAACAGTTCCTCGTTCTGTGTTGTGTGATATATTGTAGCCATTGTCCTCAGCAGAAATGTACAAAAAGAAGTAGTACAACTTTCCCCTGCTCCCTTATCAAGTTCATGTCAAGTATCTTGAATTATAAAGAGCCATTAGAAGGGCAGGACAGAAACACAGAAAGGTATAGTGACAGGAAGGAGATACCAAATACCTTTAGCAATGTGTTCAGGATTAAAAGTGTTACAGCAGCAGCAATGAATGAAAATCCCTTATCCTCTAAACATATGGATCAAGTAAGGAGATTGAGTCTGCAGCTGAACTCATCAGCTTGAATATTGTCCCAATGCATGTACAGATTACAGCCTTGCACATTACATAAGTCAGACCTCAAGGGTAGCATACAAAGAGACAAAGGAGGCTTCCGTACATGGGACTAGATGGAAGATTGAAAAAGGACTGGAGGTTTTTTTGTAAGAGCACAGGTTTTGGTGGTTTCTACTGTCACTGACAGCTGAGCAGAACCAAAGGCAACTAGGGGAGGGGAGTGGCAATGCTTCATATAACATCTTTCTGTTAAATTAATGCTAGAGAATAATCAGTGGTTATGCTTTGGCAGGTTCTCGTGGCTTTCTTTGGTTAGTGTGTTACATGGCATCATCATTGTTCAAATATATAGCATATCAAGTGACCATTGGAAAGTGTGAAATGCCTACAGAAGAAACTGAAACTGTTCTTATGCACAAATCCCGTTGAATGGAGCAGAGTAAAGCTAGAGTGCATTTAGACTGGCTACTTCTCTTGAAGCCCAAGTTACCAGAATATTTTTTTTAATTAAATATGGAGTTATTTACATGCCTATAAGACTTTGAAACAAGCATCATCTGTCTTCTTTTAAAATATATTCCATTTCAAACTCCTTCTCTCCCCCAGCATCACCTTTCCAAGTCATCCTTCAAAGGCATAGAAATTTTTATGTTGAGTGACTAAATAATATTAATATCTTTTTCTGAGTTCCTAACAAAAGATGTATTTTTAAAGGAGTAAAGGAGCTCTTGAAAAAAGGCATCAAAATAGGCAAAGAAGATCAGTACTTATAGGTATATATTGATAGACATCAACATTAAATAAACCTGAACTCTATTTAATGACATTATTTGTTCCACAGTGATTGCTAAATGTTAGGTGATGGTCATTTTTCTATAAATTTATCTTTCTTTCCTCTGTCCATATCTAAAGTCTCAAGTAATTCCCACTACATGAAGTCAATGTATACTCTTATTAGAATGTAGTTAAGGGCTTTAAAAACAGTCTGGTGCAGCCCTCTAGCACCTTCATCACAAAACTGCATCTCTGGAGTGTATTTCTCATTTTGTCAGTGATGAGGAACAACCACGGTTCACTCAGGGAAAAGTGACAGCTTACCATAGCCCTGCTGTCTGAGCGGATCCCTTACCAGTCAACCAAGCTGTAAATCAGTCAGCAGATCTGACAACAGTTTAAATGAAAACACCTCCTTGGAAATAACTTCTTAATGGACATCACTATTTGACAGTTAAGTGGCACACCATGCATGAAAACCAGACCACACTGCTGATGCTAGTTTTCTGAGTTTGTATGTATATTGATGCCAGATACCTAACCTAATTTATATTATCACAAAATATAAATACAAAAAATGTAGTATGTCACCTTGAGACAACACTTAAAGGATGAGCATACCCTGTGCTTTTTATGCATACATCCCAATTTTAAAACCTGCATTATTTAAAGGGTGTATGCTATAAAAAGTAATTTATATCTGCATCATTGCAGATATATAGAATTCTCAGGTAGAAAACGGATGGTTACAAATCACAGAAGCATTATTTAATTTACTACTATTGTATTACAAAGCTGTATGAGTCACTGGGAGGCGTTGTTTTTGTTTGAAAGACCACCATGCCTGCTTAATAAAGCAAAGAATTTGAACAACAGAAGCCACATTACCAGCTGTATTTGTGACAGCTTACAAACGCACGTGTGCACATGCACATGCACACACAAACATATAAGGCAATAATTTATTTTCTCTTTGGTTTTCCAAATATCGTTGTGAAGACTGTTAGCCTGGGCAGCATATTATAAAGGCCTGGAGACACAGTCTTAAAGAACTTACAGTAATCACAGCATGCTTAAATTCTGCATGTATTAACAAGACAAAGTACTTCTTAATAACTCTGCTTTAGACACAGCTGTGCTCATCTCTCAATTTGATCCTCTCAATTCCATAACTCCATACGAGGACAAATCTTCCTGCATCATTTGCACCATGGCCTTTTTTACACCTCCTGTCGAGGGTACGGAATTTAACATACAGGGTTGACTTCCTTCCCTAGACCGTACAAACTGATGGATACAGACTAAGCAGGAAGAAACAGTGGCGGTGCTTGACATCCTGTTTGTAAGTGGAGGTTGCCCTCTACAGTTTGCTTTTAGAAAATCGTTCCCTGGCCTAACTAGCTAATGAAGATGAGTAAAAATTATCAGATGAATTTTTTCTTTAATCCAAAAATTGTATATAATCAATATATCTTAATCCCACTCTGGGGTGATAGAAGTTTTCAAAGATCTTTATTTTGGATTGCCACTGTATGTCTACATTTCCAGAGAACTAATGAGCAATATACACAATTTTGAAAGTATTATTTTTTTCCTCAGCATGCAAAATCAGAGGCTTGGTACCTGCTGAATATAAAAATGCTCTTGAAGTGAAAAAAAAATACTATAATTGATTAGCTACAGTTTAAAGTTGAAGTTTCTTCATGAAAAGAGTAATGCATTAGCACTGAAGAGCTTGTCCCAACATTAAAAGGTTAGTTGCTTATTAACTGGGGTACCTATCATACCCAAAAATCAAACCTTATCGTCTGTCATTCCTGACCACCTTGTCTGTACTAGAATTAGCCCATCCAAATTTTTGCTCTTCTTGAAAGGGTTCTGGACTATTTGCACCACTGTGCTTCATTTACAAACAGACTCACCACAGCCAGGGTAGTTCAGGGTGTCTGCTGATACGGCAAATGCTTTGGTACATGCATAACTCCTCTCACAAGGATGGTCCAATTGGTTTTACTAGGGCTGCTCACTTTGGAAAAGTAATTGTGTGTTAGCATGGAGCCATATATATGTGTATGTCTATAAAATGTGTATTTCTGCTGTGAATTAGTGAGTGTTCTTTACTAAAGTGTTTCAGTATGATCTGGGAGGTTTAGATGCATCTTTTATTAAAGTTACTCTATTGGAAATTTTTTATCTAAATCCTTTTAAGAAATTTTAGAAATCAGAAGAACTACATCAAGAAATTCACACTTTCTAACACATGCAGCATCCCAATGCCTGTTGTGCTTTCTTAATTGCTTGAATATTTTTTGCCACTTAATAATATCAAAACATTCAGTTTTAGTGTCTTACATTAAGACAACAGGAGCCTGTTGAAGAACTACAACTCTGTCTTGCAGCTACAACTCCCACTTCTGCTAGTGCCTTCATCCTTGTTCTAGTAAAACTGTCATTGCCTTAAGAATTCTGGAGACAGAAGAACATTTGGCGGGGGGAAGCCCAAAAAACCTTGCAAGATTTAATTTTTAGATTTACGTTATTTTTCTTTAAACAGTTCAGGATAAAAATGACTGGGTTCAAATAAACTAAGCTAACAGGCATTCCTGCAAACCATAGTGATTCCCCTGCCCATCAGATTAGCCAAAAGTAGGAAGAGTGCAAAAGGCTATGCTAAGGGACTTTACTGAAAGATAGCTGGCAGCTCACCTTTTGCCACTAAATTTCCTTGATCTTCTGTCCCTTTGAATCCTGGCGCATTGCTAGGCATGGTACACCACAGCACTACCTCCCTCTCTCTTTCCTCAACCTTTCAGCGTGCTGTGTGTACCATGGTGAGCAGGGAGGGAAATAAGCATTGCTCTTCCTGGCGGAAGTAGAAGAGGAAGGAGGATCTTTGCATCCGTTTCATCACTTCTGCAGAATCAGTTACCATCTGCTCTCCATTAGTGTTTCTCTGCTCTGAATGTAATAAGCACATCTGCAGAGAAGCCCGGCAGATATCTGCAGACATGCAGATATTTCCAGCAAGACATGGCGGTCATAAAATTGCTCCGCGCGAATTCCTAACCTTCTTTTGATGACCCCATGAAAAGACTACAGGCTAACTGTAATCTGTGCTGTATATCACAGCAGAAAATGTGATTATTTTATTACAGTGCACTGAAGAAGTTTGAAGCTAACAATTACAATTTCTGTGTCCTTCTGCAATGTTGACTATACAAGTTAATTTTTTACTAGAGTAATTTTCTCTTTCTCCAAGGCTACCACTCGCAGTTCACAGAAGGATAATTTACCTCTCTTTCCACCTTTAATTTGTAGTCACATCTCTTGCACAATGACATACAGGACACAGAGGGTTCTGTAAATCTGCAGGGTTGTTAATGAGATCTCTAGATCTGGGTGACCTATTCACAATGTGCTGAATCATGCCTTCTTTTGTGGTAGGGAACAGCTCACTGAACCATCAACTGTCGTCTGAACAGTTCGGAGGCAGCAATTTAGAGAAGGAGGCAAACTTTCATTTGGGGGCATTCCCTTCCTATCAGCACTTTCCTCCTGTAAAGGGATCAGAGTTTTCCTTGTGGAGTTCCCAGGGTGGGAACAGAAGAGCAGATGTGCCCACACTGGGGTTTTATTCTTCCATAACCAGAGACCCCCAAAGGCACTTCACTGGCACATCTGTGAGACCAGCCCACCCTGAAATTGTTCTGGCCGGGTAGGTGTCACATCAGGCTTACTGCTACTGGAGAATAGAAATGCCCAGTTAACTCAAAGGCAGACTTACATTCATGTGCAGTAAGAGACAATCTTTTACTGAGATCTTTCTTCGTAGCTTTACAATCCATAAGTATCGGAGAACTCATAACCTTAGTGTTGTCATTTTCAGGCTTGACAGTGAAGAGAAGGGAGATATGTTCAAGGGTGTTTACAAAGTGAGGGCAGTAAGACGTACATATTTATCATTGATTTTTCCCTTCAAAATAAAAGGCGCATGCTGAAGGCATTGTGTATATATATTGTATTTAACAGAGGATAAGAAAGGAAAAGAAATGGAAGAGCAAGTATGCAGACGTCTTTTCCAGGATCCTGCTAATGACCCTTGCCACAAGAACAGTTCACCTCTTGGGAGACAATCTTGCTGGCACTGCTGGAAATTAGGTAGCATGATTACTGTGCTTAGAGGGGCTTTCAGTAAAATATGTTGAGAGTTCAAGGAGGGACCATTTAGAAAAATTGCTAAGCCTGTAGTTTTCTTCTTGAACAAAACCCCAAAGACTTAGCCACAGATATTTTCTTTATTACAACTTTCATACTTACTTTCATACATACAGATTCTTTCCTTACACTAGGTGTGGAATTTAAGCGAAGATAAATGTCCATTTGTACATGACCCCAAGAACAAATGCTAACAGACTCTTCTTGCCTCTAGCAACTAGCAATAATAATAACTCATGCACTATGTAAGTCCTCTAGAGTAGATAACACAGCTCTTTCCTCGCTGCCCTTCCTTTCCTGGAACACTGGGAGGGAACACTGCAGGATGGGAAGATCACACACAGGAGCTGGTTCCATGTGAACAAACGATATCACATGATGTCACTTCACCAAAGACAGTCCAAAGACACGCCAGCAGAGACATGAGGTGCCAGGACAAGAGTTGTGGGGGACAGATGGTGCACAAAAGGTGCTATCTTGCAGGACTAGAGACCAGCAACTGTGCCTGACCTTTCAAGTGTGCTGATACTCATGCTTTTTGTTCTGTAGTCGTGTTCCTTGTTTCCCCAGCTGAAGAATACGAGTACTGTGTACTGACGTTATCTTCTGTTACTTCCAACAAGTTCTTCACCTTCTTATTTAACTTATGTCTTCTTTCCAAGCGAGAATATCCAGGTTTCGGTTGGATCTATTTTAAGGTGAATTAATTAACCAGCATAATAATACATTCCTGTTTTTAACTATTTAATTTGTTTTATTCTAATATCATTATAAAGTATATTTAACAATTCCAGTAACAAGCATTTCTTTCTCCCCCACCATCCTTTTTATTTTCATTGCAGGGAAATTTACCTCCAGATTATCGGATAAGTCTGATTGATATTGGTTTGGTGATAGAGTATCTGATGGGAGGAGCATATCGCTGCAATTACACCCGAAAGCGGTTCAGAACACTGTACCACAATTTATTTGGGCCCAAGAGGGTAAGGAGCAAGTTATTTGCCATTTGTATGACTTCACCCACTGGCAGGGATTACCATAGCTTCTTAGATGGCTCCAGGCTGGGGGGATCCACATGCACACACTATTCAGTCTACAGATTCGTTTCCATTATGTACATAGCAGTTCTTTCACCACAATGGACTGCAAGCCAGCCACTAACACAAGCTACATTTTTTATGAATTTAATGAAAAAATTACTGGGTTCTGCTGCCCAGGTGAGATCAGGACGTAAAAGAGTCTCCTCTGGCTCTAAAATCTGTAATTATGAGTATCCACAGCTTTTGAAATACAAGTCTTTTACCTGTAACATAAGGCACCTGAGTTAAACTTAAAAAAAAAAAATGTTTTGATAGATGCATTTCCTATCTCATGGCTCATCTTCTTGGTTGTGGCCTGAAAGTATCAGGGCAAAAAAGCCCCATAACTCAAAATTGGCTTTATTAGCTGGATGTGGCTACAGCAGAGTCAGTGGTCTCATGGCAAAAACACTGTTCAGTATTTTTGTGGTTTTCATGTCTGATAGATTACAATACTGTGAATACAAAAAAAGCTTACTACCTTTCTAAAACATAAAAGATGTTTATTGCCATCCATAATGCCACCAACCCAATCCAGTGTGAAGAAAAATCTGCTCAACTGCTCCCAGTAACATTTGTAGTTCTTTGCTTATTTTTACCCCACATTTTCATTTCCTGTCTCAGTTCAGGTTTAGCAACATACACCATTGAATATTGTTCTAAGTGGCTATAAAGAGCAACAGCTCTGTGAAACAGTTACAGCCACACACCTGAAATGTTTTTTGTTGTTGTTTCCCTACACTTTCATTCTTCACTTTTGAGAGGAAAGGTAGTAATTGTAGCTGCTGGGAGAGACTTCCTTCCCCTAGCCACTCCATTAAGAAAAGCATTTGAGTCGCAATTTCACAGATACTGAAACAACATACAGAGCAGCTCCACAGCAGTCAATAAAAGTGTGCCAGGGAATTGCCAAAATACTGATACACTCCAGAGAAATCCATTCCTGCCTTAGCAGTAATTCCTATCACTTTTCCATTAGAACAGCCCCAAACCAGGGGTAATTTGTACCTGAATCCAAATGTATGTCTTCTGTTGTGTGTTTTGGTGAAATAGGGTCAAACTCAAGGTTGAATTAAATATATATGTAATTATTTGATTGCAGTATATATGTATATTATATTACATTACATTGCATTACATATATATTATCTATATTATGTTATATATTGTCTATTATATATTGTCTATTATATATTCTATATTATATAGTCTATATTATATGTTTACATCACGTTACACACTTACGCATGTATGTATGTATACATATATAGTTGTAATTTTTCATCACATTTTTGAGAGAAATAATGTTTTTCCAACTTTTTTGTACAGCCAAAAGCCCTGAAACTGTTGGGAATGGAGGTAAGCAACCTGTGATAAATCTTGATGTCTTTTCCTTCTTTGACAAATATACACTATATCAAGATAATGTTTAAATTCACTGTAATGAAGGCACCAATAGTTCTTTTCAAGTTTTGCATGAGAAATGTGCCACATAAATTGTATTTTTTATCCAGATAACTTGTTTACACAAGGGCCAGATCAAGAAACATTTCTTAATAAAAGTCCAGCGGATAGACAGAAAAGAAGGCTCTGCCCCCCCTGTGCATCATTTTTCTTTTCATGAAGATTAAACAAAATGTTTCAGCTTGTCAGGCCAAGCAGAATTTTAGTCAGGTAACTATATAACTTTAAAACGTGTTCAGAGAAATGAAGCAGTTGCGAAGAATGATGCCGAAATCTTTACATGGGCCAAATTTCTATCAGTTTTGTTGACACTTTTGGCTACTTTCAAGGAGGCAGTAGTGTTTTCTTGTTTGCTTATTTTATACAACAACTTTCATTTTGCTGTCCACAGATGCAGCACAGAACAGGTCAGCTCATCTGATAAAAGTTGTAGGCTAAAATGGGAAAGAAACTAAAGGTGATAGAAACAACAAAGAGCTGGAGAAAGAAGGGCTAAACATGGGATACAAAGGCAGAATGGGAGTGAAGAAAGGAGATTACCACTCTTGTGAGAAGATGAAGGGACAAAACACAAGAATAAGCAGGGAGGGAGTCTTCAGCAGACCGGAGCATCCCCTGGATATGTACTTTCTGGAGTTGGAATGAGGCAGATGCATTAGAATAGATGTTGTATTTGGAGTGAACTCTTAGCTTTAATGGTGGCTTTTCCAAAATGGTTCTGAATATCATGTGATTGTGCTCCATGTTCTTAGGGAGAAAGAACAGTTCAGAGTGATAGTCCAAAGCTCTTTTTCCCTGTGTTTAGGTATGGGGTTACTGATTTCTTAATTACAGTGCATGGGCCAGTACTTTTTTCATCATTTTCCTCTGTTAAATATTTTGTCCAAAGACACTGAAGGGGTTGACCTGCAGGGAATGTGTTTGATATCTCATGTACTGACTCCAGTGCATTGTGTGAATTGATTCAGTTCCTTCACTGGTGAAAAAAATTTCTCTACAATTCTCACAGGATGATGTCCCTTTGCGGCGAGGGAGGAAAACAACAAAAAAAAGAGAAGAAGAAGTTGATATTGATTTGGATGATCCTGAGATCAATCATTTCCCTTTCCCATTCCACGAGCTGATGGTGTGGGCTGTGCTGATGAAGCGTCAGAAGATGGCCCTCTTCTTTTGGCAGCATGGGGAAGAGGCTATGGCTAAAGCACTGGTAGCCTGTAAACTCTGCAAAGCCATGGCCCATGAAGCATCAGAAAATGACATGGTGGATGATATATCCCAAGAACTGAACCATAATTCCCGGTGAATTTTCTTTCATGTACACTTTCCTGGGGTTAAAAAAAAAAAAGAAAAAAAGGGGGGAGAGGCTGCTGAACCTGCCTGAAATTTGCTTATCTGTACCTTGCTTTCATTTCTGACTTGTAGGGAAAATGCAGTCCCTTTAGAGAAAGTCTAAATGGCTTTTAAACAACCTGTCTGCCAGAGAAGCAGAGTTGCTAGCTGAAATGAGAAGATGTCAAGAAGGCAGTGAAATATCTATATTGTCTACATGTTCTCCCTGAGGCCTCAAGAGTCAGGCTGCAACCTTTCTCTGTGCTTTTTCAAGACAATCTGTTCATCCCAAGCAGAACAATTGTTGAAATCCTTATGAACACAATATTTGGGCAGAAGTGTTAATTAACCAAGAGCTCATGCTTAGGTGAGCAAGCCACGATACTAGATCCCATAATAATCTTTCCTGAAGTTAAAAGTCTGAGACACAGAATTTAGAAAAGGATATTGGACACTCCTTTTTCCAGGAGACTTGACCACGAAGCCATGGACAAACACCACAGAAGCAATCTTCTAAGCTGCAGATAACCAGAGGATTTCAGCTAGAAAATGTCAGGGAGGTGGGCAGGCAGGTGGGAGCAGACAGCTGGTAGGTGTGGGTGCTCATCACTGCTAAGTCGGGGCACTTATTTATATGCCTACCATTAGCCACTCACATTTGAAAATGTGGGTTTCCATGCGTACAGTCAACATCACGATTTGCATGATGGAAGGTGATGCCACCCTTGCAGAGGCTGTCAGTTGTAGAGGGGTGTTTTCTGCAGCAGGCTGCTCGGGCTAACAGGAATGAACAAATGTCCCTCTGTTGCAGGGACTTCGGCCAGTTGGCGGTGGAGCTGTTGGACCAGTCATACAAGCAAGATGAGCAATTGGCAATGAAACTGCTGACCTATGAGCTGAAGAACTGGAGCAATGCCACATGCCTGCAGCTCGCAGTGGCAGCCAAGCACAGGGACTTCATTGCTCACACTTGCAGCCAAATGCTGCTTACAGACATGTGGATGGGTCGTCTCCGGATGCGCAAAAATTCTGGCCTAAAGGTCAGCCTGTTTTGAAATAAAACTAACAGTCAGAGGAGTTCTAATAGATGGTGACAGGGCTCACGACAAATCAGTAATAACTGGCTCAATTAACCATATTTCAGGTGCTTATTTGTAGAGACATTAAGCAGGGTATATTCTTCCTGTATTCAGTTTTTCAGCAGAGAGCTTATCACAAACTGAAGTTCAAAGCACATTACTTAGTTTTTTCATCATCTTTCTCAAAGGCCCCTCTGGCATCAGTGAGAGTTATCAGAATAAGAACTGAGCCAGGAGGTTAGTATGTCACCCTGCCTGGACACTTGAGGAGTTAGCCAAGGTTTTTAAAGATAAATAAAGAAAAAGGATGTCTAAGTGAATTAACCACTCGTGAAAGGTGCTGATCCGACAACCTTCCCCAGAACAGGCCAAAGCAAACAGTACAAATTTTCTTGCAATGGCCTGGCAATCTTCCTGATGACTGACCTGAAGGGACTACCTTAGAGGATCTAGAGGATAATTCAATTTTCAGAGTTGTTTAAGCTTTACTTCCACAGTTAGCAAAACTGCTAATAGAGCAATATGAATTCTGGGAGGTGAATTTGTGTCCATGGGCTGGCATCTTTCACCTTCACCAAAGTACCCACCAGTCAGGAATTTCCTCTTCCTCCCAGATGACTGAGAGATATTTTCAGTTAAGGGGTTCTCTCTCCTGTAATAATCATTTGTATGAAAAGTGGTAATTGCTTGGCTTTTTTGTGGTGTGAAAAGATGTTTGATGTTGGCAAGAATGCTTATGAGTACCTGCATTGTTATCATACTGGGTCTAATCCAGTGACAGGGATGAATGAGAATTAGTGGCTGATAGCATTCTTATCATCCTCCTCCAGGAGTTCTGCTTACAGATAGAAAGCATTCTCACATTTGGAGTGGTCTTTACTACCTATTTTTCTGACTCGATTCACAGGCCCATTGCCCTTCAGAGGGACTGCCACCTTGTTCACTGCTTGGCTTTGCAGATATTCAACCTGGTTAGACAGGGATCGGTGCAGCAACTCATTTCCCACTGCATGCTTTCTTCTTTGCAGCATCCATCTTTTAAGCTATAAAATAGACCTTTCTTTCACAACAAATAACTGAAGGTAACTGAAGACTCTGTTTCCTTTCAGCTTCTTGTAGCATCAGGGCTTCACAAGGATCCTTTACTCATTTTCAAGTCTGTGTTTTATTTCACTGAAGCTCATTAGCAGGTCCTGTTAAAGCTAAAGCAGGCTACAAGCTACATGAGCAAGAGGCAGTGTGGCAAAGAAAGAAATTTACAAGCATGAGTCATGGATTATTTCCCATGAACAATTTTCTCCCATCAAAACTGGCAAATGGCAGGAACGCTGAATGTAATTCTTTAGAGTCTCGCCAGGGATGTATAGCACCAATGGGAGAGGGAGAGGCAATTGTTAATTCTGCCTGTTCTTAAAATAGCCTCTCTGGGAAGCCAGGTCTACCTGTAACCCCCTCTCCCTTGACACATCTTTTTGCAACAAGTCGAGTGCAGGAGCAGTGCAGGCAGCCTCATGCTCAGCTCTTCCAAGGCTGGGCCCAGCATTCATATATGCTGACTGCTCCTAATTGCAGTACTTTGGATGGTTTCAGCAACACCCATGCTGTCTGTCAATATGATGAGCACAAGCAGTCACCCTCCCTGACCTGCCAACAAGCTAACTACCTGGTTTCACTGTCATTTCGGGAGAGATTTATAACAAGATCATCTTCCATGAGATTACAGCAAACCAGGAAAAGCTATTGTGCTTGTGATACAGACAGGCCACTTCTTTTCGTATTATTATGATATCTCTTCAGTTACACTACCGATTTAACCCCAAGCATTGTTCATTGCATGTATCCATAGAAGGTAATTTTAATGGTTTCTACACTCCCACGTCATAAGAGAGGGAAGACAGAAAAGAAAGAGCTGGCATTAATGTGAGCATTACACATCTGTGAGGTTACTGAAGCAAAATCTAAGGGGACTGCATAGCTAAGCACGTCAGCATTTGCTATTGCTGGCTTTGCCTTATTTCCTCAGATCCACACACGCTTATGCCTTGACTCCCTGTGTGCACTAAGTATGGACACAGAGAGCTTGAGACCTGTTAACCCTCTCTGTAGAAATTAAAGCTGCTTGTGTGTCCTTCACACTGATATTGTCTATTATGTAAAGTGCAGAAATTTGCAGGTCCAAGGTCTGAACTCACCAATCATTCCACCTGCCATTGACCTTATGTAATACTTTGTAAATATATTCTGGTATGTAACAATACACATCTGATGAGCAAGCAGATAAAATATTCAAGAGAGGCAATTAACCATAGCACTCACAGCAATGTGAATAGAAGTGACGTGCTTTGTTTCATTATGGAGCTCTGGAAACATTACCCCAAGTAACAAATACTCTATTGTCATAGAAACTCACATGCATGCATATCTTTCTTTTTCCTAAATGTCCTAATGTTATGTGCCTTTTTTCACTATGGAGCTCTGGAAACATTACCCCAAGTAACAAATATTCTATTGTCATAGAAACTCACATGCACGCATATCTTTCTTTTCCTAAATGTCCTGAGGGAGTTGTTCCATTTGATACTAAGTAGTCATCATGATTGTAATCTGTTTATTGTGATGATTATTGTTATCATTATCATTGCTTTAGGTAATTCTAGGAATTCTACTTCCTCCTTCAATCCTCAGCTTGGAGTTCAAGAACAAAGATGATATGCCTTACATGTCCCAGGCCAACGAGATCCATCTTCAAGAGAAGGAGCCAGAGGAACCAGAGAAGCCAGTGAAAGAAAAAGAGGAGGAGGACATGGAACTTACCGTAAGTGCTGACAATAAATCACCAGCCTCAGTGCTGTCAAATTGTTATTCCCACCTCTGTGGGTGTTGCAGGCTGTCTAATGGCTAAATTTAGCAGGTGATAGGCTACCATTCTTAACACTCCCCTCTCCGCAGTGGGACTCAAACCAGACAAGTTGGCATCATTGTCTCTCGATGCTCCTGCAGTGCATGGTGATGCTGAAGCACCATGTCGTGATGTAATATCCTCATATTTTGCTTCAATTTGATGCCACATTGTCTGAAATAAAGTCATGAGATTTCAGAATTGAAATCACTCAGCCATGATAGATGAGTGGGCCTCTGGTAGAAAAGCAGCTCGCTAAGTCTTCCCTTGGGTGGAAATGCCCAGATTCATAGAAGTTAGAGATTTTTTTTTTTTCTTTTCCTTTTGGTTAACTTCATTAGAGGGTAAGTAAGTGTGCAAACAGGCAAGAAAAATTATGAGAACGTTTTTCAAAATTCTTTGTGAATTTGTGGTCATTGCCTCTCACACATACACACATGCAGATCTTAATCTACTGAAGACATTAGCAAGCAGCTAGACAGCTCAGGCCTTACGAAGAGCCTCTGCAGCTCAGCAGAATTGTGTAAGGAAGGACTTGTCTGTATTCGTAACATAGCCTTAGAGGAATAATTTGCGCCACAAACAGACTCAAATAACTAAAGCTCTGAAAACTATACAAGTCACCTACTTCCAGTCTGTTGTTCTCAGACTTGTTTGACACTTTTTAATTTGGGCAATTATCATATGAGCTATCAGACCTACCTTAGCTTAGTCTGGTTTGCTTTGATTTGGGTTTGGTTGTAGTGTCTTCGAAGGGCTTAAAACTCAACCCCAGTTGGTCAAGGTCAGGATAGAGGCACAGGATTAAAAGGGATTTTCCTGGTTAATTTAAAAAAAAAAAAAAAAGCCAAAAAAAAAAAACCCAGACTGTTTCCCACAGGCAAACAGCAGGAGCTGCCCACAGGACCCCGACTGCAGGCAGGCAGAAGGACCTGCCTACAGGACCCAATATGCAGGCAAGCCGAAGGAGCAGCCCACAAGACCCACCTACAGGACTCGTTTGCAGGCAAGAACCTGGCCGTTGGGAAGGACCAGTAGCCAGAACAGCAGGAATGAGCCATTCTCTGCTTATTCGCTATTAACTGTAATTTACTATCCCTGGCTTCTGATCCACTTATGAAGTGCCTATTCAAATCAAATAAGCACTTTGCAAGCTGCCTTTTTCTTGGCAATGGGGAGAAATCTGGGGAGGAAGTCATTTCCATCTCTCTGCAGTTATCCCAGCTCCTGGTTTCTTGTCTACAATACTGTGTTTCCTTTTTACCTTCTGACTCCTGCTACAAGGAATTGATGTGTGAACTGGATCTGCTTTTCCAGACAAGTCTTAGATGTTCCCTCCCTTCTCCCTTCCATGTGCTGACAGTCCTATTGCTCTTTCCTGTCATTGACTCTGCCCTCCTTCAAAGTTGATGCATTATTCTAGTGAAGTTTCAGACACTTACAGTTTTTGCTATAAAATAAGAACTGTTTCTGTGGAGTCCAGCAAGTTTAGAAACAGTATCTTTGGTACACTACTGCTGACTCAACATATCTGTGTATAATCTATACTGTGCTTTAGGATTTCTAACACAGCTTTGTCACTCAGGTGCCTTTCAGTGATGAGGAGAGATGATTAGCTAGCAAAGACACCTTTGCATATATTTCTGTGGTTAGATGCCATAGCCAGTTACATTTAGTCATGTTCAGGGACTGTATCAGGGAAAGTGTTCCTACCTGACATTTTTTAAATATAAGAAAATATTTTAGATTGAAGTTTTGCATTGTTCCAGAATTAGTCAAATGGTCTGGCATAAGTCACTTTGGGACATGGTTTAGTGGGCATGGTGGTGTTGGGTGGGCGGTTGGACTGATGATCTTGGAGATCCTTTCCAACCTTAATGATTCCTAGTTTTTACTTTCATTAAAAAATAATCCAGCCACCAAGCCAGAAAACATGAAATTATTCTCTTAATTGGTTTAGTGGTGTACTTGGTAGGGTTAGGTTAATGGTTGGACTGGATGATCTTAAAGGTCTTTTCCAGCCTAAATGATTCTATGATTCTATGATTCTATGATTCTATAAGTTAGGTTGGGTCTCTTCACTGATGAGAGGATGCCTGCAAGACTGGGAAGTGCCTTTGTGAAGTTCCTCTTTAGCTACACTTATATTAAGGATACCTTATTCATAGGTCATTAAGAGTAATAATTGATTGTCATGTAATATCACAAAAGTTTAATCAATTGCTGGACTCTTGCTCAATAGATCAGTCACTCACCCTAATCATAGCTTGTGACTATTGTATTCAGAATGACCTGCATATTTTTCTCCACGTTTTTTCCTTTCAGGACAAACAAATAGATTGGAGTGGGGGTGGGGGTGTTTGTTTGGTTTTTGTGGTTGCTACAGTTTTCTTTTATTCATTTATTTAATTGGCACATGATTGTTTAAAATACCTTCAAGTTTTTTCTGTGGTTTGCATTTCTGAGCATTATTCAGTTTAAAGTTTAAACAAACAAAATTGATGAACTAAAAACCATTTTGGTCACCTCTGAAGTCCATTTCTGGAAAATAATGTATCATCCAAACAATCTGCCTAACTCTATTTCTAATCATTCCCAATGAATACTTCTCAAGTTGCTGTATTCCTATAATATTGCGCCCATATGCATTTTTATAAAAGTACTGCTAAGATGAAGAGATCACATCTAGTCAAGGTCTGTTCATTGATTTCTTATGAAGCCTTGTGTGTCCTGTGCTGCTAAGCCCAGGTGACTAATAATAGGCCAAAAGAGTCATCTTCTTCCTCTGCACTGTATGTGTGCAGAGTGGATGAGGTACAGGGCCACAGTGATTTCTGCACTCTTTTATACCTCATTAGCACAGAATAATGTGATCACAGAGAGTACAGCAACAGTGAAGTAGGTCTCTGCATGGGTGCATCTGCCTGCAAGTATGTATTTGTTTTATGCTCCTCCCAAAGGATCTAGTGGGTGGCTGAACATTTGGATGTACTATAAAGATGCAGTGTTTATTCACGGTAAACTACTTGTTACTCACACCTGCTTTTAACTTTATAACAGATATATGAGAGTGCTGGGCACACATTTCTTTAACACCTAGATGCTAGGCAACAGACTTTCCTTATAGCAGCTACTCACAAAAACACACTTGAATACTGCTCTCATCACCACTCCCTCAGCACTAAGGAATTTACCACAACTTACGCATGGAGCTGCCAGTCATTAATCCTGAATATTAGACATAGAGGAGTAGAAGGGCACTAAAGTCTAAAGGCAAGGGACATTTTGTATTTGCACTATGTCCTGACCAGGGCTTTAATTAGTTGCTGATTTTTAGGTCAGTCAGAAAACCCCAGCAGTCTACACTCCTCCCAAAATAACACTGATTCTGGAAGCCATAACTGGGAGCACCTTTATCCCTATTCAGTGCCCTTTTGTTTGGGTATTAGAGTTACCCAGTAAATGGTCTTATTTCAGAACACAGAATAACTCATCTAAGTCCTTTAGAAGATGTTTCAGTTGTTGTTTTGCTCATTTTGTTCTAATTTTCCCATCGAATAGGAAGTTTGGACTTCAATGGGTGTCACCAAGGGTCTGAGTGAGGACTTTTCAGCAGCAGCAAAGCTAGTTGTGTTGGCCTCTGGGCTCACATTATCTCATCTGTAGTATGTATGCTTAGCCTTTTCTCCATGGCAAGAGCTAACCAAATACTGTATCACTAAAAATACAGTTCTGAAGATAGGAAAGGTTGAAGACTAGTGCCCTCGTGCCCCTGGCCCATCTCACCCACCCCACTGGGGTATGGTGCTCACAGCATCTCACATGCCAGCAGCAAGGCACCTCTTCAGCTCAGCTGGAAAACGGCAGTGGGAGACAATTCCAGCAGTCATGAGGCAGAAGTGTTGGCCCTCTCCATAAGGAGGGATTTCCTGATGTTTCTCTGAGGGTTTTGGAAACCCCCCCATACCACCAGCACCACACAACTGCCCTGGCACTCTCCATGTCCTTCACTATGTTCAGCAGCCAGGATGACTGAGCTCCTGGTACTTTAGCCCTGCTGCTCTATATTCACTTTAAAGAACCACTCAGCACATGCAAAATCCAATTTTACACACCTGTAACTCAAAGGCATTAAACCTTTTTTCCTACCAGTATTTCAAGGCAGAGAACAGTAACCCTAGAACAACTACCATGGAGGCAGCATTTCCATACACAGCATAGGATACATTGGGGTGTGCAGAGAGAGGTATAGTATATCCACCCAGCTACGTACCGTTTCCACACCAGTTCTGTGTGAATATGGGGTAAGTCTGTATGTAGCATGTAGATTTCACTTAAGGATAAAATTTGAAAAGCCTGTGATCATTCTAGCAGGACTGAAATTCCTGTTATTTAGTTATAAAACAGGTAAATATATTATAGGATCATTAACATATATTAATGTAAAAATGCATAACCCAAAACTGTCCTGGTTCCCTATCAGTGAATGATCCTCAATTACGTAAAACAAAATCTGGCCAAACAAACAAACAAACAACCCAAAAACCAAAACAGAATCCTGAGTAGAAAAATCTCCATGTAAAAACTATGTGCACATCAATCCCCTCAGGCTAAAATGATGCAGTTGTACTGTACTGTACAATGTAGTTGAGCTGCTGTCCGGCTTACCTTGCATGACTCATGGTGAATCATGGACAAAATTGTGTGTTAGAGAAAGAGATGCCGCCCACACAGAGCAGTGTCTTGAGTTAATCCCACCCTATTTCTTCCCCCTCCAAGTGAAAACACATTTGTTCACATTCGGCATTGTAGCTATTGTGTTAACACGCTCACTTAGGTTATTTATGTATGTTTCTAATGGGGAGGCTTTTCAATTTGTTAATACTGTGATATAATTAACAGTTGGTTACATCAGGTCAAACCTAATCCCCAACCATCTCAGAGCAATTCCCCATCTGTAGCATGGGGGAGGGAAGAGGTTAGTATTATACAATACAATTAATTCAAAAATAATTATAACAAGATAAAATTACAGCATCGTTATCAACAAGAAAGCAATAGCAAACAGGAAATCAGCATCCATGAGCTGAAGCATAAATCCAGGTACTGAAAGAGCGTTATCCTAAAAATACACACAACTCACTGATTCCAGTGAGAGCTAAGAGTGTCTCAGAATTAGTAAATTTATAAAATTGTGAAGGATTTAAACTCTGTAAAATAATCCCTTTCACTAAAGCACAGCATTGCTCATTTGTTAAAGCTGCCAGCATTCTTTTTCACTCTGCTGCAAAATCCTTGAGCACCAGAGGACAGCAGAGACAAAGTCTTGGGAAAAGCCACAGAAAACTCTGTAGCACCAGATGGCAGCTTTCCCTAAAACAGCATCAGGAGGTAGAGATAAGCAAAGAAATTAGTACCTTCTTGGGCTATAATTTTCCCAAAGCATTCAGATCATATTCCACTTTTTTTCCCAAATAAACAATCCCTGATACAGATCAGGGAATTGCTTTGGTTTTGTAGACTTCAGGCAACAAAGGTTGTGTAATCTCTGCTACTATAGTTATATTCAGTAAGTCTCATGTTCTTGCAGACTATCTGCTTATCTAATAAGAACCCTTATTCACTGCTTAACAGCCACTCCATCTTTTTCCTTTTTTATGAAATCCTCAATGGACTTTTAAGGGGTTCTGTGTGCTCTGTGAGGATCAACAGGACGTATATTTAATTTTTTAAAATGCATTGTTTTATCTACATTTATGGCAATGAACTGAGAAATCTGCAGGCATGAAAAGCTAAAGGAAGTAGGTAGCTTCACCAAAGCAGGCTACAGTTTTAAGAGGATCTCAACAGGTTAGTTTCAGTGCAGTATGCTTGTGTCCTGAATCTTTGTTCTATTTTATTAAAAATGTGCAGGGCAACATCTGTGCATAGTCAAATTCAAGAATATAAGGGATGTCATGAAAAGAGGAAAAAACTAACTGCATAAATTAAATGAAAAAGAAATATTAGGCAGGAGCCATCTAGGACCATACACGGTCCTAATGATGTTACAAATATCTACACTGACTGAAAGAAAAAAAAAAAAAAGTGGTCATCAGTTTATCATTACAAATTACTATTTTACAGGACCAAAGACCTATATGAATAACTCCACATGAGACCTAGAAAAAGGAAGAAAAGGAAAGATTGTGATTCTTACTTTTAAATTTGTGACAAGTGCTTCTCCTGTTCCTGCAGGGCACTAGAACCAGATCAAATAGCTCACCTGAAGCTGATTAGCTAAGTATGTGCTGAACATCCTGTTGAATCAGAGAGCACAGAGATAGATAAAAGAAGGACCTCTTAATGGAAAGACAGTATGTCTGGCATCTAGTTGTTCTCTTTAGGGGCTTAGTTGTCCACGTTTTTAAGTTGCAGATGAGGACAATGTTATCTTCAGGGACGGTGAAAGTTTGCTTCAGTTAGCATAAAAGTACCAAAGTGCTTTGATCTACTTGTAGAAAAATATTATAGAAGCATTTAAATAAATCCCTGCATACTTAGAGAGGACAGTTGTATCTCAATTCTTGCAATTGCTTTCATGTGCAGGAGTGTTACAATCTATAGATGTGACCACAAACTAAATAGTAAGAACTTGCTCAGGGCACAGTGAACTAAAATCCACTCTTAGTCTAATATTCACAAAATAATTGTTTCAGAGAAAACATTTAATAGATCACGCTGTACTCTAAATATAATGGAACACCTTCTTTTAAGCATTAACTTCAGTGAGTATATCGATTAGTCCACCTCTGCAGCAGAAGTTAGGAGTAAACAAAATATTGACATCTTTTGTCTGTTGGGCTTGCACTTACAGCTGAAGACTTCTTACATATGTGTTTCTGGAGCTCAGCATAGCTCTTCAAGGAGCCTGAATTGCAATGGTAACAGTGAGATCAAGCCTAACAGAGGCAGTCCGTGAGCAGTCTGGAACTTCATTATGGAAGAAGCTACAATCATGTAGAAGGATCTTTCAGTCCAAGGCCTTAATTCTGCAGTGAACTCTACTGGTCAGTCCTCTACACCCGTGTGAAGTTCACTGTGGGATCATCGCCTGTGACAGATCCAGTGATCAATGTAAAAAGAGTCACTGGCTTCATTGCTTCCAGTCCAGCACCTGCCAACTCATCTTTCCCCGTTGTTCTCTCTCAGTCTCAGCCTTATGAACTTCTCTTTGTTTAAAACCAAAACTTACCTGTTTTCTGTGTACATCTGTTTATTGTATAGAAGTACACCACAAAAAGCTCTTGTCAGGTAAAAATTTTGCTGCCCATACAGCAAAAAGGAGAAATGTTCTCCACATCTCATTTTTTGTTCACCAGTCAAGGATTTCACACTGGTGCTGACAGTTGCTGCCAAAGCATTGCTTTTTCAGCTTACAAAGTATTGAACAGCAGCTTCCCTGCAAAAAAGATAATTTGAGAACAAAGCATTTTACACCTACCTATGGTCACCTGGTTTTGTCTAAAGATCAAGAAATCAGAGAAGTTTTGAATAGTTCCCTTTTGAAATGTCAAAAAATAGCTTAATTTGTCTTTCACAAAGAAACACAAAAATGTCTTTTCTTGCAGGCAATGCTGGGACGAGGGAATGGAGAGTCCTCAAGAAAGAAAGAGGAAGAGGAAGTTCAGAGCAGGCACAGACTGATCCCTTTTGGAAGAAAGATTTATGAGTTCTACAATGCTCCCATCGTTAAATTTTGGTTTTACACAGTAAGAAATCTTTCCTGTTATATTACTACTGTTTGGACAAAAACTGAAATTGGATTAAGATCTTGTGTGTTTCCTTGAAAGTCTGCATCTGCATGCTTTGGAGGGTCTACGTGTAAACAGTTTAATAAAAATCTTTTGTGGAGGTCATCTAGCGCTTGCAAACCTGTCTAAGACTTTTAAAGACTACTATTTCATTCAGGAAGTTAATGGTTAAAATTTGAATGACTTTGTATGGTTTTTTTCAAATACTACAATGCGTGGCAGTTTGCTGCAGTCAGTGCTCCCAAGGCATTCCCTGTAGGAGAATTCCCAATAGGATAGTTCCCAATAGTAAGCCCAATGGGAGGCTGGGCTGAATGAGGATATTGAATTGTATAACAATTGATGAGAAAAAGAAGCAGATAGAGCACATCTTTTCTTGGAATGTATTTTCTTCGTTCTGTTTTGACTAGCCTGCAGAGTGTCTCTCAGAGAAAGTGTTTGTGTAAGTACCCACAAGATAACAAAGACATGAGTAACAGCTAATGTACATTTTTTAGGGACAAATTATGTCGCACCAGTATAATCTCCCTGTGTTATAAAGAAACAGACCTTGCAGATGGAGCAGGAAAATATTTATGTCACATATTTTGACTGAAGTAAGAGAGTATCAAAAACTTTACAGGGTATTCTCACAGATAAATTAATAACTGATGTATTAAAGTTACTATGTGTATACAAAGCTTTTTGGCAATTAGTCCTCAAGAGTAGGTATTAATTATTCACTACAAGCTGGAATCAGGGATTGGAAAGGATTCCATTAGGGTCTCTCCTACATCAGGTGCTATCTGATATTTTCATTCAAATCTTGGATGATGGAGTAGACATTGGTTATTAAATTTGCAAATTGCACTAGAATGAGGAAGGATGAGATCAAAAAGTAAAGTGAACACAGAAAGTAATCTTTTCAGTCTCCTTGGCTGGAATATTCTATCCCAGTCCAGCTTCTGCATCACGTGACAAGTATGGACTGGTTTGAATGACACAGAAAAGAACAAGAGAAATCTTTCAAGACGTCTTTAAAATATGACTTAAGGGCAAAGATTTAAGGAAGTGACGTTGTTTATTCTGGAAAAAAGTCTGCAGAAGGATGTAATAGTCTTCAAATATGTGTAAGTAGCTGCAGGGAGGAATAAAATGGAATAATAACAACTCATATCAACAGAGACTAAACTGTGGTGGACAGCTTGTGCTAGCAAATAGCTCCAGTTTGGCAACTTGGAGTAACTACTTGCTGAGCTGTGTGGCCATTGAACATTAATCAAGCCGATCAGTCTAGAAACTGCTCATCAGCAGTGTAGTCTCATTATCAATTGCAATATGTATTATGCATAACCAGAAAAGTCTTTACACTGTAAACAGAAAGAAGCATCCTGGCTCTCCCTGTTAGTTCAATTCTGAAATGGGAGAAAAAGATCAATATTGCATTTCCATTTAGGCCTGTTCCTACAGTGTTATGTCCTGAGGCAGGTCTCAATCAAGGTCACTTATTAAAGCTGGATCTTGGCTACACTGAACTTGAAGAGCTAATTAAGGTGGATTCTGGCTGCAGTGCTTGACCAGTTGGGTATATTGAGAAACTCCTGGAGACTAAAAGCAAAACAGCTTTCAGAATAGGGTTAGAATTGCACAGCCTATCACACTTTTTACAAGCACACAGGCAGAAATACTAACCATAGATTTCAAAAGAAATCCTCAAAATTTTACATTCCACAGTACAAATTGCAGGAAAAGTGACTATACTTACGGCTGTTGTATGCCATTTAAAATAATTTACTTGTTCTAGTTATTACTAGAACTCTATAGCTAGATCCACCTTCATTCTTAAAATACACAAGAGTGGGTTAGATGTGGGGATGTTTGAGTAAGTAACATTTTGGGTCAGCAGATGAGCCAAAATAAACAGCCTTTCTCAACAAAAAAAACTTCAGCCTTTCTCTCTGGACATGCAGCAGTTCCAAAAGTCAACTCCTCTGTTCTGTTTTGTGGCTGTTGCATTGAAAACCATAACTCAAAGGTTTCATCTCACAGTTTGCTTGAGAAGAAGAGGATGCCCCCCCCCTTTTAACTACTGGCTTTAGGCTGAGATGCTAGCAAGATGTAAAAGCCCACATTTCTACCTCTTCTGAGGATGAATATCTGCAGAGGCAATTGAACCCTGAGTAAGAGTCATCTTCCAAACATCAAAACAGCTTTGCCCTAAATTTTTGATTTTGGGACCACTTCACTTTACGATCATGTAGTTATTGCAATCAATGAGAAGAGAGGAGGGTAGTCTCCCTCTTGAAGCACTCTCCTGCTGGTACAATTTCCACATTTATCCCTTACGATAACGAGTGTTCAAGCATTTTCTACAGAATGGGACAGCAACCATAGGAAAGCAGGAAGCAACCCACCCTAGAAACTTCTTAGCAGGCATTCCTCTCCTTAGTTTCTTCAGGTACTGCCCTCAAGGGTGAAAATGGCAGCCCCTAGCTCTTTGTCAAGCCATGTAAAAGCAAGAAAAAGAGGGTTCAGCTACTTATGTAGTAGCACTTTCAAAGAATCTTGAGTACCAGCACGGGCAGCTGTACTGAGGTTTGACCACAGTGTGGGATCAGGACATTCTCCTGGAAGGCAGGAGCAAGTTACAGGTCTGGGGAGAGAGAAGGAGGGTGTCACTATCTGACGGGCCTGTTTCTTGGGTTAAAGTGGTGCAGTTTCGGCATCATTTTATTCTTAAATCAAGATGCTTTTTTCCTTTTCTTTTTTTTTTCCCCAAGCAAAAGTTCTCAGCAATTTTCAGTAAATTTAGATTGACAAAAAAACCCCAAACTAAAAAAACCCAACACCTCAAAAGAAAACTAAGAAGCAGCAAAAGCCCCTAGTTACACTGAGGGTCTTGTGGTTTCTGTCACCTTTGTAACCTTAATGTCCCTATTCTTTTGCCATACTAACTGCAAACACTCACCAAAGGCTGCAGAGTCAGGCCAAATTAATAAGATTTGTAATTAATAATCAGTAAGATCTAAGAGGAGGGGTGTTAGGTGACAGTATCACCTGGCTTTTTGCACTGTAGTAGAAGGTGTTATTTCAGCTAGGGAGGTATGCATCCAGTTCTGCCTACCCAGACAGAGTTTCTGCTGACTCAGCTGACACCCTAGATGCTGACCTAAGTCAATATTGCTCTCCATTTCCTTCAGGAGTGTTAAGAAAAGGCCAGCCTCTAGACCTGAGCGTTGCAATCCATCATCACACACAAACTGAAAGACAAATGGTATCATTTCCTCCTCTGTTTTATGTAGGCAAGAAGCAGTGGTTCAACTGGCTGTTTTCTCTGTACTGATAGTTAAGGCCAATGTAAATAATTCTCTCAGGTGTCTTTCCAACCAGCAACTGCAAGAAAAGCCAGAACCCTGTGGCTTTTACACAGAGAAGAGCTGTTCCCTAACAAATACAACAGGACTATAATTCTTGTTCTGTGAGGTGCTGAACACTGAAATAATCCTACCCACCTCAAGTCCCTTTGTGGCTGTTGCATGTTAAGTCTGACACCAAGTACACAATAGTTGTCAGCAACATGCAGTTGAGAGAGAAAAACTGTATTGAAATACAGATGTCTGGAATAAGCTTTCTGCCACAATGACTAAAATGTTCACGCACAGAACTGAATCATCTTTTCTCTGATTTAAATTTGGCTTAAGATGCATTTTCTTGTGGGGCTGCTGTTTGAAAGGCAAAGTAGACAGGCAGTTGGATTCTGGCCACCACAGACCCCAGCCACAGCCATTCACCCTTGCTACAGCCCATGCTCCAGTGTGACACTCAGGTTTCTCTGAGTTTTATGAACTTCATGATGCAATTTGCCTATCTTGTCTTTTTTGACTGACCATTTCATTACATTCAGCATGTAGAATGAAAGGAAAAAGAAACTAAAAACATAATCTACACTTTCCACTGTATCAAAAATTAGGCCAGAAGAAGAATATTAGAGAAGTAAAAGCAAAACAATTATATGTAAAAACTTGGAAAAAAAAAAAAAAGGCAAATGAATGCATGGCTATGCCTGGGTACTTGCTGCAGCAATGTGAGTAGGAGTAGCAGTGTTTTGGGGAGGAATCATGGTATAGGTTAGGTCAGTACTACACTGGGTAGGAAGACCTCTATCAACACCTAGGACCTTCTGGTCTCCAGGCCAGGGTTGTGCAAAGAGGATCTAGAATGCCAGAGTCAGCCTAGGCCAGGTGAACAGGGAGAAAAACCACGGAGGAGGGGTGTTAGAGGAGTAAAGGGTGTTAGGCGCAGATGGGGGAGAAATCTTCACAGAGATAAGTTAGTTTGGTAGTTGGCATAGTGGTATCACAGTTCCCATCACTGTGGGATGGTCTACGGAGACTGCTTTAATACAGTTTTGTTGGGGAGGCAGACGTAGCTGGAGGAGAGGATGTTTGTGCATGTATTTTGCAGATTCCACACTGTATGTGATTTAATGTGAGCTTTTTCAGACAACCCAATTCTTTTTTCTGTTTAACTCTGCTTACAGTGGAATTAGGAATATCAAATCATACCCAAGAAACTGGCTGCATCATATAAATATAGTGACTATTGATATTAATTTTGTTTCTTTACAGCTGGCATATATAGGCTACTTGATGCTGTTCAATTATATAGTGTTAGTGAAGATGGATCGCTGGCCATCTACACAGGAATGGATTGTCATCTCATACATTTTTACTCTGGGAATAGAGAAGATGAGAGAGGTAAAATCACCCCAAAGAAGAAAGACAGAATAAAAAAGAAATAAGCATGGGTTTTTTCATTTTAATATCTGTTTTTATTATTATTCTCAGGATAATCTTTGATGAATGGGCTTATCATAAAACTGCCTTTTTTTTTGCAGAAAACCAGATGGATTGTTAAAAACACAGCACTAAAATAACTATCTTCCTCCATTTTAAAATCAAGAATCTCTCTCTTTCTTTCTCTTTCTCCCACTGAATTTCTCTGTTCAGATTTCTGTGCGATGCACGTTTACTAGCATTCACAAGTATGGGGCAGTCTTCTGATGTGTCTTAAAGCTCAGCTATATTCTTTGAAATGTGGCCCAGAAACTGAAGCATGTTTCAGGGAGAGGAAAAGGAGACATACTATAACAGAATGGACATGGAGACATGGTGATAGCATGACAACCAAAAAGCCCATGTTCGAATCCCTACCCCACCCCAGATAGACTTCATTCAAAATTTACAGCTGTTCTGTCTGTCCAAGTCTCTCATGCAAAGGCTTTAAATAAAACCAGCCATAACTGGGGAAAAATTTAGATCCACATTGAATATTGCAGCACATTCCTAATAGGATTTCCCCCTTTTAGTCTTGAAAAGTTTGGCTAATTATGTCAAGCAATAACATGCATCTGCCTAAAGATGTTAAAGCAGACACGTAGAGCAGAGACAGAGCATTTAAGGTGGCACTCAGTCTATAGGCAGAGTGAAGTTGTTCTGCCAACCCCTGCCCCTCATGGTCTCTCCCACTTGCAGGTACCACTGTGCCCTTCTCACTTGGCCAAATGCACATTTATTCCACAAAGACACCAGATGCCAAATTCAGCCCTGATGTGAGTGGGTGCAAGTCCCATTGACCTCAGCTGAAACAGCACATTTGTACCCCTGGGCTGAATTTGTTACCATCTACATTTATATTTTCTGCGGCAGATGCTTTTGAGGACTAAACTAAAAACGGTCTTGCAACAGCCACTTAGACTTCAAAGACAGATTTCAAACACTGTACAGTAAACTCTATATTATAAATAAAAAGGACAGAGGAAAAGACACTACTTGTGTGGCCTATAATGAGTGTACTTCACTAACCAAAAGAAAATGGAAAACACTGGCAGTAGCCACATGAGGACTCTGCAATGCTGATGGAGACAAATCACCGCTGGCTCAGTAGGTGGGAGGCTGCTGGCAGGAATCATGTGTGCCATTTTTGTCTAATCATTCACCCCAAATTGTCCTTTCCACAAAAGTTTATCAAGAACATTTGCCAGAATGGATTTCTAAGCAGATGTTAAAGATTGTTCACAGAAGATGAGCCTAAAATTCATTCTGAAAATGAATTATAAGAAAATTATAAGAATGGCATTCATCTTTTTAAGGAACTGTATGAGCCTGCTCAAATGTTCTCAAGCTAAATATAGAAAATTAAAACAAACAGCTTGTTAACTCACTAAAAGCTAGGAATTATTCATAGAAATCACTTGAGGAATAGTTTCAACAGTAATTCAGGAAAACAATCAAGTCTCCCAAATGATCTTGGAAATAGAATGACGATAAATTCATAAGGTAAGATTAATTAATTTTGTGAATTATATTCTCAGCTGTGGAACTTAATTTCCAAAAACATGTCCAAGTAGTAGCTAGTATCTCTCTGGATTAAATGTTAAATCTGGATCTTTATGGTTATTAATTATTTCTTGACAGTGTGATACAAATTTTAGAATAATTTTCTTTAAACCTGCAGCTTCTTTAAATGTTAATTTTCTCATTAAATAACTTTCTACATTTCTCCCTCTCTTCCAAGACTCTAAGTAGGGTCAGTAAATTTGAAAACGAGAAAGATATACATATATTTCTTCTGATTTCATGGGGGGTTTAGAGCGAATGAGGTTTTTTGTCCATTTTCTTTTAGGTATCTTGCACATAGATACAGGCTAAGAATGGTTGAAATGCAAGATTTCTCAAAAAAAATCAGAGAGTACATGAGATATTTATATGATAGGAGTCTATCAGCTTGCTTTTGGCCTCTGTGGCATATATCTGTTTACTATAGATTTCTTCAAGCTTAAATTAAGACAGCTCAGCTGCTTTCTTCTCCATGTCCTATGTCCTTCAGATATTGATGTCAGAGCCCGGGAAACTGTTACAGAAAGTAAAAGTTTGGCTCCAGGAGTACTGGAATGTTACCGATCTTATAGCTATCCTCCTGTTCTCCGTTGGGATGGTGCTCCGTCTGCAAGATCTGCCACTCCGGAGTGATGGCCGAGTGATATACTGTGTTAACATCATTTACTGGTATATACGGTTATTAGACATCTTCGGAGTAAACAAGTATTTGGGACCATATGTTATGATGATTGGGAAAATGGTAAGAGAAGTTGGTGTACTTCTATGTTTTACCAGCATGTTCTTGACTCAATGTCTTTGGCCAATGACATCACTGCAGATTTATCTGGGTATTTTTTCCACATTAGCATTTTCATGTAAGCTAGAAATCAGTGTCTTACTGAATCAAAACCTCAGCATAGACCCCCCAGAACTGAGGAAAACAGACTCTCCCTGTTAGATGAAGTATTGCTTGTCTTTCTCTGAGATCTCTCTTCAACAGCAAAGCTATCCATCCTACATCTCTGTGCCTTATTTGCAGAAAATACAAAGGACGTTAATTCTCAAGTAGTTGTAAAGGAGGGTGGTTTGTTAAAGTAAAAAAAAAAAAAAGTGTTTGGTACTTTGAGATTCTCAAAGAAAGTGTGTTGTAATAGGCATGGTATATTCAAAACTATAATGGTTATGATTAAGACTGTGACCTTTCTATAGTTTGCTCCCTGTCCATGTGTTCTTCCATCTTTCCTGTTCAGGTGTGTCCTTGTGAGATGAGAAATCCATCTGCATAACTGCAGCCTCTGTCCCCTGGCCACATCACACATACACAACATGGCACAAATATGAATGGTTTACATAGCAGTAAATGCATACAGGAGGAACCAAGAGATGCTTTCTGCCAGATGTATAACTTTTGACTTTTTGGCTTTTTCCTTTTATGTTTCAGTAGAAATGTTACATTAAAGCAGCATTTTGCTCATATAAGTTAAAGAAAATGGTGGAGTTTACAGGCGCACATGCACATGTCCCTGATGTTTGAGTACCTACACATGTAGCTAATATACTTGCTCATGTTTTATATGGAGTTACCCAGCCTTTGTTGTGTAAATCATGACTGTTTCATGCATTATGAGATTTAATTCTATTTTTAAAAAAAATTTATTTATTTTTCAAAAAATAAAATAAAACCCCCTTGAAGCTGGCATTCAGTAAAAAAAGTAAACTGAATATGAACTTTTCTAAGTACAAATATTACTGCTGTGTGATTGTTATGTGGACAATAACCTGGAAGTCCAAATAGGGTGTCTGTTGTGTTTGCCTTACCATGGTCCTTAAAGAAAAGACTCAGTCACCCTCCTTGCTCACCATCATAGGAAAAAGGAACATATATGAATGCACAGACTACAATCCCTCCTTGATACTACATTAGTTACAACAAGCTCAGTGATTCTAAGCGGGTTTAAAACTGAAATGCAAAATATATGTCCAGTTAGGCTCCCTACCCAACAGGTGACCAAAGAACCATTGTCTTATCCCTTCAATTTACCAGCTTTCAACTTCAAACCCACAGTGGTGGGTTTGACAAAGAAAGAACAGCTTGGGGCGGGGGATGGTGGATAGAGGAAAAATACAGAAGAAAATGGTTGTTGAATTGTTCTGTCCTGCAAACAGGATTTTGAAGTGTGCTACCTTCCTTCAAGGAAGCCAATAGGATGTTGATGGGAGGGATTTTGCAGAGCTCCAGGGTAGAGAGGTGAAAACACTCAACAGTTGTTACTGAAGGTTACTGTAAAAGGACAACAGCACAAGAGAAAGGACCAAAGACCAAAAGGAAAACACTGCATTATCATCTGCTTCTTTCCTGCCCCACCTGGACTAT
Source organism: Pelecanus crispus (assembly GCF_030463565.1). Lineage (NCBI taxonomy): Eukaryota > Metazoa > Chordata > Aves > Pelecaniformes > Pelecanidae > Pelecanus > Pelecanus crispus. The sequence goes on from NC_134676.1 coordinate 40,943,917, forward strand.
GTCCCTCCATCCAGGGATCTGGTGGTCACTGGGGCTTACAATACACCATGTATAAAACTCCTAAAAAACAACTACCCTCCTACGCTGTTGTATTTTTCCCAGGTGCCATGCACAAAAAGTTTCAGAGCTGCAGTGCTTTCAAAGGCAGTCTGAAAACCAGTTCAATAATAAACAGATTGGCCATGAATAACAAACTTCTAGTAGTCAGTGTTATGGATGGCTGGTAGGAGCCCAGCTTCACCAATAATATAAACAGTGGTTTATTTTTCTCCTGGGGTCAACAGAGAAAGGAAGCGGTTGAAATCAGCAAAATAATATAATTTCCATTCCTTTGTCATCCTCACATATGTACAACAAATCAAGCCTCACTCCACTTTCTGTGGAAAACAAATGCAGGAAAATCACTAGCCTCTGTAGGCTCAGCACCCACTCAGAGGGTGTTGAATTTAGCTACCACAGTACTCTGAAGGTGTGGGCAAGTGTTAAAGGAGGGAAGTTCTTTTATTTTGTGCCTTCCTGTTATTTGATTTTCATACCTCATCCAACTTTCCATGCACTCAGCAACTCTGGCACATCCACTTTGCCCACACATGCAATGCCCAACTGGTTTCAGTTACACAAATTTGCCTCTCGCATCTATTTTCTGGCCAACTTACTCCCCTGTGTAATGGCCAGTCCATTTATACATGCACAGACTTCCCTGGGAGTTGCACCTGCTTGCCGCAGGCTGTAATGGGCTCCCCAGTGTATTTCTGTTTAAATCACATGTCCATTTACCAGCTTGGGTTCTGTCTTTTTCATTTCATGGTCTTGCAAGTAGCATTCAGCACTATGGAGAACATCAAGCTGGTCATACATATTTCTCCAGAGTAAGCCCACCACAGCTATTGAGTTCCTCAACAGACCATATTTAACACCTGAGCTTTTATCCTGAGCTTCTACACTGATTAAGTTTTAGACTCAGGACGAAAAAGATTACTCTTTCCATCTTCCCAGCATTAAGGAACTTTCTCTTCACCTGCCTCTACATTGTATCCAATGAAACAGCTGTAATAGGTTTTACTTCTGGGCACTGTGAACAAATATGCAACTGAAATTTAGCAAGGGGCAGGAAGCTTGAGCTTGAGTGGTTTAAAAGTGATGGGCTAAAGCAAAGGTGAAGATAGGAGGAGGAAGCTGAGTGGCTGAGTTTATTATTATCTACTAATTTCAGTAACAGAATATGCTTATTATAATGTGCTTTTCTGATCTCTGCACAGTGATAGATTTACTCCCCTTCTATTTGGGAGTGAAATCAAATCACTGTGGCATGTCAAGAGAGTCAGAGGTATATCACTTTCCTTACTGTGTGGGAATGCCTGCATTTACATATCTTCTCTGATAATAAAAAAGGGGAAATGCAGCCAGCTTGTTTATAAAACTGCAACAACAGTTCCTCGTTTTATCACTTTTTTAAATAGGTGCCTAATGAGTTCTTCAGAATGATTGAAATGGCCATTGCCTGGTTAAAATAGCAATTGTAATCTGACCCTACAGGCCAAAGGGCCTGATACAATGCCCATTAGAGTCAGTGGAAACTCACCCATCTATTTCACTGGATTTCAGACAAGCTGCTGAGGTTTTAGAAAGATACCCAATTAAAGGAGGGAAAAGCTAATACGCAGTTTGAATAGCAAATAGCACTGAAAATTTTATTTCTTGCAACATGAGGTCAAACCTGTGTGATTCCTGATGAAAAACACTGGAAGCGTTTAAGAAATTGTCTTAAATTGCCACCAAATATTCATTATGTTTATTTGCTTGCATGACATTTTAAAATAGGTATTATATTACATCATACCATGCTATATATTTCTACCTGAAACAAAGTTTCATCAGAGAAGAAAGCAGGAACCATGTTTCATTTCCAAATTCCTTCCCTAAAAGCAGTAAGAACTGAATGTAATTATGCAGGTTTCCCATTTCAGGATGCTTACTGAGGTACAATGATCTGGAATTCCTCTTCAATCAGGTTTTCTTGAGAGATTAATGCTCTGAATAACATAGGAATGTTGGTGATTTACTTGTCTGGTTTTTAATTCTTTAAGGCATTTATTTTCCTGTTGCATGTCCCCAGGGTTTTTTCATGCATTTTTTATGGACCTCAAGACTTCTGTCTTCCCATGTTTTTTTTTCAGTTGTCCCCAGTTCCTTCTTTCCAGTTCCTTGAGTCTCCCATACCAGAGCCCTGTCCTACAGGTGGTTTTCTCCTATGGCCTCTCTATCAGTAAATATAAGGATATCCTTCTCTTTTCTCTGTTAGATAGTTTCCCAGTGTTACTTTGACCTCAGGTCTCTCTCCTTGTGCTTTAAAACTGAAGAACCCTTGCCGCAGTGCCAGATCCTTCTGCTGCAAATGTGTCCCCCCCCTTCCACCAGCTCTTGCCATGAGCAGCTCTTCAGCTGCAGCAGGTGCCCCACGGAGCAATAAGGCCACCATTTGAGGTGCAGGATGTTTGCACGGCTGCCTCTCAGGGACGGCAGAATGCAGGAGGCAGAAAATGCAGAGACTGAAGGGATTAAAACCCATAAAGTTTAGAGGAGTTTTGGGTCGAGTTTTGGCCAGAGACAAAAGTTACATCCAAAGTGGTGAGAAACAGCTCTGTCGTAACAAGCCTTATAACTAAAGTAAACCTGTAATGAAAAGTTTTAAAGGGATCTTACCAGGGACCTGACAGGACTCCCTTTTTTTTCGCATTTATTTTGGGTTTTAAAGCATCTCTGCTGTACCTGCTTGATGCCCATTGCTCTGCTCTCTGGAGGGTCTTTTCCAGCACAGCTCCTCTTCTAATCTTCAGCCTCTATTCAGCACCTCCTAGGACTGCTGCCCCACTTTTTCCAGGAACATTTTGAATGGGTAGGCACTGTTTGCAAGCACTAATTAAACTTGTGCATATGCTAATTAGAGCTTCAACAATGGAGAATAATAGAGTTGAGTGTCTGTGTAATCGGAATTTATGTTTTTTTAAATATGGCCTTTGTCAGACTGCCCCACTAAGCTGATTTCTAGTCCAGCCAGTACCACAGCTTTCCTTTCTCACTGGTTACCACTGTGGTGTCCCTTATGTTGCAGTAACAGGCTGTTCTGCCACACGTTACTCCTTATGTTAGATGCAGCTTCCTTCCTTTGCTCCGAGCCAATGACTACCAGTGCATAAAATAATCATGTCAGCCCTTTTGTTTTAGTACAGTTGCCAGGAGGTGCCTATAAACAATACATCATCTTGTGACCCTTGCCCAGGCCAGACTGCTGATTCCAGTGAACTTACATTCTTGTTCAGGCAACTGGTGTGACCAGATGGTATCTTGTATTTTCAAGCCCATAACATTTAAATTGTTCTTAAGAGCTACACTGGGTAAAACCAAGGACACAATAATACCGCTTCACTTCTTTGAAAATGCAATTTGTTGTGTGTAAAACAGAATGGCTTTTCAAAATTCGTTTTCAAAAATTCTGTTTCTAAAATGTACAAACTTTTTTTGCAGCATATAATAATAGGAATATGGACAAATAGGTTCCTCTAATTCTTGTCCCTTTTCTCTCTTTTTCTCTTTTTTCCTGTCATTACATTCAGATGATAGACATGATGTACTTTGTCATCATCATGTTGGTGGTTCTGATGAGCTTTGGTGTCGCAAGACAGGCTATTCTCTTCCCCAATGAGGAGCCTTCGTGGAAGCTGGCGAAAAACATTTTTTACATGCCTTATTGGATGATCTATGGGGAAGTGTTTGCAGACCAGATAGACCGTAAGCAAGTTTATGATTCTCATACTCCAAAGTCAGGTATCCAACTTTGATCAGATGATGTCCTATTAGATCATGTGTGTGCTCAATAAATGGCTCAGGATAGAGGAACTCCTTCATCACAGAGAATGGTCACAAAAATATTTTTTCAGCTGATATTGGGGTGTTAGTTTCAGAACATGCTTCTGGCATCACTTCACAATTATTTATCCAGAAATCTGTAATGCTAAATTACTTTCATATAAAGAATTTTTTAAATGGTTCCTTTTTACTAGTTGGATGACAGGGATATCCTCCCAGGTATCCACCTGAGTTCATTGGTATACCTGGAACACAAAATGTCACTTCTTTTTTTCTCATTCATTGGTTTGATTTTAGACCTAAATACTTTTTACCTCATTTCATACTGAGCATCAAGTCTAATAATACTGGGTTAGACCTTCAGTTCCTGCACTTCATGAGGATCTAATCCAATGTGTTTTCCTTTCTCTGTTACCTACTCACCTACCACCTCTATGCTAAACCATGTGATGCAATTCTTTGGCGACAGTAGATCCATTATTAAAATTTTGCTTTATTTATTTATTGGAAGGCAAGACTGTGTTCACATCAGTACAAACAGAACAAAAGCCAGTATTTCATATACTATCTCCTCAGGATTCATTTGGCTGGTGATCAGGAAAATGCCAGTTTTCTATTTAAATTAAACCTCATGGTGCCACCCTGTGCATTATGCCGAAGGAAAGGGGTGGTCATGAGAAATGATGCGGTAGATGAACAAAGAATGACAAACAATGTATCTTTAGCAAGCACTGACATGCAACTGATGTTCATTATTCCCACTTAAATATGTGTAAGCCTTGGCAGCATTTAGGAGTACCTTTTCCAGTGGCAGATGGCATCCATTAAAGCTATGTTTAGGGTATTCCTTTTTATCCTACGTACCACCTTAAGCAAGGGCAGTGTTTTCATAATTTATCTTTTGTTTGTTCAGCATTGACCAAGTTTGAATGGAAAAAAGGTGTTGATCTTTCCTGAGCTGATTAAGGTAATAAATGTATCTATATCACCAATAATCTCCCCAACTTAACGGAGTTTCAGATTAACAGATATACACATATCACATGGCAGATATTTCAGCAGTTCCATGTTCATTTCTTCTTCCTGGTTAGCACAGAATCATTACTGTGGATACAAATGAAACCTCTTTTTTATGTTTACTTCCCCACTTTGTTTTCAGAGGCAGCATGGCATGTGAATACCTAAAATTACAAAGCTTCTCACTGAGTTTAACTTTTTACCTGATTCTCTCATTTTTACCTTTTTTCTTTTTCTTTTCTTTCTTTTCTTTTTAAAAATTCATTTCATTCCAAAGGCATAATAGCTGGGGGTATAAAACATCATCTTGCTCCAAAAGCATAATAGAGGGATAGAGGTTTATCCTATTAAACTATTACTTTCTTCCACACAAAGAATTCTGTCTGTCCCTCTACGAGTGGCCATTTATTGATATTGTACTAAGTAACTACCATAGTGCAACAAACATGGCAATTGGCTGAATAAAAAGTTCTTGGATTTTTTTTAATGAAGTGCTGATTATAGTTTAGAACGCCGAAACCTGAGAAACTAAAGTGTCTCTGAATGAAGCATGGTTTTTAAGTATGAAAAGAGGGTGGCAGGCTCCATACCCTTGCAAGAGGATTTAGGGATAGTCTGCTGTGTTATTCAGGTGCCCAACATTTAAGCCTTGCAAAAAGATGCAGCATAATTACTTCTGAGGCTTAGGGAAAGCAAAATTCCTGATGGTTTCAACTCCAGCTATAAGTGTACACATGTTGTTGTTCTGTTTGTGTCAAGGAAACTAGGAGTTGCAGCAAAAGTGGTGATGCCAAAATGAAAAGCAGCACCTAGTTCCTCCTTCCTGAGAGACAGATGATGCAGGGAATTAGAATCTGCCACTCTTTCAGCACAAAATATGTGTAATTTGTCATGTCTGTCTGAGTCTTGGTTGTCTCAAAAATGTTACCTCTGGAATAGACTGGAAGCATAAGCAAATTGTTGGTGATATTATACAATCAAAATTACCTGATTGGCACCCAAAAGGCTTTACTAGTATACTTTCATTTTTTCACTGTTTGGAAATTAGTTCTTATATATGTTTTTCAAGTTGTTCTAAGCTAAATCAGCCACTGTATTCATGTTAGTAGAGTACTACAGTGTTTGTACTTTCTCAAATAAGATAAACATGTTCTAAAATTGTCATGATACATCTAAACTGCAATTGAACTTTATAGCTTGAAGCAGATTTTTTTTATTACTAGTGTTTTAGCAAAAGGGTTTCTTTGTGGTTTTCTTTATATTTTGGTGTTTAATATTGCAACATTATTTGCAAGTTTGGGATCCAGCAAAAGTGCTGATCTTGGAGTGCATATACATTTGAGCCATGCTCCTGGAGGTTATTGTAGTGTCTGAGAAATGTACAAAAATAGTATGCTACTCTAAAATTTCTAACTTACTTTTCTTTTTTTTTTTTTTTTTAAATTTTTTGTTAATTTGTGGAGAATGTCATTAAGGCTGACCAGATGCAATGTCTGGATCCATCTCATCAGCTGGCAGCCTGTCCATCCAGCGGGTCTACTCTGATTTTTATCTCAACAGACTGCATTGTTCAAATACTAGCTAAATGCCTCACTCTAAAATAATGCATGTCATAGAAGTTTACAATTTTTACCCATAATTTCTGTATTCATTTCATTTTTTAAACAGATATGTTAACTGGAGTGTGCATTAGTGTCCTGTTGGCATGTGATCTTATCTTCAACTCAAAAGTGGGGACAGAATTATATCCTCACTTCTGGGAGTATGAATACACTATTCAGTGGAGTCGTTTATTATTAGTGATGTACATAAATACTACATTCCTACAAATTCCTGACTATCAACCAAGTGTAAAGGGCGGGGGGTGGGGGGGAGCGGAGCGAGCATAGTAAATCTTAGAACAGTGTTCAAATTTTCAGGTAAATTCCACAAAATGAGCAAAACCTGTCTCAAAGTAGTTCCTCTCAGACTGACAGTTCGTCACAGACGCGTTAGCTGAGGGAGGAGTGGGGATCTGAGTCAGGGAACCGGTGATGGTATATACAATTGTCTCACTTTTAGGTTGCCTTTCCTAATCCAGCTGAGCCTTGTGCTGCCTGAGGGGATCCATGGGGCAGTAGCCAGCCGCGTACCTGCTTTAGTGAATGCCTTTCCAGAGGGAAATCCACAAATGCTGTAAAACCTCTCCCTCAGTTCACCTCACTTACTTTGGCACTATTGCTGGCAATTTTAGCCAAAAAATTCACAACACAGTTGTCACATGCAGAGAACTTTGTTTTCACCTTACCAAGCTATCTGCCCCTGAGAATATTATGGATACAGAAGTATATAACAAATACTGAAGAGGAAATGTTTATTCAGGGAGTGAGTTTGCTTGGTAAAACATGTAGAAAGATGACATAAATGGCAACTTGTTAAATGGCAGTTACCTGTAGAAAATCAGCAGCAGACCTCACATTTTCCTATATTCAGAAAGCAAAGCAACTGAGAGTGCTGGGTTTCGGGTTTTGGTTTGGGACGGTTTTCAGATTTGCCTGGTGTCTCATGTCAGATTTGCATCTGGATTTTCTTTCCAGCTGACAGTATTTCAAGTGCCATCTGGAATCTGAAGATCAGTCTGAGTTGTGTTTGTTCCCTGTGCCTACTCCCTTATTGGAGAAACCTACATTAGTTTAAAAGAAAAAGATGGGGCCTCCTTCTCTTTCACTTGTATTGGAGGAATGCCAAATAACCAGAATGCAGTTGTTTCAGAAAATGAGAGACAATTATACACAGGTTTTAATTATCCAATGAACTAAAGAGGAAAGTATAATAAAAAGACTTTTTCTAAATTCTTTAAATTTCTTAGTCTGTTAGATTTATTCATTTTTTAAAGTTCTTGATGGTTTCTTAGTATAAATGAAAATTTTATACTAAATTCTTTGTGATCTTAGAGGTATCGTGCTTTTCATGTCTCCATAGGAGCTTCCTGTAGGGGCTGTCATTTGCGTGGATCATTCTGGAATTAGAACAAACAGAGCAGCTCTGCACAAAACAGAATAAATCATACCTGTGGGTTGTTTTTTTTTTTTGCATCTGTATTGCAGCTCTGTAACACAGGCAATATTTTTAGCATTGTTAGACAAAGACAGAGGATAAAATTTTTGCACAGCCTGCACACCATTTTGAACACACCATTTTGAAAGTCTCTCTGGCCTGAGTTGCAGTAGTATGCCCCTTCCTAGCACTCCTCTGGGGTTATATTTTGGGTTCCATTTGGTTGGATGTTTTTAATGGGGGGAGGGGAGAGAAAGCACTAGAGAGAACAAGAAAAATACAAGGATTTACTATAAATGATGATTAAAATACCTGCAGATTGGAGAGATGCTTCAAAGTAATTTTTAATGTGGCTGAGGGCAAGCAGCAACATGTAAGGTCATGATGCTGTAGTTAAAGCATCTGTTTTGAAGTAATGAGCCACTGTTCAATTCCCTGGATGTTTCTACTGATGCACAGAACAATGGTGTGAGATTCAGAGTTCCCAGAGTTCAGTAGTTTCTATGTCAGTGAAGAAGTGGACAGCCCTAGGCAGCTCGCTTAGTCTTTTTTCAGTATTTACCAGGCTGGCAAGCTGGTAAGGTTGCTTAGACATTTGATTAAAAAATTATAAAATACTTTCACATTCTTTGGGTTCAGTGCAGATCAAAATTGGAAGATGCCTGTATACTCATAAACAGGGTGATGAAAGTGCATTTAAAATGTCCAAACGAATAAAAAAAAGATGGGTTGGTTTGTTAGTTAATACGCACTTATTGGTTTTCTTATTCTTTAGAATTGTGATCATATGAACCCATTCCGCAGTTTCTTGTGATTTCAAACAAATCCATTTGTATTGTAAAAGTGGTATCCATTTTTACATGAGAAGTTTTCATCAAAGGCAAAAAGCTATTGGGTAACAAAGCTTATTATTATGCACTTTTGTCTCTCCATTATTTCCCACAACTACTTTGGAAGGGTGCAGCTGGGGGAAGAGTCATGATGCAGAAATTTGCAAGCATTGTTTCCCAAGCCCTCCATGCAATACACAGTAAAAATGAGCAGTGCCCATGTCATGACAGCAATTATAGCAGGGAAACAAATTCTTCCTGATCTCTGATGCCACTTTAGGCCTGAAACACACAGAGGTGTGGGTTACTGCTGTTTGCTTTGCAACTGTTTGCTGGCCAGGAAAGAGGAAGGGTTAGGTATGTAGCAGGAAAGGTCCACACAGGAAACTGTATATGGGAGCCAAGAAGGAAAAATAAGCATAGGAGGAGATTGTGAAAAAGGAAACAAGAGATGCAAAAAACATGTACATCCACAGATGTCAGGGTGCAATATTTGAAAGCTGAGTGAACTTAATGTGTGCAATTGAAATTAAAACTCCAGCCATTTATTATTTTCTAAAGGCTGAGTTTAGGACTTAATGCCTGACCTTTATCCAATGGCCTGTAGGTATCAGACTGACTGGGTTTTTCACTTACCTGACATAGGCATATAGTTACACTAACAGAATTTGCTCCAGCAAAACGTTTCACTAGAATTAAATACTATATGTATTTTTTGTTAAAGCAAGGGTGTAATGTAAAAAGATGAGTATGTTTTCATACATGTTAAAATTTTGCTTTGAAAAAGTTTGTTATCACAATATGTTACTGCACATACTATGAAAACTAGTGCATTTCTCCAAATATAATTAAAATGGTCAAACTGTGTTACACATGAAAGGCAGGTGTGGATCCCCCCAGGGACAAGGCACAGCACTCATCAAGTGAAAGCTTTGGCTTTATGGAAAGCATAGTGTTAACCACAGTGGGAGTGCCAGGACACCGGCACTAATGAAGTGAGGACCTGATGCAAGTGGAGTCCGGCTCAGGAGTGAAGCTCAAGGGAAAGCACCTCAGGGGTGGATAATAAAACTTGCACTGATTAACGTATCATGCATATGCAATGTCCTGTTTTGCTCATTAGTGAACTCACTGATGTAATGCAGGTGCTGTTGTCCAAATTCTGAGATTGCTGCTGGCCATCACATTTGTGCCCATGCAGGGGTGTATGCAGAGAGGCGGCAAGTGAACTACCCCAGCTTACCACAACAAGAAGATAAAACATGCTTGGGATTCCACATACTCAGATGGGGGAGGCAAACTGTCCTGGGTTACCGTAATGAAGTATTCTCAAACCCTACAAACAGAATTCTAATTTCTTAAATGTTAACAAGCATCTTTATTATCTCAAAAGAATATCATTGCTACTTTTAGCCTCCTGCCAGAGACCACTGTCCTTTTTCACAGAGAGGGAAATTTCTGGTTTTGGTTTCCTGGAGGTAATTATTTTAAACAAACAAACTATTTAATAGTGGGGAAAAAAATCCTTTAAAATTAATGTTATAGTTTAAAGATGGAAGAAGATGTTCAGTGATGTGCAGTGGAACACAGGTTTCTGCATTTTGGACAGACATCATACATTTTCTCATGCAGCTGAAAATCTGAAGATTAAGTGGTAGCTTAAGTATGGCTCTCTCTTAAGTATGGCTCTCCATAAAGTAAGGCATGAGATTAGTATTCCCTTGTTATTTACAAACTGTCCCCACAATAGAACATGCAAAAGACAAAAATTTTTGGAAACCTTCAGGACAACTGGAACATCTATGCATGTATAGAATAGGCTATGGGAACTTGTCTTTGTAGGAAGTCTAATTTGGGCATCACTGTGTGGCATAAACCGACAGGGATGCATTAATGTTATTCTAAATACACTGCTGTAGGGAAAATAAAGCTGGATAAATCATTTTTGTCTTGATAGTTGGGTTATTTTTTAATGAAAGTAAAAACTAGGAATCATTAAGGTTGGAAAGGATCTCTAAGATCATCAGTCCAACTGCCCACCCAACACCACCATGCCCACTAAACCATGTCCCCAAGTGCCACGTCTACCCATTTTTTGAACATTTCCAGGGATGGTGACTCCACCACCTCTCTGGGAAGCCTGTTCCAATGCTTAACTACCCTCTCCATGAAGAAATTTTTCCTAATATCCAATCTAAACCTCCCCTGACACAGCTTGAGTCCATTTCCTCTTGTCCTATTGCTAACTACTTGGGAGAAGAGCCCAACACCCACCTCACTACAACCTCCTTTCAGGTAGCTATGGAGAGTGATAAGGTCTCCCAAATTGCATATTCTCAGCCCGTTCCAATAATAAAATGTATTTTTGTAAGTAGGAAGGACTAGTGACACTATGGGTCCAGACACAACAGAGCTGTCTGTAAAATTAGTATTGCTTGTATTTGGCTTTGCCATTTCTTTTTCTGTTAGTTGAATATTTTGGGAGGATTCTTGTTTGAAGCTGATGTGTCATGTATTCTTCTGTCCCTTATGGCTATAATATTTCTACATGTAATAGCTAACAGCTATATGTAATGCCCAAAACCAAGTACCCAAATCACACATAATATCATATGATTGCCAATACAGACACCCCCACTTGAATCCCCTGTTCTGTGAGCTAAGTTCACAGGACCTTTTTGAGAAGAAGTAATAGTTGGTATTGGAAATCATGGCATTTGGAAATCATGACATAGGATGGAATTTTACAAAACATACGGCATTGGCAAACTTTGTTGTCCGTGAAGTTAGTGGGAAACTGTCATTGGTATCAGCAAGAACTGAACCAGTGCTGAGCACTTTGAAAATTCCTCACTTAAACTTCTTTTTGATGGGGCTGAGGGGAAGCTAGCTGTAGTGCTGCACAAAATTTACTAAGATGGTTTGTATATGTAAGCTGCTGCTTCAATTATTTTCTTGAAGAACTGGTTACAGAGGTGTTTAGGACCACCAGGACTGACGCTAGAAAGACATAAACTGAACCCACACTTGCAACTGCAGATCACCCACCACAGCACATGAAGGCATGTAAAAAAACAAGCAAGGAAAACTTTCACAATGTTTTCTCTCCCCTTGCTTCAGTTCTACAACATTAATACTGAGAACATTTTGGCTCCAAATCATTCAGAGAATAAACAGGTGGCAACTCTGCTGCCAACATGTGCCTTTACCTGGTACAGTAAAGACTTGGTAATCTTCCCCATTGTTCCTAGGCATGCAGTCAAAAGTCCTTAATAGCAGAGGGTCATTATGAGTATGTCCCAGAGGGGCTTGGGGCAGTGCAGTGCACAGCAACAAATGTATGTTTTTTACTTTACTTTCATGTACTTGCTTCCTTATGCTATTTCTCACATCCCTCTCCATCAGTCAAAAAAGACCAAGCTTTCACCATTAAAAAAAAAAAGTAAGTTTTTTTCCAGGATTAATCATTTTGATAATTTTATTTGTACAGCCGCTAATTACTACCAGAGTACCATGATATTTTAGCTGTACACAACCAGGAAGCATACTCACACGAGGCATGTCTACTGCTATTTCTGAGGGGAGTATCTTGATATTCATGGCAAATAACACACAATAACAAGGACTGCAGCTTGTAAAATCTGTGACAGCAAGTGCAAACTTCTTGGGGGGAGCATCAATGCCGCTGTTGTTTGGCAGGTATTGCTTTGGCAGGCAGGCCTTTATAAATATTTAAATATTTCTGTACAAAGCACTGGAAAAATAAGATTCATTCCCATTTTGCATTTTTTTTGCATTTTTGTTCCCAGCTCCTTGTGGTCAAAATGAAACCAGAGAAGATGGCAAAATAATCCAGCTACCTCCATGCAAGACAGGAGCATGGATCGTTCCTGCCATCATGGCCTGTTACCTCTTGGTTGCAAACATCCTTTTGGTGAACCTCCTCATTGCTGTTTTCAAGTGAGTGATACATTGCAAAGTATGGACTTGGTGGGGATGGACATTATTCACAGCCTAAGGCGGCTGCTAAGCTGAAGACTTTGGCTAAGATCCATTTTCAGAGGATGTGAGGGTGAGAGGGAAAGAGGCAGTAGCTTGTCTCCAGGGAATGAGGGAAATGCCAAGTTCTTCACATTGTCTCATTTCCAAGGACAGACACCTGATTGCAATCAGGGCAGAGAAGCCAAAAAATTTAAAGTTCAGTTATGGCATAATTCACTCCCAATATGGAAAATGAGTAAAAACACTTCCCTGTCTCGTTGCATTGTTGTAAGACTCAGTGGTTGTACAGAGCGGACGTACACAGTAGTAAGATATTTCGAAATGGCTGATTGCTACTGTGCTTTGCTGAAGTGCAAACTTATTCTTTTGTTCTTTTTCCTCTTTTTGCTACAAGGAAACATTTGCCACTATTAGTGAAACGTCTCTAGTTAAGGTCATATCATCTTCAGCAAAGTACCCAAAACCATTTCAATCTGATGTTATTTTCCTCTTCTTGCCTTCTAGCAATACATTTTTTGAAGTGAAATCCATATCCAACCAAGTATGGAAGTTTCAAAGATATCAGCTAATCATGACATTTCACGAAAGACCTGTTCTCCCACCACCTCTGATCATTTTCAGCCATATGACTATGATATTCCAACACCTCTGCTGCAGATGGCGGAAGCATGAAAGCGACCCAGATGAGAGAGACTATGGATTGAGTAAGTCTTAGACAATTTACAGAGTGGGACTTTCCAATGCCCTTGGTAATGTCTAGTGTTTGATATGAATGAAGGCTACATCCAGCACCTTGATAAATTTTCCAGCAGAGAACTACTTTTGACTGCAAAAATCTTACATGAATCAGTTAGTTTTACCTGCATAGCTCCAACCTTTAGTTCTCCTCTGAGCATTAGTGAGGCTATGTTTTTCTGGGATTTTGGGGGTTGCTCCCCTCTTTGTTCCTTCAAAGAAAGGGGGTTGTTTTGCTGTTGCTAGAGGTCTGTTGTTGCTGGAATTCTTCTTACAGTCCGTTGTGCTTCTAGATCTCAGCTTTATTTCTGAAAATGCAGCAAGCATTCCTACTTTTTGAGCAAACAGCACATACTTTCCCCCAACACACTTTTTGCCTTTGGTGAGAAGTAACTATTTTGTAGACACATGTTCTCTCCTTGACACTGACTCAAACTGGAGGAGTAGTTTCTCCAGACGCTTTAATATGAACTCCCGTAAGCATGATGGAAAACCTGTCAGATTATTTTGATAGCATTTTCTCTCGTCTTCCCTATCTAGTTCTTCAAAGTAGAAGATCTCCACCTCCCGCAGTGTATATGCCAGAGGCAGAGAGCTAAGGAATGGGCATCTTTTCCCAACATTAGCTCATGCCACAGCCCATTAGCTCACACACATGAGGAGGGAGCTGGAGCCATGTTGTGGCACTGGAGATGCAAGTGCAACCAGCCTGCTCTCCTCCCACTCATGTCACACTGTCTGTCACAGCCCTTGCTGCTGCCTGCAGACACCAGTTCTTACCATGTCAAATAGACCTTCTGTACTCTCAGACTCCTTTCCTAGCAGTGTGCTAATTTGATTATATTTGTATTAGGTTACAGGTGGGCTTTGGCTTCCGCTGTCTCTCCAGGACCTGACCAGCAGCTGTGTTTAGATTTCATGCAATCAAAACACATTCATGTTTGCTCAGCATTTGCCTGCTAAGTGTTTCTGTCTCCAGAATCATATATAATTGAAGGCACTAATTCAGTAATTAACTGCATCTATCTGCTTTCATACCAAAATGCCAGATAAATTTGAAGCCTGCTTTTGGAAGTTTAGTCCATGAATTCTACAATAAGAATAATGTAGTTAATTTCATGTGTTAATCTTTGCCAAATTCAGATTTTTCCATTGTTTCCACAGAACTTTTCATAACTGAGGATGAATTGAAAAAAGTCCATGATTTTGAAGAGCAGTGTATAGAAGAATATTTTAGAGAAAAGGATGACAGATTCAATTCTTCCAATGATGAAAGAATCCGTGTCACTTCAGAAAGGTGCACTTTTTTGTTCTTTTATAAGTTGATCTGGAAATGTGTTTCAGTTGTTGTTCTCACCCTTCCTTTCTTTTTCTTGAAAGGGGAAGCATTTGAGGTATTTTTTAATATGTCTTAACTAAAAAGTAGAGTCATAAAAGATGGTGAATTTCTCTTCTCTTTTTTCTTTTTTGCTAAAGCAAATGTTCCTAAAAGTTTTGAAAATGTGAATCTTTTAACCAGTTGTATTAGAAGACAACTGATGTAGTGAGAAACACAAATTGTTCTTGTATTTCAGTTCTTAAAGCAGAGCTTTAGGGCACAAGTGCTCAGAACACAATGGGAGAGTAAATGAGAGTTCCTCAATGAAAACTACAGCTTTAGCACTGATCTGCTAACCATTCAGCTAGAGAGCCTTGTTTCAGGATGGACTTGCTAGGTAAGCTAGTTTCATTGAGAGCAACAGGGATCTTGCCATTAATTTAAAAGGAACTAGACATTTTACCTACAGCAATGAAATGCACAGAGGACAAAGGTAATGTGTTAATTTAATGGAAGTTGCCAGTCTTCAAATTCATCGGTCCTAAAAATTCGTAAACCTGTTCATCTGCTGTGGTGCTTATATGCTTTCATCACACAGCAGCTGAGCAACAGAGTTAAATTCTGAGAACAGAGTTTGTTGTTTGATTCATAGCACTGTTACTAATAAATATTTTAGGGCAATATCCTGTCAGCTATACATGAAACTCATGAACCAGTGAATACTCCATTCCCTGAATACTCCACTTTAACTTGAATAACAGCAGTCAAGTGACTTGTCAGTGTAATAGATTAAACAGATATAACACTCTTCTCCTTATACATAATCTTCTAGTACTGCCCCTGATGCAGCTATGTCTAAAATATGTTTTCAGTAGACAAGGAAACATGCTTTTAATTCGGTTTTGAAACAAATCTATCCCAGAGCAGGATTAGCAGATATAATATCCTATAATCATCTGCATTACTGAAAACAGAACTCCTAAAACACGTATTTTAGAAAAGGATATTAGAGGGGAAGTATGGTAAGGCATGGAATGGCTTCCTCATAAAGAATGGCCAAGCAATCCAGCTCTACTTGTTCTGGAAGAGACAAATGAGGAATGAAACAATAGAGGTCTATATAATTATGAGTGCAAGGAGATGGTGAATAGAAATTAATTGTTTGCTGTCTCTCCCAGAACAAGATATAGAGGAGCAGCAGATTAACCTAGCAAGAGCCCAGGTTCAAAATAAACACAAATAGCTGATTTTTTCATGCAGTAAGTAGTGGAACAGAGCAAATTCTTGAAAGCTGATGAGGTCTAAAAGAAGCTGATGATGTCAGCTAAAAGTCTACATGGGTTCAAATGGAGACTAGACAAGCTTCATGAACCCTGAGCAAAGTTCCTGAGAGTTCCTGAGCAAAAAATGTTTAGAGACTGGAGAATATAAGGGGGGAAGAATTATGAGTGCTTCAGAGTAAGACAGTGGGCCAAATTGATCTGTGGTCCAACTGAGTACATTTCTTTCTTGTGTTCTGATAGTCCAGTGGTCAAAGAACTAACCTGAAAATCATAGATGCAGGTTCAAATATGTGTTTGGGCATAGCTTTCCTTTTGGTGGCCAAGGAAAGAAGAGGTATGTTTGAAGCCTCTGTAAACAAGAAGTAATCCAGCTGGGACCTCCCCTACATTAGGCAAGTGCTCCAAGTCCTTGAAAATTAATACATAGTGGTCTGCCTTTGCACTCTGTGCTGGCCCTGTTTCATAGGAAAAGAATCCTTATCTCTATTTTAAATGAACTGCTTAAAGAATCTCATTCCAGAATAGAGTTCATGGTTATAAATCCTAAATGAAGACAAGCACCTGAGCCCCAGCAAGAAATAGTTATTTAAAAATCCATTTACCTTAGCCAATAGTGTAATATGGAAGCCAGCATGCCCCAGCTCTGTAAAGGAGACCCAAGTAGTGACCACATGTGGTACAGAGGCCACTCCTGGACCCAAGTACACTACTAGGACGTGCAGCAATGAAATCCCAGGTGAATGCAGTTCTCATCTCATAATAGCTCTCTTCTCTCCTTGCCAAACCATGCTCTCTACCACACAAGGCAAGTGCAAATACTTCAAAGATCTGAGGAATACTTTAAAGATGTTTGAGGAATCAGGGCTATCTAAGTATCTTAAATAGCACACATTTTAAAAACCAGATGCCCAGGTCTGTCATTTTGCCTGCAGTTATGGCCAGGGAAGTATCCCTTGAAGTGTTCTTAATCTAAAACACCAAACTTCTTTTTTCTAACCTGTGGAACATTCAAATATTTAAAATCCAGATTTGCACTTTATAGTGTCTAGATAGAGACATCTTTGTACAATTAACAAGATGTAAAGCAAAGAAAACAGAGAAGATGCAAGACTACTCAGTTTCTCTTCCGATGTCCAGTCATTAGCCTGTAGTAGTAGACCAAGCACAATACCTAGAATATAGCAATGAAATATCAGCTCAATCATCTGTCCAAGTAACTCAGCTTTACATGGTATAAAATTGAACCAGCAAGCCCTCCAAATGTGAGTGAAGTTCCCCCCAAAGACCTTCTGTTTGCAAGAAGCTAAGGATGCTGTTAGGCTCAAGGAGAAGGAATGGCTGAGACAAGCCCTCTGTGACATACCTGCACCTGGACTGCTCACTGCCTTCCCTCTTTTCCATGCATCTGTGATACGTTCACCTCTTGCTTGAGCTGCTCCTACTTGCAGGTGGATTTATCAGAGTGCCCCAGGTCCTGCTTAGAGGAAGAACAGCTGCACACAATAGGTGCAAAGCCCAGTACGCCTGGAAGAGGGAGTAGGGGGCTAAGCACTGGAAGGGAAATGGGAAGTGGGAACAGAGTCTTGCTTTGAGGCTCAGCCTAGGGGGTCCCGGGTCCCAGAGACAGGTTAGGAGCTCAGGAAGACAAAAGAACAAGAGATCATGTTTCTTGCTGCATTGGCCTGGGTGTAAATGAACGGATTTCAGCTAAGTGGTCAGCGGCTGTGCTGGGTCAGAACCACAGCATCTTGTCTGACTCACCTCCAACAAGCTGCAGTTTACACTCTCACCTTGGAATAGTCCACCCTGGCATCCTGTGGGGCCCATCTTGGTTCAGCAATCATCTTTCTGTGTAACAAAGAACACCACAGAGGGGTTCGCATTTGGTGTCACCACACAGAATGTCTCCTTTATCTGATCCTTTCACATTCAGAAATTAAAAGCATGAAACCACACGTGATGTTTGTCCTTCCCTGATCCCAGATACTAAGTAACTTGGGGGAGTAGCTCACTAGCTAGGATCTCACACAAGCACACAGAAGTAGCAGGTTAGTCATACACATCAGAGGAAGTGACTGACTACGTGGAAAAATACAAAGCAGTACAAAGCCGTAACTGTTTCCTTTAACTGCATTTATCAGGTTAGGCAAGTCTTGATGAATGTCCTGGAGACTCATGAGGAAAGCTAAGTTGGATAAATTCACTTCATTGCAGCAGAAGAAGCACAGCTTTTCCTGGAGAGTCTTCCTTTCTAATCCCTGTGAAACTTTCAGTGGCACATTTTGGAGTGTACAGAGACATGCATAGTATGATCAAGAAAGACTGCACTATTTTTCTTGGTCTGGCATGAAGCCACTAAAACAATCTCTTCAGTAGGCATTTTTTCCATATGGACAGGTCTCAACTCTTTCAAACCAAATGCAAAACCTCTTGTTGACTCAAAAGGGGACAGAGTCACATCCTAACAGTATTTAAAAAGCAAATAAGCTGGTTGGAGTAGATATTATTTTGTCATCTTTGGTACTGTATGGTGTCCATTACTGCAGCAGCTTAACACTTTATAGTCTGCAGTGCAATTACACTAACAGCATCCATGTAAATGAAGACATAGTTATTATCTTGATTTCAGAGATGGCAGGCTGAAGTGCACAGAAATAGGTTTGGGTTGGTAAAAGGGCCGCTACTGAGCCTACCAGATCCAGCCACACATGCAGAGTGACAGCAGGAAAGGTCTGTGAATCCGGCAGCATCCCTCTGTGGTCACAAAGGGTTAAGTGGTCTTAGGCTACAGATGGGAACACAGCCAGAACAACCCAAACATCCTTAGCCTGCAGAAACCACCGCACCTGGGAAAACTGGCCGGCCACTTGCATCAGCAATGCTTTACCAAAAGATGTCAGGCAAAGTATCAATAGCCTATTACAGGCTTGGGAACTGCTGTCTATGTTTTATTTAAATAAAACTATTCTACAGTCACCCATAACAAGCAGGGTGGATACCCCTGTAAGTGGCTTTCAGTATCTACATATTTGAGGCAGCTGAAAAGGATTTTAAAGTATAAATGATGCCTGAAAAATGGACATAGGTCCACAAAGGGACTTGTGAACCTAATTCTAGCATCCAATTAAGAGGTCTACTTCTGAAAAGAGTACCTTACTCTCAGTAAATCATTATTTCAATTAAATTATTGATGAACTGATGTGCAAAGGTTAAAAATAAGTATAACCAAAATGAATGCCAGCAAAAGTCATCATCTCCCAAACCATAATTAAAAAGACTCATCACAGATAATATAAAATCTTTGCCAGGTTCCCAGTTCTGACCTTTTTTTACCTCCTGGTTACTGAATATTGTCCTCAGATAGTCCATGTTTGTTTCACTATTACAAATTTTTGAGCTTCAGCAGAACACACTTGAAGCACATTTTACATGTAGCCTCCTCTTTTTCTGTTCTCATTCCCATCTGTTAGGATGGCCTGGCACCTTCTCATACGTTGGATAAATCTTGCTGTAAGGAAAAGCACAGGTGCAATGGAGGCATCATACATGGATTATGTGAGATTTGCCAAAAGGCTTATACTATCTCCAATATACATGGAAAAATAATCCGAAGCAAAACTTGGGCATTCTTGTTTTCAAATGATGTTTTAATTCAAAACTGTTCCTGAAGGAAATACAGCTCTAGCTGTCTATTCACTGAGTGCAAGATCATCCAATAATACAGGAAAATAGAAGATTTCACTTATTAAAACATTTTAAGGACCTTGTTATGACTGTATTTCTCCAGAACATATCCTCTTATGTCCACAGTGTTTGGCTGATGCGATTTTATCATGTTTCTCGTAGGATTACTCCCAGAGCATGGTGCTGTTCTGTGATGAATGATTGCAGAACTGAACATCAAATTAATATAAGAGAATATCACTAATTGAAAGAATAAATATTTGTCAAACAATCTGGGAGTGGCCATATGCAATATATATAACAAAAGGTGACTAAATTCAGCTAATTGCTTTGGTTTGGAGGAGATCATCATCACTCAAGCTTTCTTTTTATGAATAAAATTACATTCAGGGCCCATCCAGTGTAAATACATATATGTACTTCTCAGTTATCTATGCACATCTCTGGTTACCCCTGGTTTCTGAACCCAGACTGCACTATCCTTATCTTGTTGAGTTTCCATATAAATTTCCCACTACTATCAATGCAATCACATCTGTGATTACTTCCATAGCAATGAACAGACCATGTAACTCCAAAGTCCCTCTTCATCTTGGCCAGCAATATCACCAGTCTTACACTCTGTGCCTGTGGCAGTAGCTAACAGATCATGTTCAGGGAAGGCAGGATAAATACATGAACATGTACCAGCAAGGTATGACTCTAGATTCTTGTTGGGATTCATTCGTTGTGTTCAGTGGAATTGCATAGCCCTCACATGAATGCAGGATGCAAAACTTATCACACTATGGACAGTTCTACTCATATTCCAGATACAAATATGTAACCAATAATTCAACTGGCTATGTTTGTATTAAAAATTATTTCACTTGTGTACTCCTGTCAAAGCAAGGGGAAAAAAAAAAACCAAACAAAACACCACCAAAACCAAAGACTATCCAGTTAGCTTCACAGAACGTTAAAAATTCATTCCAGTTCTTGGGTAACTGTTGCTGGGATGAATGTTTTTTGTTGCTCGTAATCTGACCATTCTCAAGTAAAATCCAGGAGGTTTCTCAAATTGTTCCATATTGTTCCAATTGTTCCTCTGTGTTTAATAGCCAGACTGGTCATCCCCGGTGTACTCAGCCCCCTGAACTGGAAGACAGGGACAGGGACCAGAATGGAGCCCTCACAGTCCAGGAGGAAGCAGTTAACGACCTGCTATGCCACCTGGATGCTCACAAGTCTATGGGGCTGGATGGGATCCACACGAGAGTAATGAGGGAGCTGGCAGAGGAGTTTTCCAAGCCACTTTCCATCATCTATCAGCAGTCCTGGTTAACAGGGGAGGTCCCTGATGACTGGAGGCTTGCCAATGTGATGCCCATCTACAAGAAGGGCGAGAAGGAGGACCCGGGGAACTACAGGCCTGTCAGCCTGACCTCAGTGCCGGGAAAGATTGTGGAGCGGTTCATCTTGAGTGAACTCAACAGGCAAGTACAGGTCAACCAGGGGATCAGGCCCAGCCAGCATGGGTTCATGAAAGACAGGTCCTGCTTGACCAACCTGATCTCCTTCTATGACCTGGTGACCTGCCTGGTGGATGCAGGAAAGGCTGTGGATGTCATCTACCTGGACTTTAGCAAAGCTTTTGACACCGCCTCCCATAGCATTCTCCTTGGGAAGCTGGCAGCTCATGGCGTGGACGGGCGTAGTCTTCGCTGGGTAAAAAACTGGTTGGGTGGCTGAGCCCAGAGAGTAGTGGTGAATGGAGTTAAGTCCAGTTGCTGGCCGGTCATGAGCGGTGTTCCCCAGGGCTCAGTACTGGGGCCAGCTTTGTTTAATATCTTTATCAATGATCTAGATGAGGGGATTGAGTGCACCCTCAGTAAGTTTGCAGATGACACCAAGTTGGGTAGGAGTGTTGATCTGCTCGAGGGTAGGATGGCCCCACAGAGGGACCTGGACAGGCTGGACCAATGGGCCAAGGCCAACTGTATGAGGTTTAACAAGGCCAAGTGCCGGGTCTTGCACTTCAGTCACAACAACCCCATGCAACGCTACAGGCTTGGGGAAGAGTAGCTGGAAAGCTGCCTGGCCGAAAAGGACCTGGGGGTGCTGGTTGACAGCCGGCTGAACATGAGCCAGCAGTGTGCCCAGGTGGCCAAGAAGGCCAACAGCATCCTGGCTTGTATCAGGAATAGTGTGGCCAGCAGGAGTAGGGAAGTGATTGTCCCCCTGTACTCAGTGCTGGTGAGGCTGCACCTGGAATACTGTGTCCAGTTTTGGGCCCCTCAATACAAGAAAGACATCGAGGTGCTGGAGCATGTTCAGAGAAGGGCAACAAAGCTGGTGAAGGGTCTGGAGCACAAGTCTTATGAGGAGCGGCTGAGGGAACTGGGGTTGTTTAGTCTGGAGAAGAGGAGGCTGAGGGGAGACCTTATCGTTCTCTACAACTACCTGAAAGGAGGTTGTAGTGAGGTGGGTGTTGGTCTCTTCTCCCAAGTAGTTAGCGATAGGACAAGGGAAAACGGGCTCAAGCTGCACCAGGGGAGGTTTAGATTGGATATTGGGAAAAATTTCTTCATGGAAAGAGTAGTCAAGCATTGGAACAGGCTGTCCAGAGAGGTGGTGGAGTCACCATCCCTGGAAGTGTTCAAAAAATGGGTAGACATGGCACTTTGGGACATGGTTTAGTCTAGTCTACCCTTGATTGGTTTAGTGTGGACTTGGTAATCTTAGGTTAATGGTTGGACTGGATGATCTTAAAGGTCTTTTCCAACCTAAATGATTCTATGATTCTATGATTCTGTATGTCTGACAGCCCTAAAATTGTGATGTTATGTGTGTTCATCATCTTGGAGCATTACAGAATCTGAATATGTGACAAGGCACTCAACTATTAGCTGATAAATATTTCAAAAAGTATAATTGCTTTTACAAAATAACAGTTCAGATAACTAATAACATGAGCAAGATTCAGCTGTTTCTCATATAAACTGCACTCTTACTACAGAATTACATCCTGTGCTTGGAATAATATTGATCTGTTTTGCTGGAGAAGTTGGTAGAACTAGAGGTAGCCTGGTACCTAAATGGTAATGAGTAGAATAAGATTGTTGGAAACTACCAGTTCATTTCTTAGCAGTGATTACTTGATCATTCATCTATTGAAGGCTGATGACAGCAATACAGTTATTGCTTCACACTCGATTTGCTGTGCTTGTGCTTTCAAAACTCACGATCTTCAACAGAAAAAGCCCATATTTCACAGGAATGTGAGACTTGCTATAGGGAGTACTGTCACACTCCTCCCTCTCCTTTCTTGTGTGGGTGGGCGCTGTAGCTCATCACTAAGAGGTAGTCAGACCTCAGTGTTTCACCAGCTAAAGTTCTATGCATTAATTAGCAAGGCATTAATGCTGCCCAATACTCATTCATTGCTAAAATGTGGCTTCCTTCTGGGCAAGTAAGAGTGTTTATGGTGTTGCCAGTTCCACATCACTTGTCCTGTTGGAAATTCAACTAGCAGTAGTAAAAGGTTATATTTATCTCATCAGAAATCCTGGCTATGATTGACAGGGCACCTATTAACATTTGAGTATGAATTGCACTAACAGGCAGAGAGTAAGAGACTTGTGAAAAAGAAAGTGTGGAAATCCTGCCATTTGTTATTTGTTGCTTTTCTGTTGCCTGTCTACAGGAATGGGAAAAAAACAGAATTGTAACCTTAAAAATCAAACAAAGATAACTATATAAATGTGTTGCTTTTAATACTTCTTTGGCAGATAATAGAGGTCCCTGGTCTACCCTAGGGACTTACAACCAGAGAAAATAGTTATGAGAACAAATTTCATATGAGCTAAAGGCAATTTAATTGTGTAAAATTAAAGGACTCCATATAAATCCTTCAGCAGAGATGTTTTAGAACCCAGAAAATGGAAATGACTGAAAGCCACCAGCATAAATTTGTACACAATTCACCTTAAAGTCGAAAACACTTTAAAATGAGACAGATCAACAGTGTAGAACAGATATACTAAAGTTTAAATTAGGATCACACATTCAATTATTACCTATGAATACTTTAATCTAACTTTTTATTTATATATTATGGTAGGTATCTAATAAATAACTGTAAAATCCATCATTTCAATCCCTAAACTATTAACACAGACTACGCAAAGAACAACCACACTAATGGAGCAATGTGTGTACCTTATTGTAGGCTGTATTTGGTTTGATCAGTGTTCTCCTCCCTGCAGTTTTCATGCATACTTTACTTGATATTACCTACATTCAATACAATAGCTGATAGTCTTTTTTGCTATATATCTGAGCTAAAAATTAATCAGAGAACAAAGAAATTATGTCCTTAGGTCCACATAGCACTAGCTGGTGTAAATCTGGGGTGAACACCAGCAAAAAAATGGGATATTACCCACCTTCTGTGGCATATTGCCCACTTTCATTACTTCATTTAGTTCTGCAGTTAACTGCAGTGGTCCTGCCTGTGGCACAACTGGGGACAACGTCATGTGGCATCTGCTCTACGTTATTCATTCATAAAAACATAATTAGAAGTTCTGGTAGCAGAGAGGCAGCAAATCATAGAAACATTTCTGCAACAATCCCTGTCCCTGGGATAGGGCACACCCAAAACGTCCTCTATGTTACACAGCAGACATCCCTGGTTTAACCCACTGGAGCATTTTCCAGAGCAAGTGGTATTTGTTTGCTGAACCTCTTTTAGCAGGGTTTTGAAGCAAATGAGGTGGCGTACATTGGCTTTGAATTTTAAGACCTATTTGTTCCTGTTTGTTTTGGTGACCTATTAGCTGAACATCAGTGCTTTGTCAAAATTAACCTGTTTAATTCTTCCCTTTTTTAAGGGTAGAGAACATGGCCATGCGACTGGAAGAAGTAAATGAGCGAGAGCACTGCATGAAGGCCTCTCTGCAGACTGTTGACATCAGGCTTGCTCAGCTGGAAGATATGATGGGACGAATGGTGACCGCCTTAGAAAAACTGACCGGCATAGAGAGAGGTGAGACGACCAAGATACGATCCAGGACCTCATCTGACTGTACTGATGCAGCCTACATTGTGAGGCAGAGTAGCTTCAATAGTCAGGAAGGAAATACTTACAAGCTTCAAGAGATCATAGATCCCACGGGAGAGGAGTCCATGTCCCCAACGTCTCCTACGATCACGCCCCGCATGCGAAGCCACTCTTTCTATGCAACAAATATGAAGGACAAGTGTGGGTTGGAAAAGTTTGACAGCATTTTTAAGGAAAGATCTCCAAGCCTGCATCGGGCTATCAGTTCCCACTCAATAGCAAAAGAAGGAAAGGTTCCCTTAGCCCCTACCAGCACTTTGTCGATTGCCCCAGACTCCAGAAGGCCTTCGTCTTGTATAGACATCTACGTTTCTGCCATGGATGAGATGCATTCTGACACAGAGCCTCTTGATAGCTCCATAAATATTCTCGGTACTGGAGATGCAGCTCTGCAGGCTCACATAGCTTCTTCCATTTTAGCTAACAGTGTGTACATTAGCAGTACACCTGGTGAAAAAATTTCTGGCAGGAGTCTTGATTATGAGGAAACTTCTGGAATAGAAACAAGAGCATTTTCTTCAGACTATTCACAAATCACAGATTGCCAAATCCCCTGGGATTCAGACCCTCCCTTGTATCACACTTTAGAGCGATCTAAAAGCAGTCGTTACCTGGCTACAACTCCATTTATTCTGGAGGAAACACCAATTGTGAAATCTCACAGTTTTATGTTCTCTCCATCTCGAAGCTATTTCAGCAGCCTTGGCGTCCCAGTCAAAACAGCAGAGTACACAAGTATTACAGACTGCATAGACACGAGGTGTGTGAGCGCTCCCCAGGCCATCGCAGAGAGGGCCAGTTTCCCTGGAAGTCTTGGGGGCAAAGTGGAGGACTTGGGATGCTGCCACCCAGAGAGAGAAGCTGAATTAAGCCACCCAAGCTCTGATCACGAGGATATTGAGGCCAAAGACAAGAAGGGGATGCCCTTATCTCCTCAAGACGGCAATGCTGCAAGAACTCTGGCCAACAGCATCCCACTTCCAAAAATAGAGCGGGCCAACAGCTACTCTGCAGAGGAGTCCAATGTGTTGTATGCACAGCACACACGGAAGAGCTACTCTATCAGCGACAAACTTGACAGACAACGAAACGCAACAGGCCTGCGAAACCCCTTCCAGAGGAGTAAGTCCTCGAGGCCAGAGAGCAGAGCGGACAACCTGTCCATGAGGAGACTGTCAAGAACAGGAGCCTTCCGCAGCTTTGAAAGCAAGCACAGCTAGGCCTAGACAAAGCTCACTGGTAGTCTAAGGGTCATATGCTCTCCAGTCCATTTTTCTTAGCAGAATTAAAAAAAAACCTCACGTCGCCCTGTGTGAACTCCAGCCGGCATTAGCCACTGGTCAAGGGAGTATATTGTCAGTCTCAGCATCGCCCACTGAGTTACTGCATCTCGACCCAGTTGACATTTGCACTTAAGGAAAAAGGGAGGGATGAAAGCTTTACAGAGACTTCAGTAAACAGGAATAACAAGCCCCCTTTATGAAGTCACAAGAAATAAATTAGTAGGTTCAGTAATCTGCCTTTTATTAGAAGGCATCCTAAGATCTTTGATCATTATTCAAGTTTTTAGGATGCAGGAATTAACTGGCAAAAAGAGATGTACAAATTAGATGTTTTAAACTTCACTCACGACTTCTTTTTCATCTGTTTCACCGTTGTGCTGACTGATGAAAAGCGTTTGTTATTTCTGAAGGAACTGGCAGCAAACAAACCTAAAGTCTCCGAAATCCCTTGCATCCCACACTTGTGGAAATGAAGGAAGTTGAACAAGAAAACAACCATAACGTTCGCTTGTCTCTTTTTGTATCAGCTTCTAGTGCCACAAAAAGTTTATATTTTCAAGAGCAGAAAGGGAAATGAAATGCCTTTTGTACTGCAACTTAAATGGAGGAAGAATTTATGTTAAAATATCAGGTGATTTCCTGTATAAAACAGGCATTCTAGATTCTAGCACAGCTGAGCAAGCTCAGGATGAATGTAATTAAGCGGAATAGTATTTTTTTTTTTTACCACATTTGTCATCAATATGTTGTCTCACTAAATCAAAGGATGTGGTGGAACAGTAAGAACAGGGTGATCAGAGCAGAGCACAGTAATATTGTCAGGTTCCTACTGCTTCATTTAATTACATATACAAATTGGGCAGATTTATCCACCAGGCTGCTACCAGGCTCTTCTTGCTGTTCCATTTGAGCTGCCAATTTTTCACATCATTCCCTCACCTAAAAATACACACCTTTTTTTTTCTTTTCACGAGGACATGGCCTATATCAAGCAGTCTGAATCTACATTAATGCAATTAGACTGAAGTTGCTTAAGGGAACATGTTCTTGGCAGAGGACTGGAAAACACTAAAAAGCATATATGCTTTTAAGGTAAGTTAAAGAACCAAAACGAAACTGCAGGAGTCTGTAAACAGCAAAAGCCATCAGTTGCAACTAGGCTTCCACCATTCAGCAGCACATTACACAATGCCCATTTTAGTAGGAGAAAGTAATATGTGAACAGCAGTGCAGTTACGGGTTTTGGTTGAAGACAGTCGTAACTCCACTGGCCCCACCCACGTTCCAAGGGTCCACAATGTCAACCAGAGTTTCAAACTTCTCATGAGAAGACATCACAGTGGTCACAGGTGGAAGGGTATGCAGAAGATAGGAAAAGGGTGGAGAAGCATATACTGCAACTGGATCAAAATTTCACATCCTTTATGAAGGCACAACTTTTAAGCTTGTAAAGAGTTGAAGCTAGTGCTATGAAAAATTAAAACATCTCTACAATGACCGACATCTGTGTAGAACCAGCTCCTTTTTGTTATTAAAAAAAGAACACATGCGAGTGAGGTACATACTTCCCATTATTTAAATGGGAATTATCTTCCAAATCTCTTAAGGCAGCTTTGAAAATGCAGGCTGATGTTTTCTCACTGGGATCTCACCCTGGGAGACTCTGAGCACCATATGAGAGCTAAGTCTGAAAGGCAACAAATCATAAGAATAATCATCAGCCTCAAGAAAAGAGGCAAAGAAGGTGAAAACATTTAGGTACCAAGTCACTACGTTGGAAAGTTCAGGAAATAGAGAAATGCAGCATGGGGACTTTAAGCACAATGTGTTTCATACTTCCTGCACCAACGTGTTCCTTGCTTTCTTCTGTTTGATCAGGCTTTCAATGAGCTAAACTCCACCAAGACACCGTGTTTATGCAAATTGCCTTGCAGTCCATGTGCAGCGTTATGGTCACATGGCAACACCTAGAAAGTTCATAAAACTTTCTGTGCATTATGAAGCATGCTTGTGACAGGCTCATTGTTGAACAACAGGAAAACGCCGAGGGGCAAAGGAACTTGTGTTTAACAATCTGCTTCAAATGTGCCAACTTTTGTTAGCAGCCTTTTCCTAAGGCTTCTCCAAATTTATCTATCCTTGGTGAGTAGAGGGGGATATTCTCACTTTGTTTTCTTTGTTACTTTTACGAATGTCTGCTAAAACTGTTCATGGACTCTTCCACCTTCACCATATTACTAGCCTACTCTAGAGGAACTTCAGATTCATTAGAAATTCCTCAACAGCGCTTAGTGAATTAGTTCAAGGCATAGGGCTGTCCTCTGGGGTAGATTTCATTGCTTAGTTTGTCAGGGTAAAGGAATTTGCCAAACCCAGAAGCTGTATAAATGTTTAGGATACAGCACTTTATCAATCTGGAGCACACATTCCAGGTAAAATGAAACAGGACACTTTATTTACCTCTTAAAATTTGCCATTATATATAAAATGTAAATTCAGATGTTAAAAGTGTGATTGCAAGATGTCAGAACACTACTTTTCCTGAATGTTTCCCATTTATTCTACAATGTGGTGTCTATAGAATATATTATGATGGATGTTAGATTATTTTATCTTCACCTGTTTTTTACACATTGCATCAAACTGCTCCTTTTTGAATTTGATGGTAAAACACCCATTCCTTGCAATGGGACCAGATTTCCCACTCCCAATATTATTATGACCATTCAGTGGGAGTAGAAGTCTTATCATCCATCATCATGTAGCTATAGCATGTGCCATATGACATATTCTGTATCAAAGGATAGCTTACAAAATAGATATATATACACACATATATACATATCTCCCATATATAAACCAGTATAGTTGTGACATGTGGTAACATTAGTGAATGTTACAGGACAGTTTTAATATCACATTATAAGGTCTTGTTTGTAAATCCGTAACATTCAATAAAATAGCACATGTTGCATCAAGCATTACGTTCCACTATCCAATTATTAGCTTACATATGGAATATGCATTTCTGGTCACAGTGTGTAAGTTTGGTATGTTTCACACATTTCTCTGTATAGATCCACTTAAATGTCTGTATGAGCTGATGTATAAACCTCTAATGAGCCACTGTGGGCCGTGACAGGTGAGTTGTGGTAGTGTGAAAGATGAACTGGCATGTTATGCAAAAGATTATAAGATAAATGAACTTTAATAATATTTTGAAACTCAACTGAACTTAGCTGTTTGTTTACATATGCTGGCCGACTGAGGAAGCGGTATACAGTATTTTATAAATATTTTCCTATAGTAATCCGTTCTGTTGTTTCCAGTTTAAGTGATGCTATTCTGCAGTTGGGGTATACACTTGTCCTAGGTATTGGATTATAGCACATTATTCTTTCACAATAACAGTGTGATATGACTGAAGTAGTTTCTCTTCCTTACAGTCCAGTCTTTTTTTGTGTCAATGAAAATGCATGCATTGTTCCATGAGTTTCTTTGGACTACTATGAGACTTAACATTTTGCTATTGCCTGTCTGTAAAGATGAATCCAGTTAGGAATGAATTCAAGCTTTTGGATGTTTACATTATTTCCATTATGTTTGATCTTTAGCAAAGTGATTTTTTTATTATTTTTAAATGACAATTGTATTTTATGAAATTGAAATATTCAACACAAAATGCGAACCTACAGCAGCGCTCAGACATTTGGCTCTCTCTTTTTTTGGAAGAGATAAGGTGCTACATTACTGTTCTTAGCACAAGTGCCAGTTAACAAATGGCAGTGAGGGGATAATTTGAAAATATAATGAAAAACCAAAACATCCATTCATACACATAAGGAAATCCCTCTGGGTTCCAGATATAGATTACTTTTTTTTTCATTTTCCATTTATAGATTTTTTGGTAAAAAAAAAAAAACAAACTGATTTGTACCTTTTGTGGAATGGATAGCCTTTTGTCAGGGGATAAATATCTTAGTTAGGTATATTTTTTGTATGAGAAGAAAATGATTTGTTTCTTAGAAACTGTCAGCGCATGGAAAATGCAACTACACAAATAACTGCTCGAAAAAAGTGCTGGTAGCAGCACACAGCCTTAGTCCAATGACTGCAGTCGGAGAAAACAAGTATCTGTCCTGAGAGCAGAAGTTATCAGAGGTATTAGCTTAAAGTGAGCCAGTGAAACAAAATTCTCAGTAAACTCATGGTGCAAATTTTCAAAACAAGCATAAATGTCTTGTTATGTTGCTCAGGTTATATACTTAAGAGGATCTGATAATCACCAGAAGGGAAAATACAAGCTGGTCATTCCTGGATTTCCCTAGGAATACTTAAGTAGTTGTGATGTCTTTCCCCTGCTTAAAAACAATAGTATATTTGCATTTTTGCACAAATATGCACAATTGTTTCAATAAAGGCCACATTTTCAGTTCTGTTAAAAGATACCAGGTATAGATCACCTTCTTCAAAAGAAATGGGAAAGCTTCCTAACATGAATTTTCCCTCATCCACCTCAAATAACAGCACAGTCCAAACCAAGCAGAAATAAAGCATCGGGGGTGTCTGCTTACCTATGAAACCCTTCATTCCTCGAGATGGTATTCACTGGCCTTGCCAGACGTTGGCATAAAAGCAGTAGGGTTGAATGTAGAGGGTTTCTGCACCCCAGTGAGAGTTATCCTGCTTTATAGCCAATCACAGAGTGAACACTACAGGTCACACAGGGTTCTCTTCTCCAAGATTGACTATGATTATGGTCTTACTGATGCTGGTGCGAATCAGCAGAAAATCCACTGATTTCAATGGATTACTCTGACTTTTGTCAGAGGATGGATTTATTCTGTGTTCTAACTCTATATTATTTTGAGTCATGACACAGATTATCCTAAATCATCATCAAGTGGGAAGTCTAATGACTGAGCCATTGAGCCAGCCTGGTTGTGAAACCGTCTCTGACCTTTTAGTTTTTGCTGTATGCTTTCAGATCGCTTGTAGAGCCACACAGTACTTATTTCAAAAAGCTATTAGGAAAAAATGTTTGATTATGAAATTGCTGCTGTTTCTGCTGCAGGGAAGTGATAATTCTTGTTTATTTTAGTATTTGGTAGGGAGGGGGAAGGGACAGAAGTGGGAATTGGCTGTGAAATACAATTCTATGCCTGCACAAGAGCAAATTGTATTAAAGTTATATCCTTCTTCCACCACTGCAGTTGTTGTACATGAGGAGAGTCTATATGCTGCTACTGCTGTCTGGAACAGTGTTTGCAATATACTATACTAATAGCTATTTAATCGTTTATTATTTGGGCTATCATTTGTAAGTGTATAACAATCATTTATAAAGGGAGAAAAATGATTAAAATGTCATTTTAAAGAAATTCCTACTAATATGAAGCTTTTCAAGTATGATTTGTCTAAATGTATATCAGTAGGGAAAACGGTCCTTTCCAAAGGTCTACTGGATTCACAATGCACTTTTAGACTGTGTTTAGATATGTAATAAAAAGCAGAAGTTGGCAATTACTACAGTAGAACTTTCTGAAATTTCTGTAACGATTGTTTTGCAATAAAAAAAGAGATGTAGTTCAAAACATCTGTTCTTACCCGAGCATTTATTTATGGTCATTTGCTTTCAAAGCAATAAAGCAAAGGTGCAATGGCAGATATTTTTTTCTAAGATCTCTCACTGCTCTAGTTCTAACTTTAGAGCTCTAAAAAAACCCAAAGGATTTACACCATTGTGCACAGACAGTTTGAATGTTGCAAGTTATTTCCACCTTTGAGATCAGGTGTCATTCAGGTGTCCCTTATTCTGGCCTATATCAGACCCCAGTTTGAACCAAGACAGACATACTTCTCCGTGTGTTTATTTAAAAGGAGGGAATAGTTTCTTTTATTTGTAGCTACCATTTCAGCAAGGAGCAAAACATTAAGCATTGATTGCAGAACCTCTCTAAATTGCTTGCACACAGACTGGAAGAAGCATGCTCCATCGTATGGCAGTCGCCCCAGAAGTAGCTAAAGATGGTTCATCAAAAACAAAGGACACCAAGTTATCCACTAGTACCTATGACCTCAACTGGTATCTCACCTTCCTCGAGAAAGAAGTCATTGTCTCTCTCCTCATGTAGCTACAACCAGCTCTGATACTTCCTCACAAAAATGCTGAAAAAAAGGCACTGCCACAAAATAAGCCAAGGTCAGGATCTGCTGCCTCCACAAATCAGCCTTCACTGAGATAATAACGTCTTTTAGCTAAATGCAAAAGAAACACAGGAGACAAATATCCAATTGAGTAAGAAAGATATCAAATACTCAGAACAGTTCTGCACAGATCAGTCACACTTCAGGAGAGGAATGGTTCAGAGAAGTGTTCTTTATTTCAGATTTCTGAGAAAGAAATGCTAAATTCCTTAATCAGACTTTATCTAATCCTTTCTCAGGGATTGCCATTCAGTGAAGACTGTGGGAGCTTTGAAGCTTTAAAAAAAAAAAAAATCTGTGCCAGACAGTTGTCATTATGCTTCTTTCCAGGTAACACTATATTTCTGGTCTCCCTGGGATTTTTCACAGTAACAAACTTCACCTAAATTCAGCCAATTAGTAAGTGCTGGAAAAAAGCAACATCACCAGACTTGATTTTCAGTCCCATGAGCTGCAATGTTGTATGTAGCCTTTAGGGCAGTGGTCTAGTATCTTTTAATCTCATTAACGCACAATGACAAAGAACTCCATTTAACACTGACCATGGAAGACAACCCTGATTCATTATCCTCATGACTGAATACAGCAAGAACTTAACAGTTACAGCAACCCTCACTGTCTTTGCATATCAAGCTTGAATTTCACCCTGTTTATATTTCTGGAGCAACAAAAAACTTTAAAAAACCCAGGATTTCATTATTTTGAAATTTTCAAATAACTGATTGCAGGCATAAATATTGTATATTTGCATAACACTTTTGGGAGGCAATAATGACAAGCATTGTCGGAGAGAAGGTTACTGCAGTGTGTTTGTTTGAAATAACAACAGTAGCCCATGAACAGTTACAGACATCCCACCGCAGACGATACAGGCTACTGCTGTAGAGAACTATGGGTGGACAAAGAACAGCTATGAGAGACACTGCCTTTGTTAGTCTGGATTTCAAAAGAAGAAGTTTGGCAGCTGTACAGTTGGTTGGAGAGACTAATATGCTCCTACCACCTTCTAAAACTTAAATTTTTTGCTACACCTTTCCTCACTTAAACATAGAGCCAAATGTTAAACAGTCCCATGCATGCCACTGAATCAGCCTGTGGAGGTGACAGAATTATCCTTACAAAATATTCCAGTGGTTTTTGTTCACAGTGTGCAAGATAAGAATTTTCTTAACAAACTTGGAAAAGTAACTTATCAAGCCTTAAAGACATTACGAAAAATGTTAGCACACAATATTTTTTTTTCCTTATTTGAAAGATGACAAAAAAATTCAACTCCCAATGTAGCATTTCACTATTCACTCATGAAAATCTTGAAACTAAAACTGCACTTTAGCAAAAAATCAATCTTCTGGAAATACCAGTAAAAAATAGTAAATCTGACTGAAGAACTACTTTCTTCAAAAACTCCTTAGAAATATTAGTCACAAACCTGAATTCTAACCCACAGCTGCTGAACTACAGTAACTGCACTGTAATTTGGAGCAAGGGGTGTGCAAATGGGGAATGGGGAAGTTAGTCCACTTAAAGGAAAATATGAACAATGAACTCTAAAATTCACATCACTCTTACTACGCTATATGGCTAGATCCCACTTTTTTCCAGTGTGGATGCTTGAGGAACTGTACCATAGTTCTGCAATTAGTAATAGGGTTAGTTTATGATGAACCCATTTCTGCCATGCTATCTATTTTGCTAATACTGTAGTATGTCCGTCAGAGAATTATAACTTAGACAAACAACTTACAGCAACAATGGTTAATCTGCGCTTCTTGTGGAATAAATTGTTGCCATCTCAGTGGAGCTGTTGAGTGGTTTTTGATGAATATCTAAAAGGGCATTCTGTTTCTTTGCTCCAGTCTTATCTGAGGGTTGGTGAATGGCTGTCCTGGTGTAAGCATGGGCCAAAGATTCAGAAAATGTTGCCTGGTCCCCAGTTCCCCAGAAGATCGCTTTCTCACTGAAGCATTTTGGCTTTCTAACCAGAGAAGATTGCCTTTATCTCCACCCCAGTTCAGCTATGTCAGAGAGGAGCAGCAGCCACCAAGGGAAGTACACAGCAATGCAGGGACATTCCTTTCCCTTTCCTCACTGTGCAGAGGCATAGCTAGTGCCTACATTACCACTGCAGTCCTTTAAATGTTTATCTGAATCTTTTGTATACTTACTTGGTTTCTCAATAAGTCTAGAAAATAAACTAAGCCTACCTTAGTCCAAACACCATCTCCTCTAAAATGTCTGGGTATTTTCAGGCAATAAGGCACTGTGGACATTTATGGGGAAACAAGTTCTCAACAGTAGCTGATCCTACTCACTGACCACCGATAATAATAAAAAAAAAATTAAACTGTCTCCATTTTGTTTGAGATGGTGGAGGAAACAGTGCCTTGTGCAGCACCTTTGCAGTTTCAGAGTGGGGCCCTAGCCCTACGGTAAGTTGAGCTGGCCTTACACTAGCTCTGTGTAATGTATGCTTCAGGTTGCCTGCACCAGCATCAGGGATGGCTGTAATCCATCCCCTTGGGGGGGGGGTGGATTTGGTCCACTAGGTCTAATAACTTCAGCATTGAGTTTGCAGGAGGAAATGGCATAGCCGATAGAGGGAGGAAGAAAGGACATGGACAGTCTGTCACCAGTTTACTCAAGACAGGCTTGACAGTAAGGCTGAGAGACAGAGGGTTCTCTGTATCCCCATTCTCTTGTATTCATTCCCTCCTGAGATGTAATGGAACTATGTCAGTATGTGTGCTATAAGTCATAGGTCTACCCTAGGTAAGTCCAAACAATACATTGCAGTCCAAGATAGAGATCAAGGGTGGGATTGCAAAAAAAAATTTGAATGTTTTAGGCTTAAAAATCCCATAGTAAAATAATACATGAATAACTAAAATCAAGTGCAGATCCTTATATACTTAAGCAACATACATGAGAGATTTGAGCAGCATGTTGGAGTATTCATCTCCAGTAATCACTGGAACACAAAGCTGATCCCTGAGTCTCCCCTCTGCAAGACAAGTGCCTGAAGCTGCTGTCTTTAAAGCCATAATTTCTTCCCCTCATCTCCAAGAATGTATAGACTCAAGTCCTGCAGATAAAGCAAAGCAGATAAGCAGCTAATTTATGGATCCAAACAAGGCTTAACGCGAGGCAGACACTAAAGAGTCTTTTACTGAGAACTTAGTTCTGAGTGCACCAGGAAGTTAGGCATGATTTTTTCTAAGTTCAGAAGAAATTGCACAACGTAATTATACATTAAAAACAAATTAATCAAGAAAGGAAGACTACTAACATGAGTGACTGTTCTGAGCACTGGAATTTCTCTTTTAAATAAGCATTTTCCAAAATGTGTACTACAATACAATGCAAGATAATGCACAGTACGCATTATTTGTTAAAACTGTTCTGATTTTATGTGTAAGAAAGGGCCAAGAACTTTATCTTGCCTCTACTAAAAGGGACATTTAATAACTGTTCCTTTCTGTTCTGGTGGAATTAACCCTACAATCAAAATGCTACATTTTAACATGTTTTAGCAGAAGTTATGATCTAAGATAATTGAGGGAAACCACTTGTTCTTTGCACTGGATGCTGAGACCGGTACAGGAGATGGGTACAGGAGATAGGTACAGAAACTAGCAACACACTTGATCTAGGGAAGGTTGGGCTTCTGTGGTGCCATATAAGGCCTCATTCCCACACCCCTAAGTCTCTGGGGCCTCTCCTTTAAAGATACATTCAGAGCTGATCACTGTGCCTCATTAACGTGACGTTAAGGGCAGAGCTGGCTGACCTGCCAGGGTAGCACAAAGCAATCCCAACCTCTCCACCATACCGAGCAGATCCTAGGATCCCGGTTACATTTTTGGTAACGTGGCACATTAAGTACCGCCGTCTGTGAATTTAGACATCTTCGTGATTTGAAAGGGGTGTGTGTCAGTTAGCTCTACCTATACCTAAGGCTATTCATGCTGAAAGCCAGAGGCATTCAGAAGCTGAATGGAAGGGTACTGGCAAACATGCGTTCTCCGTGGTAAGGAAACAGAGCATGTCAAACCTTTTTCCTTTGGCATCTGTCCTCCCTCAGGCAAGGCTGAGGCTCAGCCCCTGCAGGCGAGCAATAGCCAGGCTGCGCTTCGCCTTGCGTGCTCTGCCTCCCGCCGACGCTGCTGCCACGCTGCCCCACGCACGCCCGGCACGCGTCTGACCCTTTGCTCTCCCTCGCGCACCGCTACGCCGGTTTTATGACGTGATGTCATTTTTGCCAAAGTGGCCGCTGGGTGTCACTGTTTCATCTCCGAGGGACAGCCACACAGAGGCGTCTCTGGCTCGAAATACAGGAATTGGGGTCCTCAAGGACAAACAGACAGACAGAGCTTCCCGGCCTGCCCCAGGACAAATATTTGAAGCATCACTTATTGAATGAATAGGTGATGCAGGAGCACCAGGGGACAAGCAGGCCCCCTGCTATAACACAGGTGACACTGCAACCCCTACGATTGCTGACTGAACCGCAGTGAACCTTGGTTGAGATATACTAGCAATTACGGATTATGAACACCAACAGGCTGAGGTGGAAAGCCCTCTGAAGTAAATTCTTGAGACTTCTAGATAAGACTGTACTCTTGGGACTCCAGACAGACTCTAGACAGATTCTAGACTGTCACGTAGATAGACCTACTACCATTATGTACAGCAAGAGGCTTTGGAGGAAAAAGTGGAGTGCCTGATCTACTTGCATTACCCATGTTCATCACAATTTTTCTAACTCCAGGATGAAAAGTATTGCATAAATTGCATAACTGGTTATGTGGAAATCATCTTAATTTGAAACTTAATTATATACGGGAATGGTAACATTATTTCTTATATAGGGAAACATCAGGAAATCTTGATCATGTTTTAATTCTTCAGAATTTTGCTAAATATTGCAGTCTCTAAGGCCAAGATTTTCTGGGCTGATTCCTGGTACATGTAACCAGGGAAACAAACCAAAGTTTTGTCCATGCTAAAATAATAATAATAATAATAATACTCAAATTTGAATTTTGCATGCATACACTAAAATCAATGAACAGCAATGTTTTTTTATTTCAGCAGGTAAAATGCATGGAGATTTAGTAGAATCATAGAACATCTTGATTTGGAAGAGACCCATAAGGATCATCAAGTCCAACTCTACATAGTACACATGGAGAACAGATGAGGACTTATTTACACCTGCAGCACTGGGATATGGTAGGTCACTTTTGGACCAGCCATCAAAAGTAGAAACAGGAGGCTTCTCACTCCAGTCATTTATTAAATTATCTCCCATAACAGAAATCTGCGTAGCAGATACAGTTTTCCATGTTGCTGGTGAATCGCCCTGCTAGCAGGCTGCAGTTGAGCATTCAAAGTTTGGAAATGGCAGACTATAATCTTGATTTGCTGCTCTGCAGTGTGACATGTAAAAATTTCACAAAATTGTACACCACTCGAGCCACAAAACCTTCCCCAGCAAAGGCCTGCCCTGGCTTTAAACCAGGCGTGGGCACAGAAAGCCTGAAAACTGAAATGTTGTCTGTATGAAAAGTTGTTTTCCATCAAGGGACTTTTGGACACCTGTTGAGACAGGGAGCCACAGAAAGTGTGGTACTAACCACGTGCTGGGCAGCTGGTATTTATCCTGCATGGTGGTGCACTGAGGCACACTGTCCTTGGGGGCTGCTAATCAGGAAAAAACATCCTTGAAGAACAACAAGGTGATATGATAATCATGAGCTTATTTTTTAATTTTTGGCACTGTTTTCTTGTGTGCCATAAGGCTGAGCGCTCAGGATGGGTGGAATTCAGTGGGAGATGCTCTCTGAGAATGTGCACTGCTGTATAATGCCCAAACTCCTGAGAAAACAGGTCCCTAATCAGAACCTAACTATCCCGACAGGGCATTTCTCTGCCTGCCCTTCTGCTCCCATATACAAGAAGTAGGAGAAAGTGTGTTTATACTATATTCACCCTTCAGGACCAAGCATCCTTCTTTTTACAATGTTCATCCAGGACATAGAAAAATTGGGTACAACCCCTCCTCTAAGTCAAATTTGTTTAAGACAAATCCCTCTCTCCCACCTCCCCAGACAGCAGCTAATCACTTTT
The DNA here is from genome assembly GCF_030463565.1 of Pelecanus crispus. Lineage (NCBI taxonomy): Eukaryota > Metazoa > Chordata > Aves > Pelecaniformes > Pelecanidae > Pelecanus > Pelecanus crispus. Next base: position 40,982,412 of record NC_134676.1, read on the forward strand.
CCATCTATGAATATGTTTGAAGCTGTTCATTGAGCCAGAGGACTCCAAAGCCCAGAGCAAAGCTAGGTTAAGACATTCCCCTGGTGCAACTTGAAAAGTCTCAGGCAGAGAAGATATTGTAAAATGTGGGAAATCTTTCAAAGTTCAGAGTGCTTTTTATATGCTGTATAATTGAAGGGGACACCAATGACATAACCAGCTGTTTCTCCTGCTCACAGTTTTATTACACCTGTTCTGAGTTGGCCTATTTTAAGCCTCCTGGGCCTGGAAAGCAAAAGAAAAGTTAGAGGAGGAAAAACCTGTTTAATGATTCCTTAACGGACTTCATACATCAGCCAAGCTCCTGGCTGCTTGGGAAAATCATGCATAGAAGGTACTGGGTACATCTTCCCCAAGAGACTTTGGGAAAACACAGGAAGTTATGAACTTAAGGCATCTACTGCATTAGGCAACAGCTAGGCAGATATATCAATCTAACTTTTGTGCATAGGTGTTTCAGACTGCCATGACTCTACACCATTTTGAAGATCCAGGGCTAAATCACACTCTCCTTCAGTTCCATTCAGAAGCATTGCACAGGAGAAAGGACTGAGAATGGTGAAGATTAGTATTAAAGATTTTAATGCCCTACTGTGGCAGTATCACGCCTTCTATGGGTCTATTAATCTGGAATTCAGGAGGGGTTATCTGCTACCATCTTTCTATTCATATCTATTTAATGCAGTGCAAAAGCTGAACCACAGGAAAACTTGACTACTGCACCCAACCAAGCAGCTGAGCTACCACAAGACTCCCAGGTTTGTTTCTCTCGGGGCTCTGAGAACCACAGGACCACCCATAATACATCTGCTTCTGCATCCAGGAAAAAAGGGCACTATCCAGGATTGCAAAGCAATCCTGGAAATCCTTGGCTGCCAGTCTATCCTTCTGAAACCTTTATAGTCAGGTCTGAGTCCAGCTCACTCCATTTTACAGCAGGGAGCTGGACAGCATAAAAGATATCAGTTCCACTGCTTTGCACTTGGAGGTTTCGTCAAATATAAATCAGTCAAAGCAGGGAAACAGCTGTCAAAGCTGTACTACTCAATACTCTTTACACCTCATGTCTTTCTCCTTTTGCAATCAAAATATTAAAAAATAGTACTAAATGAACATTCAGAAACTTTAAGCAAGCAACACCTGTTATGCTGCTGTGAACCAGTTCATGCTCCCACTGTGGTGTACAGAACAGCCATAGCTGAGTGGAAATAGGAGCAGAACATGCATGTCCAGGCCAGGAGTCACTTAGCACTGTGAATATACAAATAACAAATAAATCTTGCTGAAAGCAGCCACCTGACAGGAACACGGAGATCAAAATCAATATTTTACTACCTAAATAAAACAAAACTTTCAGAAATAAACTTGTCACAAACAATTGCATTCACATAGCAAAAGAAACATCAGTGTTTGTGCTTTCTGAACAGAGTATCAAAAATGCAGATGGAAGAAGAAACAGACACTTTGAAGACTAAAGTCTCACCTTGGTTAAACCCAAACTGGTCAACTGTCTGCTCCACTGAAGCAACCAAGTTACTCAAACTGGGCACTTAAATAATTCGGAGCAAAACTTGGCACAACAAATGAAATCAACCTGACCAGCAGTGCATAGTGTGATCAGTGACGCTGGCTCTCAGTGCCAAATAAAGGAACATCTAAACTCAGATGAGTAAGAGCTGCCTCAGATTTTTCTTAACAGGATATATCAACCTTACTTTTCTTATGGCTTTCTACAAAAAACTCATTTCAGCCCACTTCCCATAAATGCTGGTGGTTCATAAACCATGTGGGCTGCAATGATTCATCAGAATTTACATAGTAGCTGCATGCAAGGTTTTATCTCCTTTCAGTAAGGCAGGCCAAATTAACAAGCCCTGAATTTCTGTGTAAAAGCTATTGTATCAGGGTAAAACATTGCCCCAGCTGCCAGCACTAGAGTCCCAGTAATCAGGGCTCAAAGAGAAGGATTTATAATTATCTTTTATGCAAGTTATAACAGCACACTGCTGGCATATATTTCTGTTACTGCCATTATTATTGATAGGCACATTTCCAAAACTATCATCAGTCTCCTAAAGCCTACCTGTGCCCACAAATGATACTGATTCATAGCTGATGATTAGTCAGAGCTGTAATCAATGAAAAGTTAAGGGTAAAAGTTCCTTTTTCTCCCCCTTTCAGTCAGCATTTTCAAGTGATGTCCCCAGCCAGATCTTGGAAATAAAAGAACTAGAACATTTACCTGTTGACACCTGCCAGCCCACTGCTGCCACACATACACAGATGGTACAGTAAGCCAAACAGCAATTCAGGAAGCCAACACCCATGTGCAGGGTGAACTCTGCTAGCCAGCTGCCACCTTTTCTCCTGGCAACTTTAGGTGACACAGGAGATAGGGGGGTGGAGGGTGTCTGATTAGGCAGTCTTAAGGTGAAATTGCAGCTGTAGCTAAAGCTCCCTACAACAATACAACAATTTCAGACCAGTATAGCAATGCTTAGATACAGGAGCCATAACCATCCACTTAACACCCATCCCAGCCATGCAGCTTCCAGCAAGGAAAGATTAGGTCATCCCAGAATAATGGCTCACTGGCTATGCATGGAGAAGTGCATAGCACTAAGAGACACTAAGGTGCTGCAGGGTGCAAGAAGACTTTGTTACAGTAACCCAGGGCAGTTTGCCTCCCTCATCTGAGTATGTGGAGTCCCAAGCACATCTCATCTCCTTGTTACAGTAAGCTGGGGTAGTCGCTTCCCCCTCACCTGCACACACCCTTGCATGGGCACAAGTGTGACAGCCAGCTGCAGATCTCAGAATTTGGACAACAGCACCTGCATTACATCAGTGAATTCGCTAATGAGCAAAACAGGACATTGCATATGCATGATACGTTAATCAGCACAAGTTTTATTATCCACCCCTGTGGTGCTTTCCCTTGAGCTTCACTCCTGAGCAGAGCTCCACTGTGTCAGGTCCCCATTTGATTACCATTGGCGTCCTGGGGCTCCCACTGTGGTAACACTGCTTTCCATAAAGCCAAAGCTTTCACATGCTGAGTACTATACCTTGTCCTTGAGAGATCTGCACCTGCCTTTTGCTCATAACAGATGCAATTAAGCAAGCTGGGTGGCTTCAATAGGTGAGGCTCTAAGGAGTTCACAGGCCATTTGCTATAAGCTGTATAATCACTGCTGTCCTAAATGAGGGAATAACACAAATCACCATTCCCTTTCAGTGGGGAAGTGCCTCCAAGAAAAAAAGAGCAGCTACCAAAACCGAAGGTCCAAAGGCAGAAATGGAGATCTGTAACAGAAGGGCTAAGCACTTACTAAGGAGGGTGCTTTAATAGCTGTAGCTTGTAGGTACATCCTGACATTAGAGCTTTTATTTGGGATTAGAATCCCATTGCTTCAGTTACCTATCTTCGGGTCATAGGCGATCTTTGCAGCTCACTTCCTACCATGGTGTCGATCAAGATGCATTCATTTGTTCCAGAGTAAGCTTTGCGTGATTATAACTTTGGAGGTAATTTTTGGTCAATATCTTTTACTAATATGGTACTTTCTTTTTATGAAGTCCACCTGTTAGCAAACAGTATATGGACTAGTATTAGTCTTTTCAGAATCACTCTCTGCCTAAACAATCTGTCAAATATCTGCAAAACTCTTTCTTAAGTTTTTGACTATTTGCAAGCAGCTCATTCTCTCTGACCAGATTATAAAAGAACAGGACATTTTAGATTCTCTGACAAACTGGAGTATATCCAAATTCTTTTCTGGGAAATTCATTCTTGCACATATGAATTTGAAGCATGTTTTGTAAAAGAGCCTGCAACTAGCACTTGAAACCGCTGCTTCAATTAAGGCTTCAAGGAAAACCCACTTCTTACAAAACACACAGGCTTTTAGGTGGCAGGAAAAAGTCAGCCTTCTCCCCACTCAGGTCTAGGAAATCAGAAGCTAATAGTTCCACTTCTATTTAATTAGATTGTGACTCGGGATCAGATATTTGAAGGTGTTTAGCACCTAATTCTTCATGGGTAGTTTAATATGAAAATGCTCAAAGAGCTGAGCTATTCTCCTTCAGCCAAATAGTCTTTTTGTAATTGAGTTATTGAGGTTATTCAAAAGGGTCACAAACTCAGCCACAGTAAGGTACTTAAACCTAAATAGATATTTATTGACATTCTTCAGCTATCTGTCTAGCTCACTATGGGATCAGCACAACAAGCCTGTTTTAATATGAGCAGTTCAACGGTTCCTACACAGCTTTCAGGTCTTTCAAAACTGTAAGCAGTAAAACGAACACTAGACATTGTATTTTGAAGGTACAGGGAACTCCAGTTACAACCTTTAGTTTCTTTGTATCCTGCATTAAAAAGCATTATTAAAGTTGCAAAACCCTAAAAAGTTAACAGTCAAAAGGTCATCTATGCACTCCCTTTCTGCATAAAATGCTAGATTTATTTACATAGTCAAATACTATTCCCTCCTCCCCTGCCACCTACCCATAGGATTGGTTTAAATTAATGAGCAGCTATGCTGTTTTCTCATCAATCCCTGAATATTTTTCTCAGCCTGCTCTTGAAGATGAACTTGTGATTTCATTATGACTTTTTCTGTGATAGTCATTGTTAAATTATCAAGTGGTTTTGCATATTTATGAATTAATTTATTTCCACAACAACTTTGACATGACTAAGTGTTGATAATCTCAGTTTACAAAAGGGTCTGTAATTGTGGCAACCCAATTTGAGAAAATTGTCATCCAAACTTCTAGCACGTTTTATACTGAATGTTATCCATTTTAGGTATTTTTCTACAGCTGTAAACATACATTGCCTTTGCAAATGGCCTCATGTGAGGTACCTGAAAAATGAGGGAGATTTGATGACTGTGAAAAGTTTAATTGAAATGACTTAACCAAGACAATCAGAGCTTTGTGGCAGAAGCAGGGACAGGCTCCAGTCCTTCAGAGAAAGACCCCAGTCCTTCAGAGAAAGACTTCTCCATCAGATTTTCTTTCCTTTTCCTGGAATCTCCTGACTCATTCATGACCACTGACTGGAAGGTTTCCACAGGGAGGTATTTTGTGACAGAAAATGTCTTTTTAGGAAAATCAAATATGCTTTAGGACATAGAAAAGCTACAGGAGCACAATCAGTCCTTCTTCAACAGCCCACCCAAAACCAGAAAATTTTCCTCTCTGTCTGAGCATGTTGACATCTGTCTGCTCAGCTGCCGTAGCTGAGCTCCCTCCAAGCCTCCTCCACCCCACCATGAGCCAGGCAGGGGAAGGGAGGCTTCACAGGCCCCCACCTAATGGCACCAGAGCTGGAAGGGCCTTACCATCATCAGTTTGTGCCTGCAGGAAAAGTGTCAAAATTAAACTCAGGCATCCAGAAAGCCAAAATTATATTTTTGTTCCCTGATAATTAAATTATTCTTTTTTTTTTTTTTTTTTTAAATAAAAAGGAAGGAAAAAATCTAATACCCATTTGAGGAGAAAATTTTCTAAAAAACACACCAAAACCAAATGCCTTTCCCCCACATGAGGGGTTGTTAGATACTAATCCACTTTATTCAGACTTCAGAAAGAAATGAAATCTAACTCCTGCAGATAAAAGTCTCATTTGCTGCACACCCCTTATTCATCCCCAAAGCAACTCCATCCTGTGCACAGACTGAGGCAAAATCCTGTGGATAAAATGGTATATAATCATATAATTAAAGACTGCTGAACACACAAACCTCAGGGGTCTGACTGAGGCTATATGGGCACCTCCAAGTGTAGCTTTTCTCACTTGTGAATGTGCAACTTTGAAAAATTAGTACTAGTAGTCTGGGACATCTATATTATTTGCATTTTTCTTAAAGGAAGAAAACAGCCCACCCATTCACCCCTGCCAGACATTTCTCATGTGTATTTATATCAGAGCATAGCAGAGATGGAGCTTGCAGCATTGCAGCTCTGTGCTTGAATTAATGGAGTTACTGGTAGCCACTCGTGCCACCTCCGGGTTTGGCAGCCAGGAGGGGGTGCCAGGCCTTCTCCTTTCACAACCAGCCACAGACAGGCTACCAGCTCCCCACCACCAGTTCCCCCATGACTGCCCCTGTCCAGCTCCCAGCCCCACCTCTCTCCTCCACTGCACACCATTCATCGCCATTTCCTTGTCCCTACATCCTGCCTCTCAGACATCAAAGAAGGCTGGGCAGCTGAAAGATGATTCTCTGAGCAATAGTTCTAAGTCTCAGGGGGTTTACTTCAATTGCTAGACAGTGAAGGCTCTCCATGTTGCAAAAAATATGAAAGGGAATATGCCCAAAAGGTCTCTTTCCTACCCATAACTTCACATCCATTATACTTCATTTCTCTTCAGTGGTACTAATCCTGGCTTACCCTCAGATAAAAAGACACCAGAATTAGGCCAGTGTTTTAATTTGCATGATGCACAGACTCTAAAAGGAGATCGATAACTCAAAGTCTAGTTTTTGAACAACTTAAATTATTTTTAAAGACTTCCAGTAGCTCCTGAGTGCCCCTCACTCCTGCACTGCTGTGAAAGACCCACACAAAAATCAACACACTACCCTGAGGAAAAAGTCAAAGGGAAATTAATCTAGATGCTACACCTAACACAGAAATGTTAACGAAGCAGTGCAGCTGCTGCTGCAACTGGAAGAATGTTGCCTTCTACCTGCAGCAATATGGACAAATATGTCAGAAAGAAAATCTGACTTTCAAGTTGATTGTGACCTCTCTAATTTATGACCTAGTTTTAAAATTATAGTCCATATTGAAAGCATCTGATCTTATCCATCAGCAGAACTGGGGGCTGCATTCTCCTCCGGTTACTGCTGTACAAAATGATAAGCTTCAGTAGGAAGCACCAGAGTAGATAGGAAGAGAGTTTAACTCCAGACCTTCTAACCAAGCCATAACCTAGCAAACTCCAAAATCTAAACAGCCACGTGGACTGAGCCACCTTTGCCTCAGTGCCAGTGCAGGCTCTCAGCAGTGACCAACAATCAGAGGAGAGGAACATACATTGTAGATACGACTGCACAGGTGTGACTGCCATGCTCTCCTCTAGATAAGGCATTTGTTTTCAGTTTCATGCCCCTGCCTGTTCTCTATTGCTTCAGTCAGTCATGATGCCAGCCTTTTCATGCCTGGGAAGGACTCCCAAGGGGTCTCATTACCAGAAGTCCTTTAAAGTCCTGTGCAAGGCTCAACGCCTACAGAAAACTCATCTGGTCAGGTTTCTGATGGGGTGGTATGGTGCTGTCAAGTTGCTTCCTTCTACTTGTCTCTCTGTTTCCTAAGCTTCCTTAAAATATAGGCTTGTCAAGTCCATGTCTGTTTTTTTAGCCAGTATGCACACAGCAGCTGGCACAGCGAGCTCCTCCTCCCTACTGTGTGCTCCTTGCCTCTCTGCTAACACAAGCACAGAGTAACCACAGCAGCACTGCTTTACCCAGCAAGGCGGCTATGAGCAGCAACAGTCTGTGTTACAGCTGCATCTCTCCCCGAGAAGACTCTGCAAGAAGCACAAGCCCATGCAGTGTTTATTATCCACAGCGGGGGCAAATGACCTGGTATCTTGCTGTTGTCTTCATGTGGTATTTGAAATAGACATGGATTTCTATTCTCTCTGTTTGTCAGCTCTCAGACGAGTTTAGTATAAACTGTCCAGTTCAAGTGGTACTGGAGAAACCCAGCAGTTTAAAAAAGCAGCTTTGGCACTAACACAAAAAAGAATACCCAAGTGTATCAAAATCAGGCATAAATCCATTAATCATCCTGTTCTTTTTCAAGTATACTTTGTCACTTGCTCTGTTTACTGAGTTATCTGGGTTCATAATAGAGCTTTCTCGATTGTAGTGCATGACTCTTACAGAGGTCTTAACAACTATTCTTTGTTCTTGAAAAAAAATACAAAATTAGTTTCATTTTCAGGGACAATCATCCTTTCATCTGTAAGTGCAAATGATTATAAAGTTATTGGACTGCACTGCATAGCAGGAGGAAGAAGGAAAATGGCCAGAGTTAGTATTCTGCCTTCTATTCACAACTTCTGCAAGGCTCCCATAAAAATGTCCTCAAAAAATGTCCTTTACACTGACACTAGGTGGAAGGTACCTTGTGTCACTGTAAAGGCATGATACAAACCTAGTAGCCAGACTTGTAAACTATTACTACTTTAAAATCCGGCTTGGCCAAACTAATTCTAAAAAGTATTAAAACTTCTCCTGTGTGATCTATAGCCAAAAGAGATTTTGTAAAAAAAAAACCAGTTCCAGGTGATGGGAACATGATTTTTACATATATGGCTTTACCATATATGGCAAAGATTATAATGACCCATAGTCAAACATCTTTAGTTCAAAGTTCGCACGATACTACAGATACAGAGCAGTGCTTATAAGAATTCTTAAGCTGACTAACTCATGGCCAGGGATTTCAAAACTAGGCATCTAAATTCACATTCAGACATTTGAGTGAGTTCCCCATTTTCCAACAGCCACTGCACCACCACCATGAGCAGTTCCTACCAGTTCTTTTGCAGCCTCTTCTCAGGGTGAAGAACTCATCACAAGAAAATTCTGCCTTGCCAGACTTGTTAAGTCTGGTTTCACATACATTTCACAGAATATATGATACATATTCAACAAATCTGGCAGAGATGAAAAGTGTCCCTATACTCATATCCAGGAGTTTAAAAAAGAAAAACAATTATAGATGTATTCAGATTAAAACATTTATGTCAGAAAACCTGCCAAGAAAATGTTATTTAATAGGGCTTTTTAGAGTACAATTTGAACTTTCAGGCCATCAGTGATAACAAGAGAAGCCTACTTAGATGTTTCATCAAAAAATTATTTGCTAATTTAACTTTTAAATACAAATGCAACCATTTCAAAATAGGGTTACAAGCTCTAATTCTTTACTAGTACTGATCTGTCATGGTAAATATACGTAAGAGCTTGAAAATCAATAAATATATGAGTCAAGAAATTCAACACAAAAGTTCAGAAAAACAGCCTTTGCTCTGATATGTACTCTGCTATCTTCATCATTGAGTACACATGTATTCCTAAAATACTCACGTATTCTCAAATCACATATTACATTCCCAACATGAGTCATATCTTCTGCATGTGAAAAAGCTACCCAAAAGTAGGCCCACCTCCAACTCAACTTCTTTTAAACAAGCAAAAATCAAAGTACTGTTTCTTGGCATCCAGATCTGTCAGCGATTGAATGTCCCCCGTGTCTAGTGACTTGCCTGTCCTACCAGAAAATTTCCATAGCCATTCCCACATATAGCCATGGGTCTGCAAAACCCCTCCACAACACACCAGGTAATACATCCTGTGATGGCAGTGGGATCTGTTTGCCTTCCCACTCCAGAGTAGAAAGATGCTTTGTTTAATTTATTTACCCTTTTCAATGGGCTCCTATCACTTCCATTCAACTAAATGAAAGCTGTTGAACTGGAGAAAGGGAGAAATCAAATCTCATCAAACTGCCAAACTCCAGCCAACCTTGCAGATTTCTGAACTGGATCCCAAAGCAGACACATATTTTCTAAGTTAGTAGCTAGCAACATCCCACAAAAATAGGTATTCTTACAGTATTTTGATGTAAAATCTCTTAAAAGAATCAAATAACGCAAGTACAACTGTCAATCTCAAATCTTACAAAACCAGTCCACAAGCTTGGAGTGCGGTAGAATCCAGGTCCCCTCTGAAGGGTCTAACCTGTAGCTTCTAATGCAGGCACTAAACCCAGTTCCAAATGTATTTGGGGATCAGAACTTGAAGCCTACTTTTTTTTCTGTTCTTCTGTCATGGGTAAATTTGTGTGTCATGCTTCCTCAGAGCGAAGTGCTATAATGCTGCTCAGCCTCCTGAGGCAAGTTTGCTACTTATACAAATGACAGATCACAAAAAAAGTTTGTCTGTCTTCAGGAAAAAGAGGAGAAGACTTCATATATATGACAGGCCTATACACTGTCATCAAGGCTAAAGATCTTACACTAAAGCTAAGGCCTAAGGATGACTGCAGTGAATGGATGCAAGAGCTGGAACAGTTCTGAATAAGCAATAGCAGTAAGGATTAGTGAGCCATTCTGATAGGCTAATTACATCAGAAGCTTTCATAAAGTCATCAACTACAGTCTCTCAAAAAACACATCTAGAGAAAGAGAGAGATACAGCTCTTTTATACCTTTATATAAAATATATGTGTGTGCACACGTATATTATGCATATATATATGCACATATATTTAACATCTAAATACACTTTTTGTGGTTCTGATGTATACATTCCCTATTACAGAAATGCAATTTCTTACTGTCAGGTCTTAGGAAAACTTGTTTCTTTGGTTCCTCAAAAAAAAACTCAAGGTGGAGGGGGAAGAGCTGTAGATAGCCATTAATGCCTCACTTGCCCCTACACCACACAAGGTTTTGAAGGATGGAAAAGCCAGGAAAAGGGGTGGGTAACACTATTATTGATGTAAGCACTGGACCCCCACCAGCAGGGAGGCAGGAGATGACAGAACAGAGCTATGCTGGGGGAGGAAGGACACAGCACTCTCGTCTTCAAGTAGCATCAAAGGAGACCGCAACTGTGCACTCCCCCAGGATTCCCAGCATCTGAGTTCACTCCGACCACAGTGCCTCTGTCTGGGGACTGCTGACACCATACAGCTGCTTCCAGATGCAAATGAAAGCCTCACTTCTGAAAAAGGAAAGAATTATGACCTTTTCATTATTCTACATCTGTGGACCTGCAGATAGAAACAAGAGGCAAAAGCAGGCATTGATCATCTACCCTTTTCTGCAACTCTCACTGCTGTCTGGTTATTTTTTTTATGCAGCATCACCCTCTCCCTCCCTCACCAATCTGGAGAGCATTAGTTGTCATCATGATAATGATGACTAACTCCAAGTCATTGTCTACCCTGCAAGCTCTACCTCCAACAGGGCAGAGAGCAATGCAGCCACTGAGGAGGTGCTTAGCCCACCCAGCTGGAGGCCCTGCCATTGGAAAAAGTAACAGGTTGTTGTGAGCCATCATTATCAACCAAGCTGGTAACTCCCTCTGCCTTGTACAGTAACCTTAGCCCATGGTAAGGGGCTATGCCCTTTTTGTGCCAACTTAGTAATGCACAGTCCCAAAGACAACTGGTAATGGAGAAAATGAAGTTGCCTGCCACTTCCAGACTGGAAGGGAACTTGACAAAATTGCCGGAAATAGTTAAAACACTTCCCATTATTGCCCGATAAAGTGGTACTGAAAGAAAATCATTCAGAACTAGGTCTTCCACACTGCTGCATGCAGCAAGCCCAGAGCTATTGGAGACCTACAATCTACTCCCATGGGTGCACAAAGAAAATCGCAAACTGCTGGAAAGGATTATTCAAGAAATTTTGAGACTTCTGCTGCCCATGCAAAAAAATTCACTTGGAGAAGGAACATTTTCTTTGTAAGATTCAGGTGTCATGTCACCCTAATGAATAGGACTAAGTCCTCTGAATTTGAACAGCTATCAAATGGAGTAATTAGGGATTAAATTAGTTTGTGGTGTAGCCAGTGGTCAGGTCAAAGCAAAATTATTGTGACAAATGGCTTTGGCTCTCTGAGAATATTAGATTTTTGCAGGGTTTGTGGAAATGGAGATTCTAAGGGGAAAGCATTAGTAAGTGTTGGGAAAACTGAGCCCATAAAGTTTTATGTGCATGGAAGGACATGAAGGCAGAGCAGAGGGGTAAAGAAATGTGCCATCTCCTGGTACAGATGTGAAAGCAATCCCTTTGATAAAAAAAAAAAAAAAAAAAAGTGTTCATTGTGAATGGCAGGAATACCATGAACATAATAAAAGAACTGTTTTGCAAGGGCATGACCCTGTTTTCAAAAACTACAAAGAAGCACACAAAATAAATAAATACATAAATAAATCCCAAAATACAGTTACATATATGTAGCTAATGGGCAAGTCATAAAGGAAAAAAAATGTCATTCCTAATAATACAAAAAGAGAATTCTGTGTCAGACTAAAAGCTGAACTTCCTGGAGAACAGTGGCTCCAAACACAATGTTACCACAGTCACGATCTAGAGGGATACGCATCACGTAATTTTAGAAAGGAAATCCCAGCTTGTTTCACAAAGTGGTGTAAAAACCTGCAAAAGCCCCCTAAACTCTTGGTCTTTGTGCCAAGTCTGTAGCTCTGTTATGCATACTGCCCTGCTCTGCAATGCATGGAAAACGAGGAAGCTTTCATAAAAGCCAGGAAGCTGTGTTAGGAGCCAGGCAAGATTCATTAACAAACACTGAAAAGACAGGTGTGTCTTAACCCTGCCTTTTCGTCCAGAGCTTAGATTCAACATTGCGTAGTACTAAAAACCCAAATTTATGGCCTTGAGGCAAATGTGTCTCATCAAAGAGCCTTATCCAGCCCACAGATTCATTCCAAGTAGGAATGCATGCATAAGATAGGAAAAAAAGGCTGTCCCACCTCTGGTTCACCATACCTCCAGCTCCTCCTCCCCCACACCCTGTGGTCTATGGGCTCCGTCAGATCACTGACCCAATCCAGTAGAATAATAACCATTTTTCAGACAGATCAACTCGCTGATCCAAATCAGCTGCACAGATGCTAGAGCAGGAGTTGGTGCACGTTCAGAAGAGGGAGAACAAGGCTTTTGTTTCTTCGGAATGTCCAGGACGCAGCTCAGGTTCAAGTGACCACCAGCACAAAAAGTCCAAGCGACTTCCTGGAGTACTGTGCTTCTGGAGTACCTGCAAACTCAACTCATCCACCTCGACATCCCCATCAAATTACCATGCCCTGCTGCTGAGGGCACTGTAACTGTCCATAATCCTGGCCTTCAGCCTACAAAAAGTAGCTTACCCCTGTTTCACAGAAAGGAAGCAACCTTGGATTACTTTTAGATGGGTCTTGTACAGCAGCCTGGCAGAGCACTGAGGGAAGAAGACTAAAGTAGCTTTCAAGGGCTGTGGATAAGATAAAACACACAAGGCTGTGAAACAGACACATTAACTGATAAGAAGCAGGGGCCGGTGCAGTGCTAGGCGCCAACATCTGAGAAAAACCAAAAGGCAGGGCAGCTGGAAGATAAAGGACAAATAGCAGAGGGAGAAGAGTATCAATGAGACAAGGACAAGGGGAGTCTTGTGGTGGAACGAGGAAAACATGTGTCCCAACTAGGAACCGAACTGGGAGACTCCTCTAGCAGGCAAAGAACACGAGGCAGGAATAACACGCATCCCCCACCCGAGCATAGCCCTACAGCCTGTAACAAGGCTACACAGCCCCCAGCGTCTTACCCCACCCCGGTGTGCCTCCTCTCTTCCTCCCCTCCTCCGGACCCGTGGGGTGCTGCGGCTCCCAGCGCACTGCTGGGGACCAGCTGGCAAAGGGCGCAAACCAGACCGAAAGGATGCTGCACGTTCACCTGCTTTTGGATTAAGGCCTGGAGCATGTGCTACCTGGGAGGTTGCTCTTGCTGCTTGCTGGATGTATCTGCCAGGAGGCAACCTGCACAACTTTTAAAGGGGGCATGGTATAACCTTCCTCACAGTACACACAAGTGAACTCCAAAGTGAGAGTGGCAGGGTTTTTCTGCATGTTTTCACATTTGAGAGGCAAGCGGCTTATCTTATATTGGGGGCAATACAGTAGTAAAACAAGGGAAAAAAGGTCCTCAGTCACTGGAGTTGAACAGCAGACCACAAAAGGGTGCATCATTTAGCTATTGAACAGGCTACAAAAAAAATTCTTAAAGACTTTTATGAGGTGCTTAATGGACTGGAACAAACCAAGGATATAACACATCGTAGTGATATAAATCCCAGTTTGCTACCTAAAAAATATATGCAGATGGCATCCAATCAGCACTGAGAAATAAATTGGAAGTCAGTTAAACTGGACTAGGTGGTGAGGTTAGCTACTGTGAAGAATACACAGACATTGAGTTACTGGGTTAACCCTATGATCTCCAACAATAAAACCAAATTAGAGAGGCAGAAAGTCTTTCCAAAGCTGTGAAAGTGTGAGGTTTGCATGAAATATAGGCAATTATACAAAAGAGCTACCAAAATCTCCTGAGATTCCTGATTCATTTTTACCCAAGACTGGCACAGAACAGATTGCACTAAACAAGAAAAATGCCTAGGTGTGCTGCTAATCCAGTCACTCCTTTTAATGAAGGTTTCACAGAGACAATCCACAGTAATGCAGTGCCAAGGAACATGCCCATGATGCCAAGGCACCCGTGCTCCCAAGCCTGCTGACGTGTTTACCTGCTGCAGACTGAAACAGCTTGATTTGTTTCTCTACACATTTCACAGGGTATTTTGGTCCTGACAGCCCCACACAGCCTTGCCTGAGAACTGCACTACCGTGGCATAAAACTTGCGAGAGCCACCAGCTTTGAAAACATACTCTTAAAAAAAAAAAAAAAAAAAAAGCTTGTGGGGATGAAGTGTTCATCAAACCTTTGGCCTTTTCTTTCTCAGGTGGGGTCAGTGGCACTTTCAGTTTCCTTTGGGAAAGGAACTAATCGAAAATGTTCAGGGCAGGGGAGAGAGTAAAGGAAAAGTACTTGTTTAACAATGGCAGTCAGTCAACGAAACAATAGTGTCACAAACCTGTTTCTGTAAAAGCAGGTTTGCCATGTCTTTTTCTCCATCTTTTCTCAAGTACCTTTGTTTAGGGATGCTGATTGCCTTGCATTTTTTTGTTTGCCTTTTTTTTTTTTTACTCAAACCAAAAAGGAAAAAAAAAAAAAAACACCCCACCCAGCCTAAGTACTTATGACGAAACAAACCCTTTGGGAACTTCCTTTTCTCCACCCCTCCTGCTTTTCTTACGCTCTGTCTCTCCCCGCCACCCGGGGTGTATCCGTGTGCTCCCCGCAGCACGGCGGGCTGGGGAAGTTCAATCCCAGTTCAGGGGCGGGCAGGGAACATTCCGTACTCGGCACGGCAGCCGGGCCGGCTGTAGAACACCATCAACAACATGATCTCAGCAGCAGCAGGAGCAGGGGCAGGAGCAGCAGGAGCAGGGGCAGGAGCAGGGGCAGGAGCAGCAGCAGGAGTAGGGGCAGCAGCAGGAGCAGGGGCAGGAGCAGCAGCAGGAGTAGGGGCAGCAGCAGGAGCAGGAGTAGGGGCAGGAGCAACAGCAGGAGCAGGAGCAGGGGCAGGAGCAGGGGCAGGAGCAGCAGGAGCAGGGGCAGGAGCAGCAGCAGGAGTAGGGGCAGGAGCAGCAGCAGGAGTAGGGGCAGCAGCAGGAGCAGGGCAGGAGCAGCAGCAGGAGTAGGGGCAGCAGCAGCAGCAGGAGCAGGAGCAGGGGCAGGAGCAGGAGTAGGAGCAGCAGGAGTAGGGGCAGGAGCAGGAGTAGGGGCAGGAGCAGGAGCAGGGGCAGGAGCAGCAGCAGGAGTAGGGGCAGCAGCAGGAGTAGGGGCAGCAGCAGGAGTAGGGGCAGCAGCAGGAGCAGGAGCAGCGGCAGGAGCAGGAGCAGCAGCAGGAGAAGGGGCAGGAGCAGCAGCAGGAGTAGGGGCAGGAGCAGGAGTAGGGGCAGGAGCAGGAGTAGGGGCAGGAGCAGCAGGAGCAGGGGCAGGAGCAGGAGCAGCAGCAGGAGTAGGGGCAGGAGCAGGGGCAGGAGCAGCAGCAGGGGCAGCAGCAGCAGCAGGAGCAGGAGCAGCAGCAGGAGTAGGGGCAGCAGCAGGAGTAAGAGCAGGAGCAGGAGTAGGAGTAGGAGCAGGAGCAGTGGCAGCAGTGCTCGAGCGGGGATGTTGGCAGTGTCTGAGCCGCCCACAGCATGCCCACGTGGGGCCGTGGGCACCCACGCTCCCCTGTCCCACACATAGGCCTGGGCAGGTGCTCCAGCTCCGCTGAGGCTCTGGTTTTCCCACCTACAATGGGAACACTGAGATTTTTTTTTTCCCTCTCGCTGTAAAATGGGTGGGGAAGGTGCTTTCTTTCTCCACCCCACCCCCCGCCGAGTTTAAGTGTAGCAAAAGCATTTCCTAGAAAATGATCCTGCCCTTCCCACTTCCCCGTTCCCTCAAACGTGGCTCGGCCAGGGACTGGAGAAAGTGGGTTTGCGTGACACCAGCACCTGAACTCCGAGACTGCAGCCTGGGTCCGTCACTGACTTAATCTCACTGTCCCTCAGAGGGACATCACAACATAAACAGGGAACACTTCCTCCTGCTGCAGCTTTCGCTGGAGCCAGCCAAGCCCTGCTACATCTTTCATGGGGCAAGGGTCCCTGTGTGTTGTCAGGCCTCCTCCCACCGATGAAAAGTGTGACCTCCTCGTCTCGCAACCTGTTAGCTGCTTAAAAGGATCAATAATAGGAACGCGTACATATTGGGCTGGATATGCCAAGAGGCAGATGAAACGGGAGTAGTAAAGGAGAGTGTTGATTTAAGGGAGGTTTTCAGCTCTGTGTGTATATCCTCCACTGACCTGTATATGTAAATTACAGTGATTCATTACTTCAGCAGTTGCTGGATCTTGTTATGCTTTAAATCTAGAAAAGTGAGACTGGTACTATCCTCTCATCATCTAATCTGGCTTTTTTCCTGTTTCTGAAGAAACACAGAGAACTGCAAAAGCCACAAGCATTCCACATACATAAAAGCACTGAGGCTTATTCTTGCATAATAACCTGTAATGAAACCTGGGTATGAAAAAAGTATGAGTTCTTGCAAAAAAAAGAAAAGAACCCAACACTAACAAACCCCAACTATACTCATCTGACAGTCATTTCCTACTGTAAGGGGACGTAAACAAAATTAAACCAAAGGTCACCAGAGTGAAGGCTGAGAGGGAGAAAAGGCCATGAAGAAGGAAAGCTGCTTGTCTTTAATAATGGAGATAACAATTGGAGGCTAAAGGTGCCTGACAGGGGAAGACAGGCAGGAATCGTGATTCTGGGGAGAGATGCAGCCCAGGCCACTGTGCCATGGGGACCCCTGTGCAGAAGCAGGCCCAAGCAGTGGTACCACGCTGCAGGCTGACAGCTCCAGGTGTCCAGCGCTTTCCAAGGTGTCTGTTGAAAAGTTTGTGGTACTTACTGTCTTTTCAATCTTACAGCACCTGCACGTAAGCAGCTTCCTTCTTGGCTAGTACATGGAGCAGGCTGGCAGACAAAGTTATCTCCAGCTTTATCTTAGACTTAACACAGTCATTGACAGGTTAAAAAAAAGCAAACATTACTCATTCCTAGTATTTCCTTCCCTAACAAAAATACATCTCTGGCCCGAACACATTATTTCTTCATTCCTCTCCTCCAGGACTGAACTTCTGGCTCATTGGTACATGAGTTTCAGAAAGGGTGGAGAGAAACCTTGAAATGAATCATTAAATTTTCAGCCAAAAGAAAATATACAAAGTCCAACCGCATAACTCAAGCATTGGCTTTCTCATTGAGCAAACAAGCCTTGGCCATTGTTACCATTTTATTGTACATGTATTATTATTATATTGTGCTATTTTTATAACTGCAGTGCTGGAAGCTGGAAACAACTGGATTCCCAGAGTCAGGTAGGAGATTACAGGGAAACTGAGAGTTTACTATTTTCTACAAAACCGTGTAGAATTTTTGCATAACCTCCAGTACAAGTTCCTTCCATTTTTTTGTGTGTTTGTTCCACATTTCATCTGATATAATTATTTATTTTAAACTGTCACCCTTTTCCCCCTCACTGACTGTCATCTGTCTCCACCAATTTCTGCAAATATACAAAAAGACTTTGATGATTTTAAGATGGAAAAATATTCCTCCTCAACTCATCCATGCTTCCCTCCTTAACTGAATGGATTGAAGTCACTATGCATATTGCCAATGCATTAGTATCCAATTATTCATAATTATTCTCTGGGTGTTTTTATTTCAACTTGAAAGGAATGATTTCACAAGGCTTTTTTTTGTATCTTTTATTTTTGGTAGTTAATATGCTGCCCAAATGCTACAGACTCTGGTGAAATACAAGGAGGGTTTTCTAAATATTTAGGTATTGGCAAAAAAAAAAATGCAGTGAACATGAAAGACAAGCACCTACACTTAAAATGCTTTGAATTATCACTTTCACATAAGATAAATTTCAAGATCAACACTTACTATACTATAGCAAACCTTGTACATCATGTATGTGTCCGCACACAACACACACTGCACACAAACGTATTTTCCATGAACCTGCGCAGTGGCTAGAGTAGCTTTTGCAGTGCAGCAAACAGAAAAGAGATTTATGGCCTGCAGAAGATCAACAAGGTCTCTTCATCCACATCAATTTTTCAGTCAGAAATACCACTATTTAAAACTCAGCAAGAAGCAGCCTATACCTCTCAGGGAGGATTTTGTAAGTCTCTGCATTTCATCACTTTCATGTTCTAATTCTGTTTTTTACTTCCAATGGTTGCCAAAACATTTGATATGCTACATACTCTATTGTTGTATCCTTCTATCCTAATGCTGAGCTTTGAAGGCAAAGCTATTGCATATTTGGTGCTCACCCTGCAATGCAGCTGAAACAGTTTGCCAGCCTAGAAACTGCAAGGTGGTAATATGTATGTGTAGCTAAATAATGCTATTACAAAGCGGGGAGGCAATGACAGCACAGCATAGTAAATGAAAGGGAGTGTAAGAGGCTGAATCACAGAGAATGCTGAAAGTGAGTAGGGGTGCTTGAACTTGTTGTGGCTTGAAACAGCAAACTGGTGGAGAAACTCAAGAACAAACTCAGTTGTTCAGAAGTATGCTTGCACTGTCATGTGTTGAATGGACTGGGGCCGGAGATAAAGGGGGAAGAAAGGAAAAAAATGTGGTGGTTGCCCACAAAGCAACATTAGGATTTGTGTCAAAGCATTAGCCATAAAAGCAAATGTTGAGATTGGAGAATATCCATTCCTTTCCTCTAAGAGGTGAGGCCAAACAACTTGCCTTTCACCCAGCAAAAGAGAATGGGGAGGATACCTTCTTCTCAAGCATCTTAACTTATGTGTGTCATTTCTAGTCTTCCATCCATAACACTTTGTTTAAACAAACTATTCTTAAAGAGTTTCCTTTCCTGATGGTACAGTCCTCCATTTTCCCTATGCTCATGGATGAGCTCCCAGATATGAGATGTCTTCTTTTGGCAGTCTGTTACTATAGAGACAAAGTAAAAGAAATATGTACATCTATCATGTCAGCATGCTAGAGGACACCCCCTGGTGCCAACAGCAGAACAAAGGAAAGATATGGCTGTTGTTCTCCCCAGCATAGATATATGTGGTTGTAGCAGCTACTCCAAAACAGGAACATCCTTTACCCATCTGCATTTTCCAATGGAACTAGATGCAGCCGCAATGGTGAAGGGGGAGGCTGTGCAATGGTACAGCCTTCAGAGATGGAAATCAGTCACAATGGAAATGGTGGGGCGGACTGTAGAGATGCACAAGTACTGTCTGGTAGCACAGGAACGTGTGCTGTACTACTCACTGCTAATAAGGGGGTCGAGTGAGGTTTAAAGTCCCCTTAAAACCATGGCGTGGCCAATTCTTTCTCTCATGACATCTGTGCTGAGCTATAAGGTGTTAATAAGCAGTTTGCTGTGATCCTTTAGCCATCTCTATCAGTAAATCTGCCCTCTCACACACTATTCTTCTTTTTCCCCATTATGAACTTCTGCTCTCTCAGGACACTAACTTTTCTTCCTCTGGTTTTCACTCTGTAAGGACACTTTCCTCTTGGAATACCAATGCTGAGGAATAAGTCTTGAGCAATTCATTTAAGTTATTGTGATTTTTTTTTTAACTTTAATATTTATACTGCAGACAGGAAACAAATATCTGACAATCGTCCCGCAGTGGGGTCAGTAGGCATATCTGAATACTAATACACTCTGATATTGTCAAGGGCAATGACTTATTACAGGGGTGAGACTACTACCTCTCAGCAAACCCACAGCCCTTTGTGGCACTGAGTGGCAGAGGAAAGTTTGTCTTGATTTCTCTGTGAATGATTGAACAGCCCCCACTCATTCTTGTATTAAATAAGAACAGGGGTCAACAGGCTTTTCTCTCCTAATGCCATAGAGTAAAAGGTCTAAATATGAGAGCACAGGGAAATAAAGCGTCCATGTTCGTGTCAACTCAGATTAAGAGAGAATGATAGACCACAGTTCAGCCGCCCACATAAAACTATCTTCACTGCAGCTTGGACTTCTTATATCCTAGTAAGAAATTACAAAAAGACCAATTACACCAAAGGAATATGATGTAGAATACAACACGTGCTCAGAGACACATTTCAGTTTCCCTTCTCCTCTACGTTTATTTATTTTTGTGCACAGTGAAACACCCTGGCCTAGTAACTACTCTTGCTCAGCAATTGCCTTGATTCTTAAAAGCTGTAGGAATTTGTTCATCCACATGCTAAAAACATGGTAGGAATTAGCTTTGATTTCTTCTCTTTTCTTTTAGGGACATTCGTTCTCAGCATGTGCCAGCCATGGGAATAAAAGTAAGCACATGAATGCTGCCACAGCAGCTATGAACGCCCCTTGCTGTTTTGCAATGACTGTGCCAGAACAGTTTGCTGTCAAAGCTTTATGAACAGTGGAGTGTGGGGGCATGCACACATACACGCATGTGCATGCTTGTGTGTGTGTCTATGTACACATGCAGAAATATGATATGCAGGTCAGAAACATTAAGCTGTTTTTAACCCTCCTGTTAGCACATACAGTCACATACAGTTCCAACCACAGAAATGCATGGCATTCCCACTTCCTCACCTTTCCTGCTACAGACTGGGGCTATGTCTGCCCCAGGAGAAAGAAAATAGCAATTATCAGTCATCTTCCTATATGTTATAGAGCACACAGAGAAGTATTACATATACTCTTTTTTTTTTTTCTTTTTTGGTAGGTATTGTGAAAAGAGTCATCTGGAATATTCACACAAATCAAATTCCTTTTATAGTTTTCACACAAGTCCAATTGCTTGGGATTTTTCTAACTAGCTAGATTCCATAACTTTGCAATATTTCCTAGGCATCATGTCAAAAGGTTTTTCCTCAGTAAGATGCCATAGAGGCCTCATGCATACAGACATAAATTAGAGACAAGTTCAAAATCCATGGGCATTAAGATTTACTAAAGGAGTACGATATGCTGGTCATACAGAAGAAAAAATTAAATAATTTAGTTGAGAAGTGAAATAGAATTATTTGAATACAGGAGACAGCTCTAAATATTTTGATGAGGCACACTATGTTTGGTCTGTTTGTGCAGACAGGAAGCTTATCAGCTACACTGCCTGCAGATACCTTTATCAATAAAACTTCAGTGGTTTGGTTGAGAGATGGTAGTGGGAGGAGTACCTTGTAATTAAGCTTTTTTTCTTTTCTCTTAGGCTTCCACAACACATATGCCAAACACAGAACTTCCTGCACAACAGAAAGCAAAATGGGTTAATAGTGTGTAAGATTTTTAGGGTCTCTGTTACGTATTAAAAACAAACTCTACATAACATACAGTTATGTGAAAAGTTTATATATTTTACAAACATAGTAACCATATACAAATAGCCAAAATATTTTGTGGCTTAGATCTCAGGTCACAATCACTTTGTCTCGCTTATTTATAATACAATCAAGCCTATTGTTCATCATTTCCAACCCTGTTGAGTAAGCAGTAACAGAGGACAGGGTTTCTGTTCATCAGCCAACATCTGCACTTTAGGTGTGGATGAAACAAAGATAAAGTACTAATTAGGGGTTTTTTTTTCTTTTTCAAATATAAATCCTTTGCTAGAGAAGAGCAACACTTTTAAACAGTTGTAACACTTAATTGTTTGGCAGTAACAAATGGCAGTTTATAGTTGTAGCTGTCCGCACAAAGCTTCATGCATATCAAACACCCCAGTCTTCTCCAGCAGTAATGAAGACTCATTGTTGCTGGTGCTGGTTTCACAGTCTCATCAAGAGCTTCATTATTAGGCTGCTGGCTTAAAAAGGAGTGGTAGAATGAAGCAGGATGGATGTACACACACCAGGCTGTAGGCGCAAAAAACATGGAGGGGAGGAGGAGGCGGGGAAAGAGCATCAGAAAGCTGGGAGTTCAGAAGTAGCTCTTCCCCCTACCAAAGGCAGCCCAGCAGTGCTGCAGAACCAGCCCTAAGCACACGTCAGGAAAGAGAAGTGTTAAAACAACCTGAGCATTAATACGTGTTTTTAATAAAAAGCAATGTCCAGCAATACCTGTTTTACCGGGTCTTATCAGTTGAGTCATGATGGGTCTGACCAGTAGCTGGACAAAAGACTTCCAGAGAATAAGGAGACACGTCAGAAAAATAACTTAAATAAAAGGTAGCATTGTTCCACATTGGTCAAAATGAAACCACTGGGAATTAGAAATGATGGAGTTAGGAAATGCTGTTCAGCTCTCATTGCAGAGAAACTCATGTCCATATGAGGTAGCTAAAAAGTTGCCATTGTACTTTTCAGAAAGAAAGATTGGAAATTGAAATCTCCTGTTCAAGTTCCAACATAAATAATCACACTCTGGTTGTATTTCTGCAGCTGCATAAAAGCATTCCTCAGTTCTTGCCCTACATTTTTGTGCTGTTTGAGAATTGACTTTTCTTCATTCCTGTGAGGAAGTAGTTCCTTTCAGCAAAGGATGAAATGATGATTCCCATGCCTTGCTCTTCAAATACTTGGAGATTCCTCAGGAGGGCACAATACAGAATGAATATCATGATTATCTGCTAACTCTCTTGGCAGTCCAAGATGAAGTTGCAGAGTCTTAAGTATCTATTTAGCTGAGTTGCCTCTCAGAGACCCAGGGGATGCTGGACTGTAAGGATCTTTATTTTCCAAACGTAAATCGCAAATAGCTTTGGGTCAGGGATACAACATGTACCACAGGATTTTGTGGCACCGTCTGTATAAAATAAGTTGGCAGTGCATACTCAAGCCCTATTAGCCACTAGGCAGATTCCTCCTGCTTTCTGATAGTTCTTTCCTTTACTGTGTTTTGTTAGAAAATAAAAATGTCTGCTTGAAACAGCAGAAGACCAACACTGTTAATAATTCTGTACATCATCCACTTACAAGGAACAATATCATGGATGCAAAGGAATTCATCTGGAGGGTTACTTCACTTTTAAAGACCATCTCTAGAGCACCAGAAAAAAGTAAGTCGTTAGAAACTGAAGAAGTTCACTGGCTGGTGACACTCTGAGATACTGCACCTTTTCAAAAAGGCAAAAGAGCACGGATACTAAATTGCTGTATTAGTTTTTAAGGTTCCATTAATTGCTTATTTTGATAGGTCAGTTAGCATCAGTCACTGAAACAAAATGTTTCAAAAATAGGTTAATTTATGATCATTATGTGCCTATCCAACCTCTTTCAGAAAGTGTAAGGCTTCATCTTTCTTACTGATTTCAATCAGAATGCCTTAGTGACTAACCAAATACCTCAAGGGATTAATCTGGAGAAGTAGACCCTGTTTTACATTTGTCCTAGGAGATTTTTTCACTATATGCTGGTTTTGAAAAATAACAACAACGACAACAAACCCAAGAGTGATGTTTATTGTTTGTATGACCTAAAAATAAATTGTACTGCATGTCCGTTGTGCAACACTGAAAAAAGGCTGATAATGTGAGATACTCAGCATGTTAAGTCTATTCTAAGTATTGTGCTGTGTTTTTACAAAGCTACAAGTCATTCTGGACAGCAGTGAAAACACCAGCCACACACAGAATTTAGTAGGACAAACAACCCAAATTCATGGAAAGATATCAAGTGATGAACAGACATCGTGGCTACAGAAAAGCTGCTTCGAGATGTATATGGCTTTTAAGGGAATTCTTGAGTAAGCTGTTCCCAAAGGGAGGACATTAACCACTGCTCAGAGGCTGTGCATTCCTGCATGCCGAAAGAAGCTGGAGGGCACTGTATGTGTGATTTAGATCACCACTACCATAATTCAGATAAGGCAGGTAGTGTTTGCGATTGTTCCAGTATTCACCACTTACGCGAAGAGAAATATTGACTTGAACTGGTATGATACTTTGTCAGAGTGTTTTCACATCTTTTACATTCTTGGAGGACAGATGACTCCACAGTGAAATAATACTAGTTATTAAATGTGGCAATTGCTTTGAAACTATCTGACCGAGAACAAAGGTTACAATAATAACTAGAGAGGGGCGTTTTAAATAATCTTTATGAGAACAGTGGATTTCAATCCCCAAAAGCCCAAGGTTTGTATCTCGACAGAGTAAGCACTACAAAGTGAAGTTACTACACGGTCTTTTATACACAAACTTCTCAATGGTAACTGTGTGCACTCTCAGGGTCTCTAACAGCTGGTCAAGATGAAATGCAATTTGCATCTGTTGGAAAGAATTAACTTCTGTATATTCACTCTGATCTCAATACCTGTTCCATAAAGAGCATTTATTGTATTAGCTAAGAGGGGAAGAAAATAATTAGGGAAATTCCAACTAGTACCTTCAGCAACCTGGGAAGCAGATAAAATTAGCTCTCAGATTGTGTCCTTACTGGCACCTGCTGAGCTTTATTGTTCTCTGTGGACCTTCTCTGGTACAGCAGATTGAAAGTCAGCAAGCACTTATATGTAAAAAAGGAAGAAGAGTCTTTGTGTTGGTCTTTTTTACATGTACAGTAAAAACGATGGGAATTAGGGTTCCGGCTCATTTTTTTTTCTCTTTGGAAATAGGGGCTGTAGTAGAACAACATAGGCAGTGAAATCAACAGCTGTGATTCTTAACAAGTACAGAGAGTAGGCTGCTCAAAATTGTATGTACATCTAAATCTACCTAAATGCACATTTAATCACTTTTCCTGCCTTTCATAGCCAGGCGACTCCTGGGAGGAAAAATCAAGATGTATTCATTTCTGCAGAAATACCAAAACTTCTTTTGTTATCATGTAATAGCCAATGCTGCTTTTGGAAAAATAGAGTAGTAAATATTTACTTGCTTGATTAAATGAATGCTGAAATTCTCAAAACAGCTGCTGGTGTAAACATCAACAGGTAAATTGAATTTCTGTTAGCAGTCTCAGACAAAATACGGCATGATGTATATTAAGAGGAACAGCATAGTCATTTAATGTTATTTCTATGGGTAAATGTTTACTGAAGTTAGCCTTTATTATTCAACCCTATATTGAACTCTAAGCAGGACAAGTGGATCTGAACAAAGCTCTTGGCTGATTCAGCATCATGGGCGATCAGCTCCTTCTATGTGGAACTAGTGGGTGGAGCTAAACAACCATTGCATACCATGAAGTACCACTTGCTGTATGCAGATGACTACTTAATTAGCAAGCTAGGTCATTTAGATTAATATTTATAAAGAACTTCATGTGCAATGCTGGCAGCAGCCAAGTGCTAATTTTATTATAATTCTGTTCTTGCCAACAGTGGAAGCATACTTAAATATCTTTGGGCTTTAGGATGCTGGAATCTGAACTAGACAGGCAAAATGTATGTTTGCATTACAGGTCGTTAGAAATCATTTGATATTTTTGATTTGTGTTACCACTTCTGGCTGGTGTGACTTGTCCAGGAACATGCTAAATGTAACTGGACTTCTGATTCACATACATTTGTCAGGGGAGGTTCTCAGCCAGAATAAAGCTGGAACATAAAAAGGAGAGTTTTCCAGGTTCTGGCAAGCCAGGTGAAGGGAGCTTCATGGCAGTAGACAAAATTAGGAAAGCCTAAATAATAGACTTATTCTGTCTCTCTACCTAACTCCTTCAAACAGTAAAAAAGGCTATTTCATACTAGTTTTGTATTTGCAGCAGCAGTAGTTGCTCCTTGAACAGTGTTAGTGAGAAAATGATAACTTTTTCACAGAGAACGTTGGTATAGAAGACAAAGCCAGCCATGGTGCTAGAAGTACTGTCTGATTAGTCCTGCAAAGTTCCCTT
Source organism: Pelecanus crispus (assembly GCF_030463565.1). NCBI lineage: Eukaryota > Metazoa > Chordata > Aves > Pelecaniformes > Pelecanidae > Pelecanus > Pelecanus crispus. Next base: position 41,008,464 of record NC_134676.1, read on the forward strand.
GCAGCTGTCTTGTTGCTTCACTCGAAAACTAAACCTCTGCAGCTGTTACACAAAGTTAAACTATTTGGTTTCAAACGTCAGCACCGTTATTTGTACAATCTAAGGCCACCAGGAACTTGGTGTTTTGGCCGACAGTCTTTCTAATGTTTGTTCTCTTTGCGTCTTGACGAAGTAGGCAAATAGCTGATGCTAGACCTACCCAACCTGGGCCTGGCTACTTGTCTGAGTGACAAAAGTTAACCTGAGATGCCAAACAGCACGTTGCTAATCTTGAAATCTGACACTGACTTTCTCACGGAGCTCTGACCCTGGAGCTCTGAACCCGCAGCAAGATGTGTGGTTTGTCTGATTCAGTGTTGGTATCTGTTACACAACAAAAGTAGCACTCACCTTAATGCTGTGAGTACTAATTGCTGTTCTTACTAGGTTTCAAACAAGTGAAATATACATAAATAGTTGCACAGATAAATAAATAGCTGCAATAAAAGGAAAGAACACACATTCCTAAGAGAATCATGTCATTTCCCAGTTTCTCGCCTCAGAAATCAAGCACCTTTTAGATCATCTGGTTGTCCAAGTCCTTGGACATAGAATTAAATTCAGCTGACATCTTTGCTAATCTATTTTCCATTCTCTTTACAGTTTTTTCTCTACATACTGAACCACACAAGTCTGCAATGCCAACATGCATGATGATCCACCATGGTGAAGTCACACACACACAAAATACATATTTGAACCTGGAGCCTGCATTACACTTATGATGGCAGAGATCCTCCAGTGTTACAGGCAGTAGTATTTGAGAAGATTAAGTAGAAATTATCTGGCAGCTCTAAGGGGGGGGGGGGGGGAGAAAAAGAGATCTCCAGTGCAGACAGCGATGTAACTGCTGTGACAACTTTCTCACTCCTGAACCTTTGTGTTGACAGGAATCTGCTTTGCCAATTACTAAGGCAATGGTGAGGCGTCATGAGGCATCACACGTAGGTGTGAGACAATATCTGTGTGCTTTTCATGGACGTGTGGGGGGTCAGAGCCCTGAGGTGAGCACTTGAGGTTCCATATTCGGTGGGAGAGAAGAGCTGGATAACTCAGGCTATGCTATGCAACCTTGCTCAAGCCCTGCCCATGCACCAAACTACAAGTTACGCAGCCAAGTCGGCACAGTGAGCACAACCTAATGTCCTCTTTACCCCAGCAGGACTGATCAGCTTTAATTTAACACTGCAATAACTGCCCACACTGGAGCTGACTTGCAGTCAACTATCTCGGAAGCAAGGGCAGAGCGTGCTTTTGTCTGCCCTACAGTGGCAGCCTTGGAAAGGCTTGCAGAAAAATGAGTGCGCTGAGTAGCAGGACATTTCGAGCAGCCAAGAAGGAAATACTAAGGAGGAACCTTAGCCTTACTAAGGTAAGAAGAAAATACTAACAATATTACCTTTAGCCACACTCCTCTCTGGAAATTAGAAGTCTTATTCAGTCAAGCCAGACTAGCAACTCGTGGTCTCCAGCCTGGAGCCCAGCCTTGGTGTGCTCTGAGACTGCGGCTGTCCCCAGGAGATCAGTCCTTAGAGAGAACTGGAGTTTCCTGTTTCCTGAGGGGATTCATACCCGCAGCTCTCACCTTGAAACCAAGCACTCAGGCTGCTGGGCTATTCTGGAGAATATGGTCTCCACCCTTCTTTTTAAAACCATTTGAGTTGGAATGAGAGAATGAACTTCTTCCTTAGGATACCTGGGTGGGAAGCTCTGAATGCCAGGCTCCGCTCTAGGGGCTCCTTAGCGTTTTGCAATCAAACATAAAGATATCACAAAGCCTCTGAGCTGCTTTGAAGCTTGTCTAAAGTGCTTTCTTAAACTATTTCCTAGGCCACTGCTACACGACAGCGCAAGGAGCCTGACAGGCTTGCTACAGCTGCCTTGATATTCTTAGCAGGGGCTGAAATCTGGGCAAATTTACAAACTGAATGCTTATTTATATGAAGAACTAATTGTCTGAGGGCAACCATAGGAGCTGAATATCGGGAAAATTTAAGAGAAGTTAGGAGTTTAAGCTCTTTTAGCATTAAGAGTCAGCTGTGGAGCAGGTCTTCACGATTTTGAATTTGTGTAGAGTTTATGTGCCCGTATGCTACTCTAGGTATCTAAAAGCTCCTCTGGTTCTCTCGCAAAACAACCAAAACCAAGTTAGCTAAAGCTCATTTGCCACAGGCTTTAGCTTAAGCTGATTTCAGTGCAAGACTGACTGGAAGAGATTTTATCTAAACTCAGTACAGGCTAACGTTAAAACAGGGGGATAGAAAAGGAGTGACAGTCAAAGTCAATGGCTGATCTGTTATACAGAAAAGCATTTTGTAAGTATAAACAAACAATTCAGTATTTTCTTCAGTTTAGTGTTGTAATAGCGTTTTTCACATTCTGGGGTAAATGTAACAGCTAAGATAACCTTAACGAGTAAGACAGTGTTCTTAACTGATTATTACTAAAGAAAGCTTGTGCTAGTACAACCAGACTGCAAAACAGCATCTACCATCGTATTGTTTAGGTACATCTTTCCCAGACAAAAATTTCTTTAATGCGGATATCTCCTTTTAGAAAAATAAAGGGACTAGGAGGATGTGTTTAAGGCCAGAGAAGCCTTTCTAGTCTCTCTCCTGTCCTTAGAGATGTGGCACGTATGCGCAAGCACAGGCATATTCAAGTACAGTACAATTCATATTGTACTACATGTACAAAGGCTGTGTAGTAAGTAAATCCTAAAAGCTAAAAAAACATTAGGGGCATCAGCTGTAGAACCCACAAGACCCCTTCACCAGTACCAGTAAACACAGGAGAATCAATATAAGGATATTACTCAGCAGTACCCAAAATTAAGAAAGGAGGTTAATATGTTTAAACCCTTTGTTTTTTCTGTCACATATTCCCAAACATTGACTCTGAACCTGTACTGACCGACCCATCCAGCTATCAGATCACAGAATCGCAGTCTGGTTGAGGTTGGAAGGGACGTCTGGAGGTCACCTGGCCCAACAGCCCTGCTCAGCTAGGGACACCTACAGCCAGTTGCCCAGAACCACGTCCAGATGGCTTTTGAGTATCTCCAGGGATGGAGACTCCACAGACTCCCTGGGCAACGTAAGCCAGTGCTCAGTCACCCTCACAGTGAAAAAGCGTTTCCTGCTGTTCAGAGGGAACCTCCTGTGTGTCAGTTTGTGCCCGTTGCCTCTTGCCCTGTCACTGGGCGTCACTGGGCAGAGCCTGGCTCCGTCCTCTTTGCACCCTCCCTTCAGGTATCTGCACACACTACTAAGATCCCCCCGCGAGCCTCCTCTGCTCCAGGCTGAAGAGTCCCAGCTCTCTCAGCCTTTCCTCGTAGCAGAGGTGCTCCAGTCCCTCCACCATCTCTGTGGCCCATTGCTGGACTTGCTCCAGTATGTCCATGTCTCTCTGGTAGCGGGGAGCCCATAACTGGATGTGGTACTCCAGGTGTGGCCTCACCAGCGCTGAGGGGAGGGGAAGGATCACCTCCCTCAGCCTGCAGGCAACACTCCTCCTAGTGCAGCCCAGGATGCTGTTGGCTTTTTTGATTTTGCCCCCAGGACATGCTGGCTCATGGCTGACTTGGTGTCCACCAGGACCCCCAGCCTTTTACTGCAAAGCTGCTTTCCAGATACTTATTTTGTCTGGAAAGAATTTCTACTGATGAAGAATTAAACTTCCAGAGGAAAACTCTCACAACTGAACTGCATAATGCCACCAGCAATGGCAATTACAACGTTACTGTAAATTTAGTTGCCAGTACTCTTATGGTTACAGCATCCAGCATGGCTTCCCAGTACTATAGTTGAGAAAGCTCCAAAGCCAGCCTATGTAATGTTTCAGGACTCCCACTGCTGGAGGATTTGCAGTAGTAGCAACGCAGCAGTGGGAGACTGTGCAAGATCCTGGCTTCCTGAGGAGAATCGTCCAGGGAGAAAAATATAGACACCTTCAATTTCAGCTAGAAAAGTCCAAGGTAAAGTCAGACAACACTTCTCCCCCCCCACCCCCCCACCCACAATAGCTCTTTTTTTTCTGATGAAAAACACCACTAAAGGGGGGAGAAAGGAGATAAATTTCTGCACATAACTGGAAACCAAGTACTGTATTGGAAAACGTTTAAAAAATAACTTTGATCTTCAGGATACACAACACAAGCATCCTCCAAGTGGTTTCCCTGCCTCTCGCCCTCCCTACAGCCTTCTCGTCAGGAGCTGTTGTCATGCAGAAAATCTTGAACAATTAAGTTAACGGAGAATAATGTGCTATATTAGCTCTGCAGGCTCTGCAGAAAATTAACACTTTCGGGAACTGCATACGCGCTGAGGCCAGGAGCCATGGTGAAATGCAAGGGGTGTTGGCGCTGTGGTAGAGGACCACTGTTGCTTTACTGCAGCAGCAAGGTGACTCCTTATTTCTTGGTGTTGTCTCAGTTTTGATGATGGTTTAATGTGACCACCGCAGTTTAAGTGATGGGTTAGTGTGGTATGGTCTCAATTTTTTTTTTTTTGATGGCTTAATGCGGCATCTCAGTTTTGGCGATGGGTTAATACGACATCGCCTCAGTTTTGGTGAGGGGTTAACGTGGCATCGTCTCAGTTTTGGCGAGGGGTTGATACGCCATCATCCCAGTTCCAAAGCCCTTCAGCGGCGGGGTTAACGCAGCTCTCCGGCAGCGAAAACTTCAAACCCATTCAGCTGCCGCTGCAGGGAAATGCCGCCTTTTCCCAAAAACACATCCACAGCACCCAGCAAAGGAAGCCACAAGGCCGTAGAGGGCCGGGGGCTGGGAGCTTTCTGGTTTGGGGAAGGGGGGAAAGGGGGATGCTGAGAGCTGGGGGGGGGACGGGACCAGCGGGCGGGCAGGGGGGAGCCGACCGGCCCCGTGGCCAGCGGGCTGGCAGGGCGAGGGGAGGCGGACATATTAGTGGGGGCGGGCGGGCGTAAGATGGAGGCGGTGGCGGAGGGCATGGGAGGTGAGGCGAGGCGGAGCCAGCGATGGGGACGCCCGTCCCCTTCCCGGGGAGGAGGAGGAGGAAGATGAGGATGGGCTGTGGCTGGAGGAAGAGGTGGGGGGGGGATGCTGGGACCGGGGCATCTTCCCCGCACACGCACAGGCGCGGCCGCCGCGCTGCTGATAACCTGCAGCAACCCGGCGCGGTGCTTGTCCTACCCCCCACCCCCCCCACCCCCCCCCCCCAAAAAAAAAAGTCACACACACACCCCCTCATCCCAAAAAATGTGCTCCCGCAAGCTGCCCACCCCGCTGCGCCGCCGGCTCCCCGCTCTCCGACAGCCCGCCCCGCCTGCGGTCTGATGCTACGCTCTGCCACCCACCCCCCCAATAAAAAAAACACCCCAAAATTTAAATTAAACACGTATTTTATGTATTTATTATTTAAATATGTAGACACCGTATTTATTATATATGCAATATATCAATATATATTTAATTATATACTAAATATACATGTACAATAGGTTTATATTTATTATCTATAATATACAAAATTATAGAAAGATGTATATACATTATATCTATATTTACGTTTACATCTATAGTTATATATATTATATATTTTTATGTTATATACACACATCTAAGTATGTATGGTATGTAGGTATGTATCTATCTATGTATGAAATAATATAATTTTTTTAATGTGTATATATATACACATTTTGGGGGCAGTGGCCGCGGCGAGGGTTGAAAAAGATGACGCCGTGGGCTTGCAGGGGCCTCCCCCCGGTGGGGGGAGGGGGGGGAGGAATCAAAATAATACTGACAATTAAAAAAAAAAAAAAACACCTAAACCACCCCCCCCCCAAAAAAAAAAAAAGAACCCACGCACAATAAAATAAATGCCGTGTCACCGCGGCAGCGGGTGCGGGGGCCGTGGGTGGGTGTTTTTTGGGGGGGTGGCTGTTTCCACGCGGCTCACGTGGGCCGGTTGTGGGCGGGGGGGGTGGGGGGGGAGGGCGGGCCCGGCACCCCCGATCTAGGGCAGTTTGTTCAACTGCGGTAACGGGAGCTCGATGTTCCCGCAGCGCGGGGATTTCTGAGAACTGGGGCTGTGTCCTCAGATGAACCCGGCTGCCTGCTTCCCCCTGCCTGCTCCGGAGCCTTAAAGCGGCGACGCCAAGGTGGCGGTGGGGCCCACTCCCTGCCGGCGCCGCACGTACGCCTGCAGCCCGCAGTGCGGAGCGGGGCTGCGGGCAGCTCGGGGGGGGCGGGCAGCGCTGCCCGACGGCCCCTCCGCCCGGAGACGGAGACCCTGGGCCTCGCCGAGGAGCCTTGGCTCCTCGGCGAGGCCCAGGGTCTCCGTCTCCGGGCGGAGGGGCCGAGCTGGGGTCAGGGACCGACCCCCTGCCTGCATCTCCCAGCCAAAATCCATCTCCATCCTCGAAGACCTCACGCCTTCCTCGAAGCACACGGACTGCCCTTCAGCTTGTTGCGTTTCCATCCATTCCAACCCCAGTGTTAATTAGGAAGTTACAAAGGGCTGGCATACAAAGGCACTCAGCAAACTTCTTGGTAGTGTTAGGTTAACTTGGTAGTGTTAGGTTAGTGGTTGGACTGGATGATCTTAGTTGGACTGGATGATCTTAAAGGTCTTTTCCAACCTAAATGATTCTATGATTCTATGATTCTATGATTCTATGTTTCTATGATTCTATGAACTCACCTAATGAGCTTTGACCCAGCGTTGCCTGATGGAAATGCCAAAAAGCCATTTTCACCTGGTACAGTGGCACAAATCTTGAGGAAGCAGGGGCTGGAATGTTTTTTTTTTGATCAGTTTATGAAAACAGTGTGAACCATTGAAACAAGCGGAACCCCATCCTTCAAACCTAGCTGTAAACTGAGGCTGATTCCCAGTCCACATTCCCCCCGTATGTTATGTGCCGGCTCTGCCGCCAGTTCATTTTTCATTGGATGTCTTCGCTGCAGTCGAAGGTAGACGTTCCCAAATTAACTTTAGTCTAGCTTTCGGCTTTTGAGCTTGAGACTCACACACCCATACGCACACTGAAGGATGGTGTCTGATGCAGGCTGTAAAATCCATCTGGGATCCTGGGTGCATAGTCAAGCAGCTAGCCCACGCCGAGTTCAACGCTGCCATGGCTACACCACCACCAGTACCCAAACCGAGTTTAAATCCAGATCGCTGGTGCCCACGTCGGCTGTAATTTCATTGAGGCATACACGTCCCCTGGGTGCTTACCACCTGCAGAGGTAAGCCCCGGAAGGGAGGAGTCGTCCTTCTTTCTGAGGTTCAGAATCAGCAGAATTGGTCACAGTTCAGGACAGTAGCTGCGATTCAGGAGATACTAGAAAGAGCTCAAGACCGAGACCTGCGACTAGTCCCGCCGTGCAGAATATGGATGGAATCAGACCAGAGAAAGTCAAAGGCAAGAACAGAGAAACACTAATTCTCCAAGTAGCAAGCGGTTTGCTACACTGAGTAGTAAACAGGAAAGGAACGCATTCTCTGTCTGTACCCACAACAATGTTTTTAAAGAAAGTTGAATTTGAGACTGCTAATCCTCACACTCCTGAATTTTGAGGCCAGAAGTGTCTTCCATCAGTAGCCTTCTACTGTGTAGCTGCTTTTAAAATAGAAGGCCAGTTTGCTATTGAAAACACTAGTTTCAGCATACTTACTGTCTTGCAAGCCTTTATGTGGCAGTCAGCTGTGCTGACTCTCGTTTTCCCTTTCTGATCTACAAAAGTCAAATTTGAAGGCTTCTGTTACTTCAGATGGCTTTATAAAGCAACTTTTTGTCTGCTCTGTGTGTTCAGTGACTGAGACACACTTCATCAAAAGGTTCAAACACTTCCTTCCTACCGCACCAGGCTTTGCAATGGGCAGTTGCTGTTGCCTGATGGAAGAGGTTGCCGTATTTCCCTGACAATATATGCAGACAATCTGGTCAGCGCATTGGTATGGAAGATACCACGTGTGTGTAAAATACTTTACAACGTCTTCATATTTATATGACCGCTGAATTACCATTCTGTAATGCTGCCATAATATCAATCACATAACAAAGTTTCAGCATGGTCACAGGCTTTAAGAATACAGGTCAGCAAACAGGGCATCTATCTTGGCATATAATTTCAGCCATTTCTAACCATCGGTCAGTCCTCAGCATCTTGTCAAATTGTATGGAGCTTATACCACAGGTAGTTTCAAGGGCCCTGGAGAATGAAAAAAGTCAAAGCAGAAACTGGAATAGCGCTTGGAGCCTCTGGCCTTCAATATTAGCAAATATTAATACAGAAGCAGGATGGATTTATTTATTTTGTCTTGGCAGGAAGACACCATCAGAGAATAAACTTCTGTGCTCTGTAGAAGAGCCCACAGAAAGCAGGTGAACAAGGTTTGAAGCAGAACAACTGACTCCTGCCAGTCTTTACACACCCACTTCCTCCTCGAAAGTCATCTCCGTCAGAGCGGCACTAAAGGTCATTTACACGAAGAGGCTTTTGGAGCACAAAAACTTGAGGGCTCCCGCAGACTGCAGGTCTCTCCGAGCGTGCCTGCCAGGCGCTTGCACACTGTCCTCACCCTCCAAAAAAAGGGTGCAGTGTTTTAGGCACAGGGTCAGGGTGCAGGAGATTCGGGGGGGGCGTGGAGAAAAGGAGAGCTGACAAGGTTTTTACTCCGAAAACTTCTGCTTTTGAAAACAGAAGACATTTTTGAAAGCCTCAAAGATAATAAATAGCTCCTTCTTCCTCCGCAGCCTCCCCGCTCTCAGAGAATCTGTGCGCATCTCTCTGGTAAGGAAAGCGCAAGCGCAGCGGGAAGGATGGCCTTCTCCTTTGCGAGCAAAAACGCTTGTTCTCCCTCTCCTTCTTTGCAGGCACTTGAATCTCACTTGTCATTCTCCTCTGTGCTGCTTCCCCCTGTGACATCTCCCTAAACCCCCTCAAGTGCAAGCCAGCCCCTGGCTGCGACCTGAGCCCTGACCCGTGCCTGTCTCACTGCCTGGGGGTCACCGTCTTCCTCACCTACGCCTGCCGAAACAGCTCCCATCTGTGCGCCTTTCCTCTGGCTCAGAGAACAAGCAGACACCTCAAAAATGGCCCCTGACAACCTTCACCCTGACACCGGTGGAGTAGCTGCTCCTGGGCAGGAGCGGCCAGATGTGCTATGTTCCTGTACCTGGGGACCACACAGAGGGCAAACATCTGCCCACGAGGAGCTGGTTTGGAGCCGTAAACAGCAGGTTGAATTTGGACTCCAAGCTTTGGCAAGTGAGTGCCATTTGGTGCCGAAGGCGCCCAAGGTGTCAGGGCTGTATCGAAGCTGTAGTGAGTTTAAGCTATTAACTCTACAAGCTACGACAATCATCCTTGATTAGCCTAGGTATTGCAAAAAATTAGCTTTGCTGTGAATTAAAAAGTGAGCTATGGATTAAATGGATGCTCTGAAACCAAATCCAGATGTTACCATCACCACAGTCAAATCAAAATTACGGCCCCTATCATCTGGATCATCTGGAGACAAAGGAGTTTGTGAGCATGATCCTGTTCCCTTGCATGTGTGTGCTGTTTTTCAGAAAGTAGCCGCGGTCATTTTGACACCATCTCGAGGTATCAAATGCCACTGGCATCAGTTCATAAGTGTCGTTTGGACCTAATTAGCTCGGAGTCTTGGAGCTTTGGACTACTATATGCATGAAAATAAAAGTGTTATTTTGTCTTTAATAGGCAACTTAACCTTGGAGGCATACTAGAATTATTTTAAAAGCTCGGTATACTTCCCCATTATGGGACTGGCCACAGATTATTTTCTATCCTTTAAACTAGATGCCAGGAGTTAGCTTAAAACACAACATACTAGCAAACAAAAAAGGTTTGGCATTTTTTTAATTGGTTATTAACACTTTGTTCTCTGAACTGTATAAATTTAATGTAAGAGGTATGTACCTGAGAATTTGCTAATGTGATGATCAGACTCGGATTAGGCAAGTCATCTTCTGGGAAGTGACTTTCATGTCACTGAAAGGTGGATGATGACATCTGCTAGTGGGAACTTTTGGACGGTGTCAGCCAAAGAAGTTCTGAACATGCTGTGACAAAAGCTGACCAACAGGCAACTTGAATCATAGAATCATAGAATCATTCAGGTTGGAAAAGACCTTTAAGATCATCCAGTCCAACCATTAACCTACACTACCAAGTCCACACTAAACCAATCAAGGGTAGACTAGACCAAACCATGTCCCAGAGTGCCACGTCTACCCGCTTTTTGAACGCTTCCAGGGATGGTGACTCCACCACCTCTCTGGGCAGCCTGTTCCAATGCTTGACTACCCTTTCCATGAAGAAATTTTTCCTAATAACCTAAACCTCCCCTGGCGCAGCTTGAGCCCATTTCCTCTTGTCCTATCACTAACTACGTGGGAGAAGAGACCAACACCCACCTCACTACAACCTCCTTTCAGGTAGTTGTAGAGAGCGGTAAGGTCTCCCCTTAGCCTCCTCTTCTCCAGATTAAACAACCCCAGTTCCCTCAGCTGCTTCTCATAAGGCCTGTGCTCCAGACCCTTCACCAGCTAACGCATCGGATGTCCAGATTAATGAACTGGGGGGCAGCTTTCCATGCAAAATGCTGTTGCCCCTCTGAAGGAAAGAGCAGGTTGTAGCCACCGGTACAAAACAGAAAAAGATGTATATATTGACAGCGTTAGCAGTACAGGAATGACAACCCCTTCTGTTCCTCCTTCCCATCAGACCCGGAGATCATGGCCTCTTATTCTGCCTGGTGCCTTGTAAGCACTGGAGGCCAGCGGGTGCCGGATCAGCTGGGAAAAATGCTCCGAGAACAGGGCAAAAGTGACATTCATCTCCTGATGACTGCCTTGTTAGGTAAATTGCTCTATTCATGTTTTCTGTTTGATCTTCATCACCCTACAGATGATCCAGTTACAGATGTAGCCACTAGTTCTTTTGTTTACTGGGTTTTTTTTCCCCAGCTATCATATGCAAAATTATTTCAGCCTTATGCCAATTATCCATGACAAAGGATTATTATCGCCCGAGGTTGTGCCTAGAGATTTAGCGTGCTAGCGTACAAAATGGCTGACATCTACTCATTTTTATTTCCTGCAGGAAGAGAGCAATGCTGCCTTGTTTCTGTAGCTGCTTCCTCATTATTTCCGCATTCAGTTAAAGAGATTAGTAGGAATCCATAAAGCTCCTTACCATTTGGGGCCTGTCTGGTTTTGCGAGGAAAGGTGGCTGCAGTTGAGGACGGCGAGGCTCAGTTAGGGACCCCGGGCTGCCGTGGCTTGCTCTCGTTGGGCCGCAGTTCACAAAAGGAGAGTAAAACTCCTCCGTCCGACAGGAGCGCTTCTGCGGCTATATGATGATTTCAGAGGCACCCTGGTTTTACTTAGACTAATGCTATATATATATGCTATATTTTTTATATATATATGCTATATATATTTTATATATATATATATAATGCTATATGCTATGTACATTATTTCAAAAGCAGAGTCTTTCCCCATTGTGCTCTCTCCTGACGCTTGCAAAACAGGAAAACACACAAACTAACATACTTCACATCTCAGCACTGCTTGTTTAGGGGTGATGGCGACTTTGTTCCCTTTTTTTAAACAGCACTTGATGCAGAAAATAATTTTGCAGCTCCTCTTGCAGAGTGCAGGCCAGTTAACCCTCACAACGCACTATGCAAGCTCCGTACCTTTGCTGGAGCAGATGGAGACGGGGCTTATGTGGATCACAGATGTTGATACGTGTCTCTCAACATACATAAGACGTTGGTATATCGGTTGATACCTGTATTGGGCAGGTTTTCGTCTGAGCTGGGTGATGGGACACGGCTTCAAGCAGCCCCACCCCGCCTGCCCGCCGGCCGGCGCTGGCGGCACAGCAGCGCGGCTTTCCTACGAGGTAACGGGGCTTTCCTGCCGCGCTGCGCCGCGCCTCCGAGGGCTGAGCTCCCGCCGGGGCCCCTGCGCGCCCGGCGCTGCCGGGGCGGGCACCGGCGGGCCTCCCTGCCCCGCCCACCACCGCCCTTCACGGAATCCGAGGGAACTACGCGCCTCGGTGATGACGTCGCGGCGACGAAGCGTGCAACGCCGTCGAGTTTCTCCGGGGCGGGCTCCCCCTCCCCGCACAAGGCCCCCGTCCTCCCGCCTCAGGGCGCGGGCAGCCCCGTCCCGAGGCCCGGCGGAGAGCTTCGTGCGGCGGGGCCCGGCACCGCGGGCAGGAGGGCGCCGCTTCCCGTTGGCGCCCCGGTCACCCCCGGACCCCGCTCGGGAGGGGCCTTCCCACGGCGCGGCCAGGCCGCTTTGCCGCCCGGCCCGGCCCCTCCGGTACCGGTAGCGGTAGCGGCAGCGGCAGGGGCGCGCGCTGCCCGGCCGCGGGGCGGTGGGCGGGGCCGGGCGGGCCGCGAGCGCCCGCCGGGTTTACAAGTGTTTGCGCACCCTTCGGCACCTCGCGCTGATTGGCGGGGGCCTCGCCAGTGACATCAGCCGGCTCACTTTCCATTGGCCGGCCGGTTGCTGGGACCGTAGGGCTTCCAGGGAGGCACTTAACCCCCTCGGCGCCGGGCCGTCCCGCCGCCCCGGCCTGCCCCCTCCCAGCGGACCCGCAGCCGGGGCCGCCGCCGGCTCGGCCGGGGAGCGGGAGTGGGCGCGGAGGGCGCCGGACCCGCGGCCGGGGAAGGGGAGCCGCGGCGGCCCGCCCCCACCCCCCTCCCCGCCGGCGGCGGCGCGGCGGCGCCCTTTTAAGCGGGCGCGGCGGGGAGCCCCGAGTAGCACGCGGCCCGGGGAGGGAGCGCGGGGATTGGCGGGGCGGCCGCCCGGCGGACACACCCCCCTCAGAAAAGGGGCGCTGTGAGTGGCGGGGGGAGAAGGTAAACAGAGCCGGCCGGCCCTGCCCGCTGACCAATCGGGGGGGCGGGAGGGGGCTCCGAACCTGACGTGATGGGACTCGGCGCGGCCGTCCCCGGGCAGGAGCACGCGGGCGGCGCGCGGCGCGGGGGGCGCGGGGCGGGCAGCGGCGCGGCGGGCGGTCTCCTCTCCCCCGGCCCCCGCGCCGGACCGGGACCGGCACCGGCACCGGGACCCGCACCGGGACTCGCACCCGCACCGGCACCGGGACCCGCGCGGGCGACGGGCGGCGCTCCCCCCCGCCGGCTGCGCGCCGCCCCCGGGGGGCGGCGGTGAGGGACCTGCCCGGCGCCCCGCTATTTATTTCCCACCCCGCCCCCCTCGCCTCCTCCGCGCCGCAGAGACCCCGCGCCGCGGGCGGGCCATGGCCGGCGGCGTCGCGGCCGGCCCGGCGGGCGAGCGCTGAGGGTGCCCGGAGCCCCCCCTCTCGCCGTCCGGGCGCGGCCGCACCATGTCGGCCGTCGCCTACGTGGACTTCGTGGCGGCGCAGTGCCTGGTCTCCATCTCCAACCGCTCGGCCGTGCCCGAGGCGGCGCGGCTGAAGGTGCCGGGCGAGGGGGAGGCGGCCCGGGAGCTGCGCGACCCCCGCGACGCCTGGAAGGACTACTGCGCCCTGCTGGCCATCGCCAAGAGCCTGCTGGAGCTGAACAAGTACCGGCCGCTGCCCGCCCCCTCCGTCTGCAGCGACAGCGTCGAGAGCCCTGACGAGGACGCGGGCTCCGACAGCGACGCGGCCACCGAGCCGGCCTCCAGCCCGCCCCGCAGCCCGCCGCCGGGGCCGCCCCCCCGCCTGCGCGCCGCCGGGGCCGCCCCCAAGGGGAAGCTGGCGGCCGAGAAGCGGCACAAGTGCCCCTACAGCGGCTGCGGCAAGGTCTACGGCAAGTCCTCCCACCTCAAGGCGCACTACCGGGTGCACACAGGTCAGCGGCGGCGGCGGGCGGGGGCGGCGGCGGCGGGGGGGGGAGGGAGCGGGCGCTTGTCCTCGGATGAACCCGCCCGGCGGCGTGCACGGCGTCCCCGCGCGCCCCCGCCGCCCTCCCTTTCCGCTTTGCTTTGCTGCTGCTTGCTTCTTTCCCCCCCCCCCCCCCGCTTTCCTCCCTCCACCCTTTTTATCTCCCCCACCCCCCTTCTTCCCCTTCCTCCCCGCCCCGCCGCAGTGCCGGACCGGCGACCCGGCTCCGGCGGGAGGGGGCGGCCACCCCGGGCGGGGCTGCGGCACCGCCTCCCGCCGCGCCCCGCCTTGCCCCGGCCGGCAGCCCCCTCCCCACACCCCCCCCCCCCCCCGACCCCCGCGGGGGGGCGTAATGAACTTCCCGGGGCCGCCGAGCCCGCTCGGGGCGGCGGTGAGGGAACCGGCGAGAAACGGGGTCGAGCGCCTGCGGCGGGGCGGAATTCGGCACGTATTCCCAAAAGAAGCCGGGGGCAGGACAGCCCCCGCCGCGCTGCCGGTGTGTGGGGGGGGGTGTGTGTCCCCCCCCGGGGGCTTCACCCGCCGGGCTGCCCTGTGCCCCCAGCCCCGTCCGCGCCCGGCGCTTGGGAGGGCGTGGCAGCCTGGAGATAAACAAATATCTCAATTTTATCCACAAATATCAGCTGCGGCAGCGATCCGCGCTTCCTCCGGCTCTGCCTCGGCGCCGAGGGGACAGCAGCTGTAGACTTTTCTCTTCCTTCGGTGGGGCTTTTCTGGTTTTTTAAGCCCTCTAGTGCAAGCGGCTGAATAAATGCCTTTACGTGTCTGAATTGCAATTGGGGCCCGGTGCGGTACGCACGGCTGCTTAAAGATCGCTCTAAATTAAAGGGCGGCGTGCAAGTATGGAAAGGAGCGGATCAAAGGAGGCAAACGCTGCCAGCACTTGTTTCACGTGCTTCACATCTGTTCTGTAGATGGCAGTTCTCTTCTGGATTTTTGTCTCTTGGCAGTGACAGTAAGCGGTGAAGTACGAAACGAGTTTATCACCCGGGGAACGTACCGTGGGCCATTGCTGTAGCGTTTCAACGCAGCCTGGGTAGGGCATGGCCACATCTGAGCTCCACCTAAACTTTGTCGTTCTGGCTTGCCTGGGCGTACGTGCACCGCAGAGGAGGAGAGCCGGTGCCCGTTGCCTCCCTGTGCCCTGCTGGCAGATCTGCTGGGTGCTTAGCTCCAGAGATCAGCGGGAGGAGGAGGATTACGGGATGCGGCTGAGCGGTGAGCTCTGCGGTTAGATGGTTAAGACTGTCTCCGTGAGCCGGGAAAGAGGATGGTCAGTGGTGAGCCTGTACTGACCGGTGCCGAGGATTGTTGTGCTACCAGCTCAAAGACTGCAGCTCTGATGCTCTTTTGGAGGCTGAACGTAACTGATGCCTTGCAAAATGTTGGCTCACAAGTGAGAAAGAAAATGCGTGAGCACCATTTCCACTTACTACCCCATGCTCAGATATCCACCCCAACATGGGAACCAAAATAGACATCGACTGGGATGGCATTCTGGGTGATGACATGTAAATTAATGTACCGTACGACCCACACAGCTTGCTGTAAGCAGTAGTGTTATAATAAGTATCTCCTGAAGTGGCGTGAGGCTTAGCATGTGCTGCTCACAAGTGGGTGGCCTTAGCTCCAAGTACGAGATGTTCGACTCGGGTGCGCTGATACACCGTCACGGTAGTTCTGTGTGATTAAAACGACTACAGACATCCAGCAGTAATGAACTTTCAGAGCTTCCTAATGTGAACAGTTAATTGTAGCTAACTGAAATGCTAACTGATACTGCTAATGTTAATTATTTTTGTAGATGGCAGAGCAATTCCTTAGCAACAGTGGGATTCAATGGGACCTCTGGAGTTATTCATAACTGCGTACTGCAGATCATTAATGCTCCCTTCTTAGTACCATTTTCTTTCCCTTTTTTCCAAATAATTTGATATATCTGAGCCTCTTGAATTGCTTTCATCTGCCTGCCATTTTTCATCAGGCCACCAACTGGGTTTCTTGCTGCTGTGTAGCCTTTAGTGGAAGTAGGTGCACAGCCACCAGTAGAACCTTCCTGGTCTTAAATTTTTAACGTTTAATCCCAGTCTCTCTATCTTGGAAAATGGATTTAGGATTTCCATTCACACCCGTGAGCTTGCTTGTAGCCACAGCTCTCTTTATTCACGGATACTAACCGAGGACGTTGGAAACCTCTGGATATTGCTGTGTGCTGTATAACGGTGGGAATCTAAAAACTCACCAGACCATCTTTGGAAAGCTAACACAGAGCAAAAGATGAAATACCAAATAAAGGCAGAAGACCAAAGACTTGATGCTCAGAGATTAGAGGCTTGTATCTTATTAATGATTCTTTAAACTTGTTGGTTCAAAGGCATTCCATATTTCAGAGACTAAAAATACCTGTATAACTGTTTGCTTGAAGTTTGGGCCTTTGACGACTCTAGTTCAGCTTCCAGAACACCCAAATTAGCCAAATTGTCTTCTGTGTTGATCTTAACAGAATAAGGTCAGCGGATGGCACTGCACATCCTGCTTGTCCCGCCAAGCCCACTGAACTCAGCATGACGTAGTAAAGCAGGATTTGTAGGAGGAAGCCAAGGAAGTCTGAACTCTGCCCCATCCCAGGGCAATAGACCTTTAATTCCTCGCAAGGCCCTTGGTGTTCCTGCAATATGATCAGGCACTTCTTCATTCTGTCACATATGTGTACCCACGTTCAAAACATATTAACTCGCAAAGGCCTGGGGGTACAAAGACAAGCATATCACCGAAACTGAACTATCGCCTCCCCTGTGCCTTCACTACTATCGAAAAGTAACTTGGAATTTATTATTTAAGTTCTGGTGTCTTGAGCGGGAAGAGCATTGCAGGTAAGGTTGTTCTGCGTGAGCTGTTTCCAGTAGCGTCTCTGAGGTGCATGGCGCTTGGTGTGGGAGAGAAAAGAGGGCATTACCCCTGACAGCTCACAAGCCAAAAAGTGTTTGTCAGGAAGGCGGGTGGAGGGATAGCTGTACAACGTGACTGTACCTTAGGTTTCCCCATACCTTATGGGATGGTGTTATGGGAGTATAGGACACGTAAACTCTGCTGAAGTTTGGCAGTGGCAGGAGGGATTACAAGTGGTGTGCCTGCTCAGGAGTCTTGAGCATGGAGACGGCATGACCAAGTCTTGCAGACTTTCCCTTCGGAGCATAGAAAAAAGCCCAGATGCATTGTCAATACGTGCACAAGACCCGAGCCCTGGAAGCAGTGCAGAGGTCAGGAGAAAGCAAGGGACTGGGCTGACCAAGGAAATGATAAGCAACAGCAGGTATGCAGAGAGATACCTTGAAAATGCAGAGACTTCCCTAAATAGGTAGCTTTAGGGGTTTGATTATGGCTGGTAATGTGTAGGGTTAGTATGAGCCTCAAAGATTGCGTGCAGGGGGGGAGGGTGAGCATGGGGGCAGCTTAACAGAGAGTTTCCAGGGAAAATAAAGGCATATGAGAGTAAACAAGCAATCTCAGTCAGAATGCCTGGGCAGGGAGTGCGGAGCAAAGGGCAAGATACCGACAGGGAGAAGGAGAGCAACTGGCAGGAGAAATAAGCTTTGAGGAATGTACGTTTGCTATGATGGTGTGAATACAAGCCAGTTAAAGGGCACGTGGCTGCTGAGAGCAGATCCTCCTGGTCAGGAAAGAGGGACAGAGAAGGTACCATAAAGCTAGCTTGTGAGATGCCTCCTCATACAGGACCTGTGGGACTTTACTTGCCTTGGGGGGGGGGGGCAAATCCCAGATGCTTCTCAATACGTGGTGCTGCAGATCATTGGGAAGTTCACATGTGCATCAGGTACCCTTAATTAAGAGGTTAGACACACAAAACCCAAATGTGTGAAAGTTGTCCCTCTTCAGCTAGGCTTTTCAGCCAAGCGCATCATCATGCAGACTGGATCTGAACAATACCAAGAGTTTTGTTACATCGGGCAGCTGCTGCACCCTTGAGCTCTC
Source organism: Pelecanus crispus (assembly GCF_030463565.1). NCBI lineage: Eukaryota > Metazoa > Chordata > Aves > Pelecaniformes > Pelecanidae > Pelecanus > Pelecanus crispus. Next base: position 41,026,402 of record NC_134676.1, read on the forward strand.
CTGGCATTTGGCTCTCGATGATGTTTGGTAGTGGGGCTGTAGGCAGAGGCATGGACCCGTAAGTCAGTTGTCCGCACAGTGAAGCGGAGGAGCATTTCTGGTAGAAAGATAAGTGCTGCAGCTGCCTAGTGCTGCAATCTAGACACCGTGGTGTTGATCCAGCCCCCGTATCAGTTTGGTTTTGACTGTGCTGCTTTGTTATTTGTGTTCTAGATTATCAGTAGCTCAACAGACTGTACAGGTGCTGATATGTTGACAATCCTCTGCTCACTGGAAGCTTTTTTGGGTATTTTGTGGGGGCGTAATCTGAAATGTAGCATTTTAAGCCCCTCTTATCCAGCTCAAGCAATGTCACTTTGCCAGATCCTTTAGAATAAGACTGAAGAGCAGAAAGTGGAGCCAGCAGGACAGTTTTTGCTAAATTCAGACCTCCTCCTGAAACACCCATTCTCAAGGGTTAATGCAAATGGGCAAATTGGTGGAGTTCTGATGGGCATGTTTCCAGGTCTCAGAGAAGTACAATCATACTGACTGGAAGCCTTGCCAGCTTCGTAAGGTAGGCAAAAATCCTCAAGATTAAGTTCAGTGTTGCCCGACTCCCAGTTGGTTGGTTGGTTTGTTTGTTTTTCCTGTTAAAAAAATAAAAACATTAAGCAGGTATATGTGTCACAGTGGGAAAGCACTCCAGAAAGGTTTGTATATTAATTGGGTCAACATAAAGAAATGCACATGTAGGACAGAAGCAGTGAGCAGACATCACCCATAAGAGTGCAGCTCCTGTTTCCAGATGGATATATTGAAAATGCAGCTTTACTGAATTCCTGCACGCTGTTGTGTTGTGGCATTGAAGACTGTGTGGTGGGTGTCACCTGCTCTTGTTAGCTTGTGTGTCTTGCAGCCCCAGCTGTTAGGATCCCTGCAGGAACGATCATTCCCCTTCGTCGGCTGCTCTGCTGTTGTGCACCAGGCTGCTGCTTGTGGCCTCGCACAGCTCCCAAACCTGCAGCTGGCAGAGCAGGGAGCAGCCAAGTTAAGATTAAATGGCCAGAGTCTGGGGTAGTGATGGCAAAGCACGCTTCAGGTAGTGTTTACTTGTGGTAGCATAGTTCACCGTCTATGTTTAAGTAACAATGACTGTGAGTAGCTTGAGAGCACTCTCTAAAATACCTTAAACTTGAGGGAAGAGTCTGTTGAAGTACTGGCTAGTAAATTCATGGTGAAATAACAAGCGTGGTATTATCTTTCTGAATGCACGTAAAATTGCATTCCTCCTTCCCCTGTCAAAGCTCTTTCCACTTCACGAGCATTTAATTATTCAGACAGGACAGGAGCCTAAACCCAGTGCGCTTCGATCCCAGGTAGGTGCCCTAAGCACCAGCTGAGAGTTGGTCTCTCTCCATTGCTCAGTTAATATTAAAGTATTAGCTGCAAAACAGGAAGTTCAAATGGAGGTAAGATGGGAAAGGAGAAGAGGTAGGAACTTGTCCCACGTACCCAAGAGCGTACTGCTGAGGGCACTCTTCTCAGCTATGAAAGTGTACATTTAACACTCTGGTGAGCTTTGGGGAGGTCTCTCGTCTCCCAGGTAGCTTCCCCAACTGACATACATACATATATACACACACACACACACTTATACACATATACATACATATATATATATATGTAAGGAGGCACAGTCCCCCAAAGAAAGCCCCAAAGGCAGGCAGGGAAGGTTGTGATCTGGCAGAGAAGCTGTAAGGATATCCCTTGCATCTGCTGCTGTGTCAGATGGAGGTAGCAGCAAGATTGAGTCTCGCTGGGATTTAGGCTCCCAGCAGCTCAGCAGTGGTGGGGTTTAGCAGGTGTTTTTTTGCATCTGGGTCTTTTGAAAGAGACTCAAACACCTGCATGTGCAAGCAGCTTGTCGAGTGGTGGTTTTGAGACAGAGCAGTCTAAATGCAGGCTGAAAGTGGTGTTTTAACACCTGAATCATCCTGTGATGTTTAGTTCTGAGTGGTGGTGGAATAAACCCCTTGCTGCAACCCATCCATCTGCTGCCTGTCCTGTAGGCACTGTCTGATCTGTTGCCAGACCGGATGGATGGCCACGGTTTAGGTGTTGGCAGACACCCTTGGTTTAGGCACGTGGTACCTAGCGTCCTCACCACTGATCTTGCTCTGTGCTGTTTCTCACCGCTATCTGTACCTTGTGGTTGCCACGTGTTTTATTGATCTGATTTTTGGAGTATCTCAGAAGAGGAAGAAGGCTGTTTGAAAGGCCTCTGGTCCCTCTGCCCAGAAGTGGATGCACAGATGTCTGTAATATCCATCTTCACCAGAGTATCTTGCGTGTGGATGCTCAGTCAAAATCCAGTGTCCATCATGAAATTGCTCATTCAGGGTGTGTGGGGCAAGCAATGCACTGGGGGAAAAAAGTGAGGGAGACCCAAGTAGCAGCTGTTCTGCGGCAAGAAAGATAGCCTACCCCCACACACACCATGCAATAAGCTGGACCATGTTCTTGATATCCACCTACAGTACCAGTCATACTTCAGGAGACACTAAGAAATGCAAGAGTGGTGGCTGAGTAGGATCACGGGGGGCGGGGGGGGGGGGAAGCAGGGGCGGAAGACATCCCTGTCATTGTCATCTCTAAGTCAAGGATTGTGGTTCAGGACCTGTTATTCCTAGGGTATCAAGATTTCTTTGGAAATTTTGAGCTGCAGCAGCCACAGAGGTACAGGAGGATCTTGGAAGATAAAGGTGGGGATTAGATTCTCTCATTTGAACCATGCAGAGCTGATTATGCCAGTCCTGTTCTGCTAAGTAGTTTTGCTCTTGCCTGGTGGCAAGAGATTCCACTCTTTGGGCTTTCCATATTTGTGTGCTTTCCCTTCTCCCTCCTTGCCATCAGCCGCTTCAGGTTGCTGGCAGGAGGGGTGGGCTTCAGGGCAGGTGCCACAGGCAGGGTGGACGTCCCCGCAGCAGGAGGTGCTGGCTTGCTGTGCCATGTCAGCAGCCAGGCAGGGAGTGGGAGCCGCGCACAGACACCACATCCCAGAAATCAAACTCCGAAGCCTTCTTCAGTTTTGATACTTAAAATAGTTGCTGCTATGAATACCAGGCAGCACGGTCCTACCATGTGCTTGGTGGCCTCATCTTTAAAAACATGTCAGTCAAGGGTACCCAATTAGGTGTCCATTCATGCAGCTGTAGCCACAGTCCATTTGGCTTTCTAGTTAATGCGTGAAGCAGTGTCATTAGCATTATTTGACAGCAAACTGTTCTGCGTTAGCTAGTACTGATGCCAGACTCTGGACTCATGGCTGTGTCCAGCCTCACTTCTGTCAGCGAGGAAGACAGTGTGACCCTAGCAAACCATTCATCTTGGCCAGACTTTCATTCACACCAACAGTAATTCTGAATGTCTTCTGTAAAGCCAGTGTGCAAACAATTTTAGTAATTCATGTAAAATTAGTACTTCATTCCACCGCAGAAGCTAAGTGTGCATGCACCAGTCCTAGTGCATGTCCTGTTACATGTCAAGAGAATTGCCCAAATGTGTGATCATCAACTTTGTCTTCAGCTTTTTCAAGCACAGCCTCCCCACTCCCAGAAAAAGTCACTCAGAACTTATCTATCTCTTGCTTGTCCAGACAAATTCGTCTTTGTTAAAGCCACCATGAACTGCAGCTCCTAACCTCAGTCATCCTCATCTAAAGCAGCATTTTGTAGTGAGAAGGCAGAATGATGGGATACCAGTACGACCTGTACTGTTAACAAGTCTATTAATGCCCACTCTGTATTCGTTTTCAGAAACTCTTCCAGCACAAGACTACAATGTGGGAAAATCTGGAATGTCCCAGGGCAGGGCAAAAAACCTAAATAACTTTACCATCTATTCAGAATAAAATGGAAATGGGTTAAAATAAGGCAGACGTGCCTCAGGTCATACAAAGCAGCTTGGATACAGAGTTTAAACTTGCAGGGAAAGAAGAAACTCACCATTTGCGGTAGAGGGTGGGGAGAAGGAACAGGGAGAAAAGGTCAGGTGAAGCAAGAGAGCAAAGAGAAAAAGGATCTGCAATGGCCTTTATATCCATATGGGATTTAACACAAGCCAGGGCTGCAGGGGTTCTTTACACTCCAGAGAAGACCTGCTAAGAGCCACCATTAGCTTATGCTCAGCATAAACTATGTCTCCCACTACATTCCCAGTGGCACACAGGACAGAGAATGGAGTTCTGCAGACATACCTATTCCTATAACCTGTAAATCAGTTTGTTTCACTTGTTACTTCTGTAAGCTGCCCTGGGTATTTTTTTTTTTTTTTTAAAGAAAATTATTTACGTCTTGTATCTCTTGTGTTCAGATCCTATCACACATAGTTTTAAGGAATTGTGATATGCCATTGGCCATTCCTTCATCTCTTGATAGAGATCCCATCTAAGGGATATCTTAAAATGTAAGTAGCGTACTGCCACCAAAGGAAACAACGTATGATAGTACGTGTTTTGATGGTTCATTCTGCGCGTTTCAAGCTTTAGCATTACTACTCCCAAAACTAAAGGGGGAAAATTAATATGGAAAAGGTATTTCTTGACTGAGACGTGACACACAAATCTGTATCTCCAGATGGAGGCAGCACTAGCTTGCATTGCAGCTCTGTGTGCCGTTGCCTGCCCAGCTGCATATGAGTCGCAAGACCAGTTTGCTCTGTGGACGCTTCCACAAACATCTGTGCTGCTTTAAATAATAGCGTGTCAAATGCAACCAGCAAATACAGTGACCGGCTTTGCTGAGTGGACAATGAACACATGTCGTCAGGTATCTCTGCCTCGTCTTAAAAATCCTCCTGGACGCACACTCCGCCCCTGCTCCGCACCGATGAAGCCCGTCGCTGAAGCACCGTCCCTCCGGGCTCCTGTCGTCCCTTACAGCTTTGTGACCGAGGGGAGCAGCGGATCCCCAGGCTCGGAGACAACCCCCGAGGGCCTGGAAAAGCCTCCCTCCCCCTTGTCTCTCTGCTCTGAGAAGTCTGGAGTTTAATGCGTTCTGGAGCCGGGGATTATGCCTGGCCTACTTTCATGAATACGCCTTTCCGGAGCGGCCGTGGCAGCCCCGGCGGGCTTGTATCGCCGAGGCGGCGAAGCCGTTCGCCGCCCCTGTAGCTGGGGGCTCGGCGCTGGGTGCCGGGGGTAGCTCTCGTGCGTCTGAGGGGGCACGGCTGCTCGTTTCGGGCAGCCATCTGTGCCGCCTTCGCCATCCCGCGGCGCGGCAGCTCTCCCGTCGGTGGCAGGGCATGCCTCCGCCACGCCAGGCTCCCCACGGCCTTCAGCACTCCCCCTGCCGTGCTCGGGGCTGGCTCCCTGTGGAGTGCGGTCCCAAACCTGTGCAAGGGGTCCTGGGCGAGCCCTTTCCCCAAAGCTTTGCGCTCATGCTGCATAGCCTAAACGCGCTTTCCCCTGGCGCGTGAAATGGGTGCGCGGGGTAGCAACGGCGGAGGTCACGCTGCTCCCATCGCGTTTCAGGGCGTCGTGGTTTAGCCCCAGCCAGCAACTCAGCACCACGCAGCTGCTCGCTCACTCCCCCTGCCCTGATGGGATGGGGGAGAGAATCGGAGGAGCGAGAGTGAGAAACACTCCTGGGTTGAGATAAGAACAGTTTAATAATTGAAATAAAGTAAAATAGTAATGCTAATAGTATAATAATGATAATGATAATAATGACATACGAAGCAAGTGATGCACAATGCAATTGCTCACCACCCACCGACCGATACTCAGACAGTTCCCGAGCAGCAATTGCTGCTCCCTCGCCACCCCCCCCCCCCCCCCCCCCCAGTTTCTATACTGAGGATGACAACATATGGTATGGAATAGCCCTTTGGTCAGTTTGGATCAACTCTTCTGGCTGTGCCCCCTCCCAGTTTCTTGTGTACCTGGCAGAGCATGGGAAGCTGAAAAGTCCTTGACTAGCATAAGCAGTACTCAGCAACAACTAAAAACATCAGCGTGTTATCAACATTCTTCTCCTACTAAATCCAAAACACAGCACTATGCCTGCTGCTAGGAAGAAAATTAACTCTATCCCAGCCGAAACCAGGACACAGAGGCAATCCCAGTAACAAGGCTCCACTTTGTCTTTCCATCTGCATTTCCAGGAAGGCAGGGGTGGGGAAAGCCCAGTTTCTCGAGGGCTGCATGGGGCCAGATTCAAAACAGTGCTTTTAGGCACCCGGGTTGCATACTGCTGTGCCTGAAGCGTAGGCGCCGCACCCTGAAGACCGATCCCTGTTATCCCGCCTAGGCACCTGGTCTCCCTGTAGTACAGTTAGGCACTTCTGCAGGCTGAAGAGCTGTCCTGAGGTAAATGGTTGGAAATGTGGCTTCTGGGGATGGGGCAGGATGCCTGAGCTGCTCCCACTGCTCTGGGGTGTAAGTGCCTGACATAGAGCCATACACTAGATGCCTCCACACATGCAGAGATGTGTAGCGCTTCTCCCACGTTCCCACGGGGGAGCTGGAAAGATGTTCTGCACCTCCCACTGCCGCCTGCTTCCAGGAGCTGTGACAGAAACCATGAGACAGATAGCAAAAGAGCAGCACAAGTAAAAACGCTTGCCCTGGATGCCAAGGGCACGCTCCGGGCAGAGCAAAGCCAGGGGAGGGTGGTGGGCACCGATGCGAGCGCTCCGTACAGCTCCCGGTGCCGCTCGGCCGCGTAGCTGCGGTCGTGGCCTTCACGCATGTGTAAGCCTACGTACCGTTTTAATTAATTTCTTTTATACAAGCAGTGGCTGTTCGGAAAGGCGTCCAGCCATGTCTAAAAGTGTACAGCAGGGAGCCAAGAAACCTGTTTATGAAAAAAATAAATAGCCCCGGGTCAGGATGGCTGGCAGCGGTGCCTCTGCTGGGCTTGGGCACCGGGCTGGCTTGGCTCCCCCTGCTCACTCTACATCCTTCTCCCCTGACTGAGGACCAGCATTGCCGCATGCAATTCCCTCTCTTCTGTGAGGGAAGAAAGTGCAGGGGAAGCAGCCGTGCTGCAGCTGCCCGAGGGGCTGCTGTAACCTGTGTGGTCCTGCTCGTCCGGCCGCAGCTCCGCTCCATGCTGGTCAGTCTGGGATGGAGCAGCCGTCTGTCAGGGAGCACGGTATCATTAGGAGCCTAAACTGTGAAAACAGCTGTGTTATTTAAGAGAGGCTCACTAGGGCTTTCAGGGCCTGTGGTGTAGCTACATCTCAGCTTACCTGGTCCATCCTCATCCTCCTTGGCCTTTTGCATACCATCAGTCACTCCCTCCAGCCCCCTTTCTCCTTCCTACAGCTCTGCAGTGCATCCCACTGCTGGTTGTCCTCCTGGCATCTGGGCTGTTCATTCAAGCCTTTAGGCTTTTGTCACTGCCGTTGTGTCTGGGGAGGACTCCAAGGCACACTTCCTTGTAAATTACTCCTTTTTTTGTGATCTGTAAATGTAAAGCGAGCTTGCCTGTTGTGCCAAACTTCACAGTACCAAGAAATACTGGAGTTCTTGAGTTTCTTTCCAACTCTTCTAAGGTGGGAAACTCCTGGGATAGCTTTTCTATTTCATGGTTGACTATAAATAGCTGTCACATAGCTGTCATTTATATTCCCTTCAGGAGACTCTTACGAAAGGGAATTAAGGCATCAAACTGCAGCAGTGCATGATGTCTGTGACTGAGAGCTTTCGTGTGAACTTAAATGCCTTTGATTTCTGTCTGTGCCATGGACTAGGGGCAGCCTTGCCCGTCAGGAGGCGTTGGGTCTGTGCCTGCAGGCAAAACCTGTGCAACCTGCAGAGGTGAACTGCAGGGATGTGGGGTGCCAGGAAAAGTGAGTACTGTTCAATCCTTACACCCTTGTTTTTAAAAGCAGAAGTGTGGCGTGGTTTAGGTTAAGGTGTTTGGTTTGATTCTTCACCATCATAGGAAACATTTATACTGATAGAGCTGCGAATAATGAAGTAGTTTTCCTGTCCTCAAATCAGCCATCTAAGAGACTGAGGGGAGACCTTTACTCTCTGGAGCAGCTTGGATTTCTGGGGGAAGGGAGGGGAGGGGGGCACAGAACTTCTCTCTGCAGCCCAGCGGTTTTGCTCTACATGTTTGCAGCCCCAAGGCTGCACTGCTCTCCCCGATCCCTCCCTGCTCGGTTCTCCCCAGGCTGGAGTGACTTGTCCTAGGTGAAGGATTTGTTTTGGCTTCTTTTCTAATGGTTACAAATGATTTTATTGAGCAAAGTGGAAGCGTCAGAGGAATAATACTGGCGCTCCTTTCCCAAACTGCTGTAGTGAGCCTGACATGAAAAATGTCCAGGCACAGGCAGCGCTCATCTGTTGTTTTGACAGTCTTTGGGGTCATGTAAGGTTCTGCACCAGAGTGCAAGTTCAATGCGCTTGGGGGGGGTTTTGGCTTCTGCTGGAGGTGAGACTGAAACCCGATGAAGCGAGTCAACAACTCCACAGACACTGGCACCATGGCAGAAAACAAAAGCAGCTTTTTCCCCTCAGCAGCATGTTCTCTGGCTCCTCGGTGAAGCTGGTAGGTGCCGGCCTGCATTACCCCCGCCCCCCTAAATCTCTCGTCATCCTTTCCTCCCTGCAGGCGAGCGACCATTCCCCTGCACATGGCCCGACTGCCTTAAAAAGTTCTCCCGCTCCGACGAGCTCACCCGGCACTACCGAACCCACACAGGTGAGAAACAGTTTCGGTGCCCTCTCTGCGAGAAGCGGTTCATGCGGAGCGACCACCTGACAAAGCACGCCCGCCGCCACACCGAGTTTCACCCCAGCATGATCAAGCGATCCAAAAAGTCCAGCTCCGGCAGCTCCTTGTGAAGGCAGGGCTGGCCCAGGGAGGGGAGCCGGGGGGAGGTGAGCTGCAGCGAGGATGCAGGCAGCGGTGCTGGAGCCTGAGCATCCGCTGTGGTGCCGGTTGCCCTTGGTGTCCAAAAGCACATGTAGCCAACGTTCAAAAAAAAAAAAAAAAAAAAAAGTACTCCGTGCCCCCCTCCCTGTCCTCCACCTCCCCACCCTGCACTGGGAACAGCGGTCTGGAGCAAGTGGACTGCGGGGGTGCGAGGAGGGAAGGGGTGGCCAGCCGAGGAGGGGAGCACCTCCTCTAATGTAAAGCATTGATGCTGGTGTACATACGTCTGACTGGATGGTCCAGCCTGTGCCACCGCAGTAGCGTGACCCCGAGGTCTTTGTGATTGCTGTGTCATTAACATGTTTTGTTGAACAGTGTAATGCTGCTTGTATTTAGAGTTTGTCAAGTAAAACCACTTTCCGAGTCACATAAATAACTCTCAGATAAAAACTCCATAGCACATTGTAGAAGTAGGTTTACTTCTGTCTCAGAATGATCCTGCATTTAAAGAGACTGTTAAGAGAAACATTACATATGTTACTAATAGCATCTGATTGATATACTGAAATAAGGTGAATTTATACTCAAGAAGGCCCATTAAAGTAAATGGGTCTTTTTAATTTTTCTTTTTATTAACTATACTTTTGAATATAAGCTGCACTTTTCCAGTAAAAACCTGTATAATTCAAGCAGATACTTAAAGCAAAAAAACCCCACAACAGCTCAGTTGTTTTCTGGCCATATGTGTATTTAGCTCTGTTACTCATTTACCTGGAAAAATACAAGTCAGCCTAGATACTGTGGCAGGGGCATGAGAGCAGAAGCATACGTCTCTCAATTGATCCTATACTTTTAATGTGTCAATAAATACAGTACTGTACTATAGAAATGCCACTAACAGTGCTTTATTCTGCTGTGTTTTGTTTGAATAGATGCATAACAGCAGCTACCATCTTTATAAACGGCTGCTTTTTTAGAGGTTTTTTCTCTTCCTACACTTGCCTTAAAGATTTATTCTCTTCATACCCTTGCCTAACTCCCATGGAGTCCTATGGGAGTTGTGTGTGCTTATGGAGAGAGTAGACCTTTCCTTAAGAGCACTCTGGAATGGAATGGAAACAGCTGAAATTATTGTAAGGAGCAGTTCAGAAGGGCTCCTGTATCTCTTGATCGCTGTTTCTGTAGAGTATGGGAGAAAACCATGAGCTAATTGGAAGGTGTGTCGTAATACTCCTTACGACATAAGCTTCTCTTGGTACTTTGCATTGTACACGTGTCATGCATGGCACGCCAAACACTGATAAAGGCAATGTTACTTTTATTTTAAAGCTTTTCTTTGCTCTTTAAGGGGAGCAAAAAGATTACTGAAGAAAAACTTTAAGTCATGGTCATTAGCTTTTTTTTTTTTTATGTTAAAAGCATGAACTGTAAGAGGTTATCGGTGATTTTTTTTTTCCCCCTTCCCCAGCTGCATAAAGGGGGGAGAATTCTGTTTACACATTTTTTTTCCCAGAAACATTCTTCTCCTGTTTGGTTTTTACCCCTTCCTCCAGAAGAGGAAAGGGAGGTGCAGCCCTACTACAGAGACTTAGGGCCAAATTCATCTTGTGAGTAATCACACTGAAACCCAAAGTGTTTCCACTGTAGATGAATTTAGGTCATCTTGTAAAATTCTGTATATAAAAAAATCTTGTTAGTACACCTGCAATTACAATATCTTACTGTTTTACCTGATAAAAAGCTTGCTTCCTAGAAACAAACATAAAAAAAATGAACTCGGAGAGTAGAGTGTTTTCTTCTACAGTTGTATAAGGCTTTCGGCATTAGAAATCAGTTTGCATATAGTGTTTTTACCTGTGTAGTTCATTATAAATTCCGTCTATGTGAAGAGAACTGCTTTTAAGGCATTAGGGATATTGAGTAGTCTGTGGAGTAAAAAGGGATGTGTTTTCTTCAGTGAAGACATCAGGAAACCAAGCACACTTTCTACCTCTGTTTCAGCTTTTTGAAACATTTATTTTAGAAACCAAACTTTAATTTCTGGTGTCCAAATCGAGTCATAGGGACATACATTCTTCCTAGTAAAAATAGGTAGCCTTGGTATTTGTATTAATCTAGAAGTACAGAAAGTGTTCTGCTTACCAGCACTGCTAATGCTGCCTTGTTGAGTGGGGTCAGGGCCACATGTAGCCCGGTGAGATTCAAAGGCGCATGCACATTCATCTTCACTCTTCTCTGTGGAGATCATGCAAAATTTCGAGTCCGTCCTGCAGTCTGGATTGTTGCCATTTTTTTAGGACAAATGCAGCACTTGGAAAATTAAGGCCCGATCCTGTGAAATACAAGACACCCTCACATCCTATTAACCACATTAGAAAGACACAGCTGATCAGCAGCTCCTAAATCAGTATGTAGCTGTTTTGGGCACTTAGCTACCAGGATTAACCAATACATGGAAGTAAATGGCCAGATTTATGGTTTCCACCTTGCGTATTTGGGGTAGAATGCACATTTAAAGAATCGTCATTTTTCCTGCCAAGCCTGAAAGAATCAACAGGTGGGGGGTACTTTGAAGGTCCATGGGACGTACAGGCAGTGTCTCACCATTGCATGTGACAAGATCCTGTTTCTGAAAAAAAAACCCAAAGAAAACCACCTTCCTAAATGGTAACCCATTTGCTCTAACATGTGCTGTATTTCAGCATTGGACAGACGGGATTAATGCGATTCGTTAACCACTAACAGACTGCATTGGGCATAATCACATTTGGAGATTTCGTTTTACTGTTTTATTCATTGGGGTTTTGGGGGGGGGGGGGGGTTTCTTTTAGTAAAAGCAAACAACAGCTCTAACACATAAACTGCAGGTTAGTTCTTTGCATCTTGAAGTTAAGTTTTGAAGAGTGTTGCAAGTGTTGGAAAAGAAAAGGAAAATCAGGTTCTCTAATACCGTATGTACTTGTTGTACTATTTTGGAAATTCTTAATACTGCTGAAGTTAGGACAGCTCCTCTCCTTGGTTAAGAAAGCCCATTACTATAGAGAAGTCATGGCTTTAATGGTATAGCTATACAACATACTTCTTTTTTGAACAGTCTTTCATGACCTGTATTACAGATCTGTTTTCAGTTTGCAGATGGACTTAGCCAGCACACACCAGACTGGACACGTACTTCAAAATGCTGTTTTACAGACTAGTGATCTGTAACACTGTAAAATACCAACTTCCAACAGTTTAATCAGTTTTATTTTTGTACAGTATTCGTATCCTTTATAAGTTATTTTGCTGTCCTGTTTTGTAAATCACATGAAATTGTAAAAAAAAGAAAACTAAAAAAAAAAGTAGACATAGATGGTTTTGTACATATGTGTATATATATTGTCCAAATAAAAAAGGAATTAAAAAACCCCCACGTTGTTTTGAATGACTGGAGTCAAGCACTGATCATGTAAACCAGTCTGAATGATATACTGCTGCACATGATGAAATCCATGAGTTGAGTGGTGTATGAACCAGCTTCAAAGGTCTTGGTGCTGCTAGTCATTATTTAGCTTGGGTCTTGTTTCTCTACTTTTCCCAGGTGTTTGCACAGGTATTCCTTCTGCTGCTGCTGCAGGTAGACAGAAACACAACTTGCAGTGAGGGAGACGTGTCCCCTCACCAGCATGCTCCAGCTCCCGGGAAGTCCCTCTCACATTGCTCAGTGGCTTTTGAGCTGAGACTGGTGCTCTCCCTCACACACTGCAGCTGCTCCATGAGCTAACGATGCTTCAGCCTGTGCAGCCACACTGCTGCCTTGAGACTTCCGTGGGTTTGGAGGGGTTGCTGCTATAAGGAGGAAAAAAAAAAAACCCATCCACTCAGCCTCTGAAGGAGGGAAAGGCAAGGAACCCTGCGCCAAAAAGCTCACTGACATTTACGGTCACTGACATTACAGTTGCTAAAAGCAACTACGTACACAAACTGACTGAACTGGGTACATGGGAACAGTGCTAGGGTGTGACTGCAAGATGAGACCCTGGCCCCAAGGGAACATGTAACCCTCCAGCAATGCAGGCAGAGATGGAGGGGTGGAAGTGTGCCACCTGCGTCTGGAGCAACACTTGTAAGCAGCCTCCAGATTTGCCTTGATGCTGAGTTGGAGTTTTCTGTCCTCGGGCTGGATGGTCGAAGGACAGATAAAACAAACTCAGCGTAGGGCTTTCTTTTTTTAGCTTGTCATTGATTGTAGGAATAAGGGACACTGGGCTGTGGCATTGGCCCCATTCCCCTGCAATCCTGTCATAAAGGACTTGCCCTAAATTCACCATTCTTCACATTAAACCCTTTAATATTTGTCTTCAGTGCTCTAATTGGAACAGCTACCAAAATCCTCCTAGTCTAGAGAAGGCCTTAGCCTTAGGAGGATGTTTCCAGCCATTGAGATCTAATGCACTCTACAGAATAGTCTTGCCAGGAGTGATGTAAATTTTGGCTGGAATAGGTATGGCATGCAAAGACTCCGTGCACACCAGTGGATGCTGGCAGACTTCAGCAGTGACATGGGGAGATGTGACCCTGAACATAGACCAACTGATTGAGAGAGCACAATTTCTACAAAGGTGAATTTTCATTTCACCTCTCTGCTGAGGACAGAAGAAAGGAAACGTGCCATAAAATGCCGTAACAGTCCAGTTAAATGCCTGCAGAGTGGTTCAGAAAGCCGCATGCAAGGGTGGCTTTCTGAACCTGCCTGCTAGGGTGACTAGAATGACTTTCACCTCCATGGAAGTCTAAACCAATGTTGTTCAGCACTCACTCAGGGCTAAGGAGTCAGTGAGGTTTCCTGTCTGCATCAGCGCTCTGTAACAACCGCTACTTTCTCAATGGCTTTTGCTTTGGAAATGAAATCTCTTCCAGGTTGAGCTCCTCACACCTCACAGCCACATCTGACAAATTACATCAACAATAACTTAATGCAAAGTCACAATTGTCAGAACAAGGTACTCACCCAAGTCCTCTTTAGGGGACTGCCTTAAAGCAGGGGAAGCTTTCACAGTGGCAAGCTACCATTTTGCAGCTGCCGTGCTTTCAGTGCTGTGCTCTCCTCAGCTGAGAAACTCCCTGTCACCTAGAATACCTCCTCAAACGCTTCCACAGGTATTATGAAATCTTCTCATTTCAAAAAGGCAAGGTCTTGACTGGCATCAGTTCTAATCCTTAATAGACACTTGTTTTTGTATTATTACACACTGTATTTTTCCAGTTCATGTATCTCTATATGGAGCTCATGTATGCCTTTTGGGATGAGAGAGCAGAGTCCCTGTTGCTTTCAGCTTGTATTTTTGAAGTTGCTACAGCTGTTACTGTTTTTTTACTGGCTTGTCCCCACTTGACAACTGATACACATCCTATTGCTTTTCGAATCAAAGGACATCAGCCTCTGTTTCAGTATTATCTATTGCCTCTTAGGCCATGTAATGCTGATCAAAGCAACACCTGGATGTCTGCACAGCTGAACACGAGGTACAAAGGAAATGGAGCGTGTAAACCACAGGCCTAGGAGAATCACTGAGTAGGTAAGGACAGCTTACCATCCCAAGATCCAAGAAAGCCCTATGGGAATTCAGAACACATGGAGAAAGAAAGCAAAGAGCACAGACAATATCAGAGCGCTCCTGACATTGTGCTAAAAGGGTGCACAGAAAAGTCTTGGGCTTTCCAAATGGCCTTTTCTTGCTCCTCAGGCTAACGGGCAGAGGCCAGAAAGACAGCAGCAGAACTTTCAGGAGACGCAGGTATAAGTTACATCAGAGTGCCCTGGAGAGATGACATATAGTGGTTTGGGCTCTTCTGCTGTTAGTCACTGCTTCAGTGGCCTTGAATAGTGTTTCGATGCAGAAAAGACTTCTGAGAGCCTGTGAAAAGCCATGCATAACTGCTCTGCCAAAAAACAGAAGGCCAGGGAAAACCACAATTGTGTTACTAGTTTATACAACGCTGGTGGTAAATCTTGGCCTCTGTTTTACTGGATTACAGAAAGACAATCCAGGCCTTACCTAGAAGCTAAGTTACATTCAGCTCTTATGTCCAATGAACCATTTTTCTCAGGGGTATAATTTTTTAAGGGAAACATTTCAAGGGGGACAGCCTTACTGTAAACACCTTCAAACTGAAATAAAGGAGATTTTCCCAATATAACTTACTCCAGTAATTTTTCATGAGCATACTGATTTCTGACATACTGGTGCTTGAGGAACTGCATACTCACTGGATGCTGTACCACTTTAATTATACTGGCACCAAACCAATACATTTTATACAGCAAAGTGTATTTTAAATGTTACAAAAGTTCTGACAAAAAAAAAAAGTCCTTCATGAACAGCACAACTGGGCTCAGAAGCAGACACAAAGCGGATCCAGATTCCTCAGCCACTGGGGCTGATGGAAAACTATACCATCAGTGGCTTTTCACCTGAACAGACCTTTAATCATCATTGCAGCAGCAGAGTGGGGCTGATACTGTTGGTGGTGTCTGAGAGCAAGTCCCTTTGCACTCCTTGTGCTGATCATCTGCTTTGGATTTACTCTGTGTTTGTAATTCTACAGGAAAACCAACAACAAAAGCAAACAAATACCCCAACAAAAAAACCCTTCAACCAACCAACCAACAAAACTTTTGTTGTCCATGGCAAAGCTATTACATTACCCAAACGAGGTAAACCAGTGTTAGTTGACTGCAGTCAAGATCAAGCAGCATAATATTCATGGTCTACAGCTTTGGTTACAAACTGGGGAAGGGGGAATCAGAGACTTTTCCCCTGTAAATTACATGATGCTGATTACCTTAAAGCATGTATTCACTTTGAGCCATCCATAATGCGTTTTACCTATGCAACTTTCTGCTCTCTATTCTTTTCCAAGGCTCCTTGATGTCTTCTGCCACCATCTTCTCAGTTATCGTGTTCCCTCCTTCTTGCTTCTAGCAAAACCAGCTTTGTACGCTACTATGCATGGTTCCTTATCCCCAACAAAGTGAATTTTGTCATTCTTTTCCAGCTTACTTGCCATGTTCTCATCTCTGTGCTTCCCAAAAAGGCTGTTGGTCTGCAAGCAAATCCCTTGCTCTTCCTTGAATACACATGGGGCATATTTTCCAAGATTTCATGTAGGTCCAGGTGCACTAGTTGATACAAATCATTTGCGATACTAAACTCGAGCTAATGATGTGCATAATGTCAGGTTTTGAGACTAACATACACTGTTGTTGTGGGCTAACCCCAGGTGGCAGCTCAGCCCCAGCCACTTGCTCACTCTCCCCCAGTGGGATGGGACAGAGAATCAGAAGGGAAAAAGCAAGAAAACTCGTACATTGAGATTAAGACAGTTCAACAGGGGAAGCAAAAGCCATGTGCACAAGCAAGGCAAAATAAGGAAATCATGCACTGCTTCCCATCAGCTAGCAGGTGTTCAGCCATTTCTCCAGCAAAGCAGTGCTCCACCAGACATAGCAGTTACTTGGGAAGACATAACCCCAAGTGTCCCCCCCCTTCCTCCTTCTTCTCCCAGCTTTATAAGCTGAGCACAGTGTCATATGGCATGAGATACCGCTTTGGTCAGTTGGGATCAGCTGTCCCAGCTGTGTCCCCTCCCACCTTCTTGTAAACTTTTTGTGCTGGTGGGGCAGCGTGAGAAACAGGAAAGGCCTTGATGCTGTGCAACCACTACTCAGCAATAGATGAAACACCCCTGTGTTACCAACAGTGTTCTGGTCACAAACCCCAAACATAGCCCCCTATAAGCTACTATGAAGAAAATGAACTCTATCCCAGCCAAAACCGGTACAGCTGTCAAAAAACCTGTAGTCTTAGTGGGGGTAATAGATCAACAAAAGGAAGACGGGACAACTGGGAAATTACTTTGAGAGCAACTGAGGAGCAGAATAATAGTGGAGAAAAGCTGGTGGAATGTGGTGGAAAACAGAGAGATGGGAATTTGCTGGCAGGGGATTGCACCCCTGGGAAAGCTGAGGCACAGGAGAGGATGTTGGGTAGGTTGCTATAGTGCTGGTTATCACCTCTTTTACCTTCTGCCTCTCCTGTTGCTACTTGCCTTTGTTTTTCCATGTTTTCCCTGCTGGCTTTCACCGCTGCCACAGGGGTGCCTGAAAGGCTTTCAATGGCTAAACACATCTGGTTCCTGCAACTCACCTCCCCTCTCCCTTGTTCAACAGTTCAGCCTTGCCAATGGCTAAAGTTAGCACTGAAGTAAAACGAAGTATAGCAACTACTAAATCACCCCCTGCATATAAAACACTGCCCTTCCTCCAGGCTGTCCTAATATGCAAAGGACAGCTGGATCAATGAGCCTCATGGGAGGAGCGTGGTTCTTGGCAAGCCTAGTCTGTGAGTGCAACAGCAGAGAAACATCCCTGGGATTTTCAGATGTTCAGGCTGGGACAGAGGGAGGATTTTTCTTGGAGCAGAGGTGGATCTAATTCCCTTCCCCATCTCCTTCCTCTCCAAATTATAATGTGTTGAATCCTGGTTTTATTCTTAATTAGCAAGTTACTGAGAAAAAAAATGCTTCTGTAACAAAAAGTTCTAGGAAAATTTATTTTGGACATTGTGTTTCAGTGAGTCAGAACTGAAGAGAGTAATTCCGGCTCAGAGTTATTTACAGGGAAGCTAGAGTGCCAAGGTTCCCCCTGCTTCCCGTGACATAGCTCTCCTGCCAGACACCTCCCATCAGATATTGTGCTAATCAAATCGTAAGAAACTACAGTGCACCTTTCAAGAAGCAGGCCAAACAAAGACAGGAGAGAGGACAGGGAAACGATGCATGCAACATCAAAACAACTTCCATAAAACTGCAATACATTTTGATGTGGAGTTACTAGGTATTGCTGAGCCAATGCAGCCCTTCACCTCAGCGTGGTGCTCCTTCCCCAGCACAGGTGGTGCTGAAGGTTGTGGGGCACAGGGACAAGAAAAGGAATTATCTACTGTGTGGGGCCAGCCCCTGGGGACAGCCACAGGACCCTTGCTTACCTTAGCAAACACTGAGCATCCTGCATTACAGATCTCCTTCTCACATGTCCTTCCCTCGCCCAGGTAAAACCCGCTACCCAAAGCCCAAGCACAGACAGCATAGACAGCATCAGACAATGTTAATGTTATGCAAGTGTTTGTAAAGTAGAATGACAAATTTCACATCTTACATATCTGCTCTAACACATTGCTTTCAAGAAGACACTAGGGAATGGCATGGGAATGGGGGAAGGAAGGTGAAATTAAGGCCTATTAGTAAGAGATGTTCAGAAAATTAAGAGGCCTTGCTAAGGGAACAAGCAGGTAACTGCAGGCTTATGGAAGAAACCCGTCAGTTTCCACGATCCACAGCAAGCGGTGTTTGAAGATGGTCCAGAAGCTTCTAGAAAGGAAGCATCAGACAGAGCTTAGTAACAAAAGAGGGGGTATCTTGGCATAAGCCACACACATGAGCCTCCAGTAGTGTTAATTCTAAGTAAAATTTGCTATCAGGCCTGGAGCAGGTGCCTCTCCTGGCCTCTAAAGAGCCCCTACCACACTTTCCAGTAAGCACCCTGCAACCCAGAGCAGCTCTCTGTGTCTCATCATCTCTCACTAACTCCAAAGCTTGGAGAATAGATGTTCCCAGTCAGCAACAGCCTTAACAGGCCTCATCTATTTTTCTTCCAATAGAAGTCTAAGTTTCATGTAGGCATGTTAAAAGCATAGCAGTTGTGCAAGGGTCCCTCCTCATTCTAGTGTGCTGCTTCATCTGACTAAGCAATCTCCCAATCAACAGTAACATATATGCACAACTACCATTTACAGTCATAAAATACAATAAAAGGTGATTTATAAGTGCTTTTCAGTATTTGGTTTCTCAAGATATTTTAATTTCTCACAGTAAGTCACAATTTCCATGCTGCTTCTCTGTGTCTCAATATATGAGCAGACACAGATGTTTGTCAGAACTGCAGATGGTGGTGTAAGAGGATCTTTGCCATAGTCTTCAGCTGGTCTCAACAACAGGGGAAAGTACCTATTTTTGGAGAAAGCTCAATTTATACTTCAGCTGCCAAGACTATTTGGGGTCTTTCCACTTCTACATTTTTGAGAGGTCCTGTCTAGGCAGCAGGAAAAGTTGGAAACTACATGTATATTTAACCCAAACTCCCACTCATCCCCCCTCCTCAAAGTCACACTGAAATTAATTCCACAGGTTTTTATAGCAAGAGTCCCTGAGGAGCTGCATAGCAGTAGAAAGCATGAGGAACAGCAAGAAAGCTGGCAGCACGGAAGGGCCCTATATCCGGGTAAGGAGTGCTAAATAATGCTGTAGCTATAGCAATGTGACTGTGTGGATTTTCATGGTTGAATACACTATCCTGTTCAGAATACTTCCTTTTAAGCCAGAAGGTCTCTGGATGTGGACAGGATGCATCTGTCAGGTGAATTACCAGGTCACTAATGGGAACACCTGTATGGGAGGCAAGCAGTCAAGTCATATAGCCCACCTGCAAATAGCAATGGCTACTTTTATATACAAAGTTGGTTTTATGGTTCTTTTTTAAAGGCTTTAGCTAGCAGAGCTGCTGGACAGTGAAGCTCTATTGGTCAGTAACAAGACAGTAATGCGGTTCTGCAGCTCACTGCACTGTCTGGGGTGAGATAATAGGAATGACAGTGTCATATTAAGACTGCAGCCAGATATGTCAAAATCGGGACCTCCAGTCAACAGCTGACAGACCTCCAAGGAAAAAGCACATACCCACAAGCCCGTCATCCTCTTCACTTGTGTAGCATGGCAGGCACATATCCAGAAGACATAATTTTTGAGACAGGATCTGAAGTGCTATCCTCTTGAAATAAGTCAGACTTACATTTCATACCTCAGCCTGAAACATGAGAAAGGGACTGAACTCTATGAAGAAATCCCACAAAGTTCAAAGATGACAGCATTAAGAATAGACAGTGCTGTCCAGCCATAATAGAATTGAGTCCCAACACATGGTCATGTAAGTAGTTTCACTTATTTAGACACTGAAAACAAATTGCACTTTTCATATAGTGACCCTCACAGACTAAAGAGAAGGCATGTTTTTCCATTCAATTAAAAAAAAAAAAAGTTCAGGGTTACAAGAAGCCAAGTATTTTGAAGATCAAAGAACACATTTAAAACCCAGACCTTGCAATACAGTGGACAGATAGGCCTGTAGCCTCAATTAAGTTGAGGATACTCTGCTGGCCTACTCATCCCTGGACTACAGCCCGAGTTTCCACACTCCTTTAGTTCTTCTGTCAAATATTTGTGTATGGACACTAATCCTCATGGAACTTATTCCAGGAACTCATTTCACAGTTGGGCAGACCTCCATTGATCAACAGTGGCCTGCAATATAAGAATGTGTAGTTCTCTATTCCCTTAAAGGATCATCTATTCCAAACAAGAATTACAGTACTTAACTTTTAATACCCAAAACCTTTCAGATCCTAGCTTATATTTTGCAGTGGGTCATTTTTTTTTAACATTCTAATGTAAAAAGCCTGACATATCAATTCCATTGGCAAAGTTAATTGATAGGATGCTGTTAAGAAAAATTCCCACTCAAAATCAAGTAGGACACCAAATTTTGTATAAAATTCTATTCAAGGCTACTCCCCCCATGAAAACAAGGATACCGCATATTTTCAGATGGTGTCCTGGGACTCAATCATTTTTATGTACATTTTACATAGCAATCGTAGTTTCCATTTCTTTACAAATCATACTCTTCACAATTCAGTATTAAGTTTGGGGTTTAACTAAATAACTGGGACTTTATTTTAGGTATTCAGCATTCTGTTGCTAACATCTACTTTCAAATGCTTAACAGCTATGGCCAAAACCCCACTAATGAATTTTTTGGCTATCTGTTGAGAAGCCATTGGGCATACAATCACTCCAACACAGCTGAAGCCTTGTAAAAAAGCCTCCTGGCTTGAACTTATGTGTCAAATCAGCAGACTATTTTCTCCATCTATCACCAAAAATTTATCAAGTTTTACTTAACCCCCCCCCCAAAATTATATATTGCTTAGTTTTACTTCTGCAAGCTAACTAGCTCATTGTTTCAAAAACACCTGGCTCTTTGTCAGTCTCCTTGCTGAAAGAGACTTGCTAGAAAAATAAAGACCTTACCCTTCCAGGAATACAAAATGGAACATGAGCTCAAAAATAATAAATAACAATAATAAAGTATATTACTCTAATAATAGTATATTCTTTATATTAACTTCAGGTATATTTTACAAACCATTCTCTTGCTACACATCATCATCTTCATTCATTCAAAAAATTTCCATTTCAATAGGAAAAGTTTGGAGAACATCCTTAGCTGTGTTAGGGAACGTGATTTACCAAAAGCAAATTCCAATTTTTAGGAAAACAAACAAACAAACAAAACAAAACCAGACATAGAATTAGTCCAGTACAACCTAGAAAAATTAACTGTACTTCTGATCTACATTACTGATAAAATACCACAACACACAAAAATTCCTTTTTGTGTCAAACTACTATTGAGAAAAAGTAGATTCTTTGGAGAAGAGGCCACTATGAAAGATTGGGGGGGGGGGGGGGGGGGAATCACACTCTTCAAATTTGTTACACTTTTACACAAGTTTTAAGAATGAAAGTTCTTAATCATCAATTCTTTGCAGGTTCTCATCTTTCACAATTTCTGAAGTCTTGAAAGCCAGATGTTCCAAAAAGTTCTACACAACATATACATATATTTTTTGTAGATATATATATCACTGTTCATCCATCCTTCCAAGTCGCCGCCGCCGCCTACAGAAAGCCTTTAAGTTCCATTTGTTTGCCTCCAACATAAAAGGTCCATTGTAGACAAACAACACCGTCATCTTGTCATTGTAAGTGAGATTCTGCAGGAGCTGGTGAAAAACACAAAAACCAAAGTCAAAATAGCTGTAACAGATGCTCCCCATTATCTGAAAAAGGTGAAGGAGGTCTACATAAAGCCTTAGATCTCAAAAGGTCAATATAGCAGGATTATAGCCTTTCTGACAGACAATGTGTATTTGTTCCTAGAAACTCCCCAAAGACACTCCACTCATTCTTCAGGCAGTTTCCATGCTTCACTATTCTTACTACAAGAAAATCTTCATTTCTAATCTGTACCTTCTTGCTACAAATGAGGTCATTATTTTTTTGCCATATCCACAATGGGCAGAGAATATGGGCTGGCTTTCCTTTTTTTGCCAGGGCAGGGCCCGAGGTAGAGTTACTTGGGCACGAGTATTAGGTCTCTCTTCAGCCTCATGCTCCTCTGAGCTAAGCAATTTCCATTAGTGGGAACTCAAAACTTTCAAAACTTCTTAAAAGTTGCACTGATGTCTTCTGGAGTAACTCCAGCCACTGTACTACTTTTCTGAAGTGTAACAGCCAAAGCTGGACACTTACTGTAGTCCAAATCTTGTCAGGCACAAGCCCAGCAGACTGATAGATACCATGCAAGCTGTAGGGTTATCTGCAGTGCTCAGGGTAACTTTTAGCAATTTACTTGCAACTGATGCTCAACTTGTCATCCACAGTAACTTCTCTCTGCAGTCATTTAGGCATTTATGCCTTAGACCAGCTGCTGCTGTTTTCCCACTTAAATACCAAATCCTGTGCTTGTCTGTGCTGAAATGCATCCTGTTTTCAAATAAAGTTACCTAATCTAAGATTGTTTTGAATTCTGATCTTGCTAACAGCAAAGCAGCATTCACTCCCAACAGGGTGATTATTTGCATCTTTAATAAACGTAATCTGTTTCAGCACCAATTGATATTAAAAATACTGATTTTCAACCTGATTTTCAAACCCAAGATGCACTGCTAAAGAACACATTCAGTTCACCTACTCATTCTGACAGTGAATCACAATGATTCAGAAATTTTCCTAATCAACTCTACTGCATATTAATCTATACCCTTCCCCTCTGCAGCTTACTTAAAAATATAGCTGGGGAAAGTGTCAACATATGGAAAAAAACACAGTAACAGTTTTTCCTGTATTCACTGGATACATTCACGGAACTTAGCTTAGTATGACAAATTGTCATGCTTTCTAGTATGTGATTACATACTTACTTTCTAGTAAGTGACAACACATAGCGTAGGCTCAGGAACTGCAGGTAAGCTACTGGAACAGCAGAGTCTGGCTTTCTCCTCAGCCTGTTCTGTACAGCCTTTTAATTATCCTCTCATGCAGCCAGTCAAACTATCTCATTGGCTAAAACCTTTACATGAAGTGCTTTCTCAATAATGTTCTTTGTGGTAGGTCATTACAACTTCACCATGTTAACTGTGGTGATAAACTACTTGCAGTTGATCAGGAGAGACAGAGGAACGAAGAAAGAAACACCTTCAAGCCACCTCTTCATAATGCCATCTCTTGCTGCTGAATAGTGGTTGCAACACATTCCTTGATCTTCCTCTTACCATAATGTTAAATGGACTTCTTTTTTTTAAGCCTCTGAAATTTCTAGCTTCTCTTCCTCATTTTTACTCTGATCTTTCTGGTAGCTCTGCACACTCATTTTTCCCCCTTCTGCATTCTTAGTAATTTGACAACAAGCACAACTTTTAAAACAGACTCTGAACCCTAGACAGTAATTTTCTACAGTCCCTTACATGTGGGAAGCATTATAGTTAGCAGAGCTGTCTCTATCCTTTCAACATCCAAACGACTCTCATATTTCTCAAAGTAGGAGAGAGCACAGAAAAGCAGATCCAATAAGGAGAGAAATCGCAAGAAGACAAAATGGGATAGATAACACACAGAACAAGAAAGAAGTCATGCGGACAGGAAATGACCAAACTCTGTGGAGGTAAGCATACTGCAAGATCAGAAGGAACAACAAGCATCACCTTCCTCCTACTTTCAGTCAGGTAAATGCTGTAGGTGGCTTTCCTCAGGTCCTTCAACCGCTATTTACTGAAAAGAATAGCACATACCAGCCAGATTTTCTAAAATACAGTGAAGTACAGGATGCAGGACAACTGGTATCTTAATAAAAAGTGTACAGCCCATTACTGAATGCTTGCCTCCTTGGTGTATAAGTAACCTTTACTGGTTCAATCTGTCTTGGATCAAGCTGAACACAACATTAGCCTCTGTTACAGGTGCAGGTGGCCAGCCTACTTACTAGTACTTTCAAGCCACAGCATCACATCACTGCATCACCTAGTAAGTCAATTTTTTTTTTTTTTTTTGTATTTTAACAGAGGAGCACAATTAAGTACTGGTCATTCTTGACTGAAAAGTCCTCTTCAAGCCATTCTCCATGGACTATAGCACTGACCTTTGCTAAGCTTGTAAGTCTCAGATTATTACTGGAACAGTTTTCCTCCATTAATGTGGGACTCCTCCAGTTTTTCTGATGTCAGCAGCACTAGCCTGTTCCAGTATCATTATCTGACTTGTTGCGAAGATGGTTTTTGCTAGAATCCCAATTCTGGCATTACATTTGACAGCCTTGTTACATGGTACTCCTGTCCACTGCTGGTTAACTTGTGTTACTTCCACAGAGACCACAATTCCAGAATGTGTTTATGATGAGATGAGCCTTGGTGTAAGTTGTCTGAATTCCTGCCAGGACTGTTCTTAATGGACAAATTCTCTCACAGTTACCTTTTAATATCATTAGGTAAAACAGAGGTAAGCTATACAGTGCTGACAGGGATATTATCACACAAAACACAACTCGCCTACACATTAAACTTTCAATTTCATTTTCCACCACGCACCTTTGGTGTAACAAAGAAGTACTGAGATGTGCTTTCTTTACAAGCAGTTTTCACAACCATTTCAAAAACTCTTCTCTCATTCATTGGATCCATTCCCTAAAAGAAAAAAAAAAAAGTCTGTTCTCTCCACTATGTCATAAGCATTTGTGTAGTAAGAGGTTATATACTGCACTATTGATCCTCACCTGATTTATTTCATCTACAACCCTGAAAGGACATCTGTTGAGTTCCTGGAGAGCCATCAGGTACAACATAGTGGAAACACTTTTCTCACCTCCACTCTGATGATACGGAGTCAGTTCATGAAGTTCAGTGCTACTGTGGAATTTGACTCTAATGCGAATCCCATACTTGTCGTACTCCTCCTATAAAAGCCAGTACCTGTTAAACTCAGTTTCTCTGTACTACGGCTTAATTGATAATGACATGTAAATTAAAGGAAATTTATGTCAAATGTTCCATAGGGGTCTACAAACTACTTGGGTTCAGCTTAATATCAATATATTAATTCTGTTTCATGTATTTTCCTTAACTCTGATCTATTCTTGTTAGATAGAGAATTTCCAATACCACTCCCTCCCCATGACAATGATTTGTTAATTTCTGAATCCGTGCTGAGAAAGACTTCATATGTATTAAGAACATAAACAAGAAAAAAAAAAATTCTTGGCTAGAAAAAGGGGGAAAGCAATGCCCCTATAAATTCCATTAATTGGAGAAAATGCATTAGTGTACATGATGCTATCAACTTGAACAGTGGGTTGAAGGCGGGGAGGTCTGTGTGTGTAGGTTAAGATCCCATCTGAATGTCTTCAGGTGCAAGCAGTCTAATTAAATCCTTCACTTTCCCTCCACAAAGCCCCTACACTATGGCAGCAATTTCCCTTTCATACTCAGTCAGGAAAACCACACACAAGGATTCCAACCCTGGCCTCGTCCTTAACAGAAAACTGACACTTGTCAGCAGTCTTGAGTCAATGATGCATAGGTGTGGGGATAACAGATGTCATTCAAAAGAAGGCCCATGCAAGGAAATACATTCACTATTCCAGAAAAAAAAGAAATCTTTGGAGTACTTGCTAGTATTTCTGAAGCTCAGGTAAGCTCAGTGCAGGAATAGGAATTCCCAGTGTAGAAAGCCCATACTCATTGCTTACTGTTTGGTCTACATAAGACATAACCTTTATATGCACCTATCAAGTTAATGAGAGCTACCGGGAAGATGAAAGAATTTCAGGAATATGAGTTGCAAGAGGTCTATCCATATTCAGTGTGGAAGCATAAATCCTGCACTTGGAGGTCATCGACTCACATTCTTCTGATAACACAGTTGTAATGCTTACAGTAGAAGAAAGGAGTGGAGGTTATTCCTGATGGTTACTCACAGAATACTTCTAGATTTAGAAAGGACAGTTTTGGCAAAGAGACAATGAGAAGCCCATACCACAGAAGCTGGCACATGCCAGTTTGGTTCAGACTGCCATATACCACAGTCATTAAAAGGTGTATAAACTGGGTGACCTGGCAGAGCAGAGTCCTGTTGTAGGGCTGGCTTTTATGACGCACAACAAGGTCTAAAAGCCACCATGAAGTAAATAAGCCATACCATCTTAAAGTCTTAAAACTGCCTCAAGGGACTTCAAATTTGTAGGAACAATTTTCAGCTCTTTGCTACCTTCAGGTCTTGCTTTGCTTGGGATGAGTAATATACATATCAGATAGCATGTAACATTGGAGAGGATCTGTCAAATCCTCCCAGATCAGCTAATCTGCTAAATCAGAAGAACCAGCCATCTTTTGGTGTTCTTGATGTTTGCCTGCAGGCAGACAAATGTCCTCAGGACTGGAAAGTGTAAGGTCTTGTACTGCTATTTACTTTCATGTACTACAAATTTCTGGTACTTCTGGTGTAGCAGTATTATAGAAACATGGAACGGTGAATCCTTGAGGCTGAGGCAGATGCCATACACACTTTAGGAGAGAATGAAAGTGACCTGACATAGTTATAAACTCATGTTTGCTAAGTGCCAACTTCTTCCTACTTTGAAGACAGGTCACCTTTCTCACCCTTGATGTTTTCCCTCTTGGCAACGGGTTGGCACTTCCAGTGACAAAGTGAAGACCTGCCTTGAGAAGGAGTGCTATATGACCATGACAGACACAGCGGAACAAAGCAATGCTTAATGCAACTAAAACTATTTGCAAGCTGCTTTTGGTTACCATTTCATTCTCCCCTGTTATGGAAGAAATTTCTTCTTTGGCATTTAATGCAGCTTATCAGAAGAATAATTAGCTTCTTGGATTTGCAGACTGTAGTTTGATAGCCACGCCTGATAATCAGGAGACTAAGAAGGAAAATCACGGGGCATGTTTTCAAAATGAGCGTTGCTGCACTGGCCTTTCTGGAGGTGGTATTTTGCTAAGGGGAGCTAATAGGACATTCTCCTAATCAGGGAAGATAACAGCACCATAGCTTAGATGAACCTCCTCCATTTGAGTACGATTTGGTACTTGATTGTCAGGATCAGTCTCAACAGACCCACACTTTGGCTTGCTTATGACCAGGAACACTTACCATAGTGGAGTGAAAAGATATCCTTAAGTTCACAATTTAGTTCCTGTTTCTTCTCTAACAGATAGTTGCAGACCTTTTGCTATACTCTTTGGAAAGGGACAGGGCTGTGGGACATCAAGAACACAACGAGTTCATGTAAAGAGAAATAAAAACAGGACCTAAGGCCTCTAGGCCCACTGTACTTTCAAATGCATTGGCACAGACTGAAACTAGGCTCAGAGAAGTTTACAAGGTACAGGCTGGCAAAACCTCTGGTCAAAAAGATCTGCCCTCCAGCATAGCTGCAATGGCATCAGAAAGTGAGGCCTTTGTTGCCAGACTACTGGGAATGCCAGTTCACATAACTGACAGATACTCCATGACCTGTCAAGAATGATGCTCAAAACTCCCACAGGGAATCAAGGAAGGGGAGGGTTATCACTGCTAGCACTCTGAATTCTGGTTACCAAGTGCTACCAAGGAAAGTCAGAATGTTCACTGATGTTTCTGCGAGGATGTCAAGGAAGAACCTACTGAAGTGTTTCACACAGTAGGTACTATCACCAAGGACATCATCAGATCTCAAGGTTCCTGTAGGGCAGGCTAACAGAGGCTTGAACTTCAGTGTCACAGGAATATTTCTAACGAAGATAACTCTGCCTCAAGCGTCTCTCTTTTGATATTTACAGGTCAGGGCAAAAGAGTCTCCTGAAGAGAAAAAGGGTTAGGAATCCAAGCTCTAGAACAGATTATCCACCTCTCTGTATTATAGGCGTTGGTCCTCAAGGAAGAAGTTTTAGTCATTGGCACAGTACCACTAGCTATCCTCTTATACTATTTGAGACATCTGTATTTAGAAAGACAGTCCAGACTCCCTTGGCTTTTAACCTGCTTTACTGTTTTTCTGTGTACTCCATCCCAAGTTACTTTTAGATAAAAGATCGCATTTGTGTAATACAGATCTGACTCTGTAGGTAACTATCAAAAGAACTGAAAAGTCCATGTTTTAATGTCCTGCTGTTTCATAATACTAGTTTCTATGTAACCATTTTTATGCAGTTCATGTAAAGAGCCTTGTCAGTCACTATTCTGCCCCCAATAATAACTACCACTTCAAGTATCTTAAGAAAAGCTGCTTGAGTAATTCACAACAGCAAAAAAATGTTTAAGTGTCAACTTTTACTATTTTGGAGTCTGTGCATCACATATGAGAGTCTTGAAATCATTATTAGAGAGATTAATTTAAAACAAAATACCCAACTTCTCTTCAGCCCACTGCACTGAATATTTCTCCCCAAGGCACTAGTGGTGCTTTAAACTCTTCGTCAGAGGTAAACCCTGCCTATAAATGTTACTGAGGGCATAACAGGCTGGGCCAAAAGATTGCTACTTCCAAAACAGGCAAAATGCCAGCAGACTTGAGTATAAACTACATGTAGAACCAAATCAATACAACACTTAATAATAGAACTGGCCACTAAGTGATATTAGAATAGCATGAATTAGCTAAAAATGTAGAATTAAATCACTAACTTAATAAATCTGAGTTACAGCTGAAGTAAACACAATGCTTCTAACTGAGCCCTGTAAGTTGCAAGAAACTTTGCTCAGGAGCTTGCAGGGCTCACTGACAGGGCTTTAAACTAGATGTGAATGGGGAGGGGGAATATATCAGGCTTGCCTGTGACAAGCTGTGGCACGGTATGTAATGGTTAGAGGGATGGGGTGCTACTGTGAGCCCTCAACCTGTTGCCCAGAGGCATGATGGGGATGCTACAGCACAGCTGAAGTCTTGTGGAGATGGGCTGGGGGCTCCTGAGATAGTTAGAGCTCACAAGGAAACCTTTGTGAAACACCCCGAGGGAAACAAGGGATGTTCCACTAAGAAGGTGACACGGCCAACAGCCCAGATGAAATGCCTCTACACGAGCGTACACAGCATGGGCAACAAACAGGAGGAGTTGGAAGCTGCTGTGCTACTAGAAAGCTACGACCCGATTGCCATAAACAAAACTTGGTGGGAGGAATCCCATGACTGGAATGCGGCTATCGATGGCTACAGGCTGTTCAGAAGGGACAGGCGAGGAAGGAGGGGCGGAGGCCTTGCCCTCTATGTAAAGAAATCAATACAGTGTGAAGAGCTGTCCCTGAAGAATAGCCATGAGCAGGTCAAAACCTTATGGGTAAGAGTCAGAGACAGAGGCAACAAAGGGAACCTGGTGGTTG
This sequence comes from Pelecanus crispus, assembly GCF_030463565.1. Taxonomy (NCBI): domain Eukaryota; kingdom Metazoa; phylum Chordata; class Aves; order Pelecaniformes; family Pelecanidae; genus Pelecanus; species Pelecanus crispus. Next base: position 41,055,852 of record NC_134676.1, read on the forward strand.
GTGTCTACTACAGGCCGCCTGATCAAGGGGAGCCTGCTGACGAAGCCTTCTTCCTGCAGCTCCGGGAGGCTTCGCGCTTGCAGACTCTTCTGCTGGGGGACTTCACCATCCTGACATTTGCTGGAAAAGCAACACGGCAAACTGTAGGCAATCCAGGAGATCCCTGGAATGCACAGACGACAACTTCCTAAGCCAGGTAATAGACACCCCTACCTGAGGGGACGCGATACTGGACTTGATGGTCACCAATGCAAGTGAGCTCATTGGTGATGTCAAGACTGGAGGCAGCCTGTGCTGCAGTGATCACGCGTTGGTGGAGTTCATGCTCCTGAGGGACATGGGAAAAGTGAGGAGTACAGTCAGGACCCTAAATTTTAGAAAAACAAACTTCCAGCTCTTCAAGGAGTTAGTCAGAAGGATCCCCTGGGAAACGATCCTCAGGGACAGGGGAACAGAACAGAGCTGGCAGATCTTTAAGGACACCTTCCATAGAGCACAAGAGCTATCAGTCCCCAAGTGTAAGAAATCAGGCAAGGAAGGGAAGAGACCAGCATGGCTGAGTCGAGACCTGATGGTCAATCTAAAGAACAAGAGGGAACTGCACAGGCAGTGGAAGCAGGGACAGGTGTCCTGGGGGGAACACAGGGAAACGGCCCGGTTGTGTCGGGAGCGGGTCAGGAAGTCCAAGGCGAGGATGGAGCTGAATTTGGCAAGGTACGTAAAGAATAACAAGAAGGGCTTCTATATCATAGAAGCCTATATCTATATCAACCAGAAAAGGAAGGTTAAAGAAAGCGTACCTGCCGTGATGAACAAGAAAGGCGAACTTGTATCAATGGACAAGGAGAAGGCTGAGGTACTCAACAACTTCTTTGCCTCGGTCCTCACCAGCAACCTCTCTCCTCACCCCTCCTGAATCGACGGACCAAAAGATGAGGACCAAGGGGGTAAAGCCCCTCCCACTGTAAGGGAAGATCAGGTTTGAGACCACCTGAAGAACCTCAATGTACACAAGTCTATGGGACCTGATGAGATGCACCCCAGAATCCTGAGAGAACTGGCTGAGGTAGTTGCCAAGCCACTCTCCATGATATTTGAAAAGTCATGGCAGTCAGGTGAAGTCCCTGCTGCCTGGAAAAAGGGGAATGTTGTGCCCATTTTTAAACAGGGTAGGAAGGAGGACACTGGGAACTACTGACCTGTCAGCCTCACCTCTGTGCCTGGGAAGATCATGGAACAGATCCTCCTAGAAGATATGCTCAAGCACATGGAAGACAGGGAGGTGATTCAAGACAGCCAGCACGGATTCACCAAGGGCAAGTCCTGCCTGACCAACCTAGTGGCTTTCTATGAAGGAGTGACTGCATCAGTGGACAAGGGAAAAGCAATGGATGTCATCTACTTGGATTTCTGTAAAGCCTTTGACACAGTCCCCCACAACATTCTTCTCTCTAAATTGGAGAGGTATGGGTCTGATGGGTGGACTGTTCGGTGGATAAGGAATTGGCTGGATGGTCGCATCCAGAGGGTCGTGGTCAATGGCTCGAAGTCCACATGGAAACCGGTGACAAGTGGAGTCCCTCAGGGGTCCGTACTGAGACCAGTAATGTTTAACATCTTCATCAATGGCATAGACAGTGGGATCAAGTGCACCCTCAGCAAGTTTGCAGACGACACCAAGCTGAGTGGTGCCTTTGACACACCAGGAGGACGAGATGTCATCCAAAGGGACCTGGACAAGCTGAAGAGATGGGTCTGTGTGAACCTCATGGGGTTCAACAAGGCCAAGTGCAAGGTCCTGCACCTGGGATGGGGCAACCCCCGATATCAATACAGGCTGGAGGATGAAGGGATTGAGAGCAGCCCTGCAGAGAAGGACTTGAGGGTACTGGTAGATGAAAAGCTGGACATGAGCCAGCAATGTGCGCTTGCAGCCCAGAAAGCCAACTGTACCCTGGGCTGCATCAGAAGAAGTGTGGCCAGCAGGTCGAGGGAGGTGATTCTGCCTCTCTGCTCTGCTCTGGTGAGACCTCACCTGGGGCCCTCAGCACAAAAAGGACATGAACCTGCTGGAGCAGGTCCAGAGGAGGGCCACCAAAATGATCCGAGGGCTGGAGTACCTCTCCTACGAGGACAGGCTGAGAGAGTTGGGGTTGTTCAGCCTGGAGAAGGCTCCAGGGAGACCTTATTGTGGCCTTACAGTACTTAAAGGGGGCCTACAGGAACGATGGGGACAATCTTTTTAGCAAGGCCTGTTGTGACAGGACAAGGAATAATGGATTTAAACTAAAGAAGAATAGATTTAGACTAGACATAAGAAAGAAATTTTTTACAGTGAGGGTGCTGAAGCACTGGAACAGGTTGCCCAGAGAGGTAGTGGAGGCCCCATCCCTGGAAACATTCCAGGTCAGGTTGGATGGGGCTCTGAGCAACCTGATGTAGTTAAAGTTGTCCCTGCTCCCTGCAGGGGGGTTGGGCTAGATGACCTCTAAAGGTCCCTTCCAACCCAAAGCATTCTATGATTCTATGAACTTCCAAAAGTCTGTGAGTTGAAGTCCTACGCGTCTGGACAAAGACTGATTTTCCTTTAATCAGACTGATAAGTCAGTTCTAGCACAAAAAAAAGTGTTAAAAAATTAAAAATTCTTTTTTTTTTGAAAGAACATCTTTCCTAAAATGCAAATGACAACTTGTTATTTTCCCTCTAGCAATATACAAGCAAAAGACGATGCATGAAAATACATTATTCTTCCATATGAAAAATAAATCATACCTCATTTTCCACATGAAGATCAACTTCACCAACACACTGCATAGAACTAAAGAAGTTACTGAACTTCTCATTAATTTGCTCAATCAGCTTTTTCAAGGGGTTTAGCCACCTTTCTTTGACCTAGAAGTAGACATATCCACGTAAAACCATTTTTAATAACTGAATTTTCCTTCAGAGAGAGCATTTAAATTCAAAAATATCATGATTACAGAAGCTAACATCTCAGTTTACACTCAAGACAACTTGGAACGTTACCCTTTATTTCTGTACATACATTCTATTCTAATAAAGACATACTGATACAGAAGTCATAATTTCAGCTATTACCTGTGAAATGTTTTGCTTATAGTTATCCAATTCATTTTTCTTTTCCTCTAGATATTCCGTCAACTGCTGTATTTCTTGTGTCTGCTTATTGTATTCTTCAACAACCTGCCAGAATAAAAAAAAAAAGCAGTCAGCAAAAGGTTTGCCAATTCTAACCTTGACTGTAAAATATCACACTGCACTGATTCTGCTCAAACACAATTATACAGATTATTTCACTGCACACGACACATTTCTAGCTTTAAAGCAAAGAAACTGTAAAGCACTGCTTATTTCGAGTTACTGCAACTTTTTTGTTTTTTAAAAGGCACAGAACACACTGTTCCTTTGGAAGAACCTACTTAAAATTCTAATAGATGCAGAATCTGGCATTTACAGCACATTGTTCCTGCTGTCTAGCTTATTATACCAAGAGATGTAGCACAGAGTGGGAAGCAAGTACAATACGGGTGGAGGGGGAGGAAGGGAGGACGGAGGAAAAGCAGTGAACATGCCGAAGCATTCAGGCCTGTGAAACAGGAGGCCCTGGTTTTCTCTTCATTCAGAAAAGCATCAATTTCCTCCAACGTGGTCGGAAGAGACTGAAAAGCCTACAAGAGAAAGAATGCATGTGTTACACAGCAATGCTAATGAAGGACTCCAGTTTGCTAAAAAGAAATTGAATAAGCCATAAAGTGTTCTATAACTTTTAATCAGGGTGTCACATATTCAAAATGTAACGCAGCAAGATTCCCCCACATTCTGGACAGAGAAAGGCGGCTAGAAGTGCTACTACATAACAAAGACACACAATTAATTGCTACCTTGTGCAGGTACAGATGCTCACAGACTTGGTATAAGCCAGGGGCTATGCTAGTCAAGCCATACAAATACTTCTAGAGGCTGGGAAGACCTCCAGGTAAGTAGGAGGGCCCAATTTCAGTTCTTTTGTGTTGCTCCATAAGAGCAAGAAGCCAGAAAAATATGGCCTCTAATTATTTCTATGAACACAAGACTATAGATTTTAATTGAAATTTCAGGTCAAATTTTCTCTCCCCTGTGTACAGAACAAAGTGACAGTCAGAGGATATCCCAGCACTATTTAGAAGTGCTTTAAAAGGGTAAGTGACAATATATGACTCAACACTAACAGAAGTACACATGATCCTTTACTGGTAGCCTAATATAAAATATGTAATATTCTTTCCTGGAGAAGTTATAATGGCATACATCATCTAAAATTTAAGAGATATGTGGAGATTTGTTTTTGTACGTACAGTTTGAAATTCTTTTGGAAGATGTTGATCTGGACTCAGTTTGCAGACCTGTCGAGCTTTTTTCAGTAATTCCTTGCAGTTCTCTGTAAGAACTCGCTTCCTATCATCCAGTTCACGAAATTGTTGCTGTTAGAAAAGATATTAAAGATACTGAAATACACTTTTTTTTTCACTTTGTATTTCCAGAGGTGACACCAGCACACTGGCAACAAACAACATCTGAATCAGAGCATGTAGGTGAAATCAGACTCCTTAAAGATCGAAAATCTTTGTTTCAACACACAGAACTCATTTTGCCTCTCTGCTTGAAGTCAACAGATGCCAGCGTAAACTGATGAAAAGCATGTTCTTGTAATATAGCTAAATTTATTTTCTCTCAACTAGACAAGTGTGCATATAGATTCAATATATGTCTCAAAATAGACTATTTTACAGGAAATTCCCTATAAGCCAAACCAGAGCTACCATGAGCCTTATTTTTTATTAGCTCCCATTTAACTGTATTTCTCTGTCTGGGAGAATATGGTGGACATGATGTATACTGAATGGTATTTTAGCTGAAGTTTTACAGGGTAAACATCATAATTACACAATCAGAAGTACTTCCTTTGCTGTTTCATATTCTACTTCTGTAATACAGACAGCAGAATAAACAGAAACACACATAATTTTTAAACTAGTGCTGAAAAAGAAGTGAAAAGCAGGTACAGTTTCTGGTTTTGAACAGTGGTCTCAAGGCTAAACTCTTTGGAACTTAACTACAGGTAAGTGGCCAACCCAGCCCTATGACGTTTATAATGCAATGTTACCACAACAGTAGTTCAAATACAATACACAAAATATGACACCTTCATGAAACACTAAGCTAAAGATTATCTCAAATAAGCAGTACTCAGGCAAAAAACTTGGAGAACCTTAAGTATCTCTTCCCCTCTGACCCCAGAAATCTCACTCGGTTATCTCTATTCACACGGTCCCTACTGCAGGCCTGCTGCTTCCAAATGCCGAGCCGGCAGTGGCTGGGAGTAACTGCTTGCTGCTGTCTCCCAGCTCAGGTGAGCACCCAACCACAGATAGCTGGGAGCTGCCAACCACATAGAAATGGAGTACAAACCAAGATACTGGAGCTTTTAATCCGTTATTTTATTATACATTTACTCAGTGATTACACATGCAATCCAGCTTTTCAACAGAGTTACACCATGGGAATACACTCTTTTCACCTTTTTCAGAGGCACAAAATTCTAACTCAAAATCCATATGCACAATATTTTGCTTGAGAACTTTCTTCTAACAGTCTGGAAAGTTTAGTTATGTTCCTACACTTGGGAGAGCTTTATCTTCCCCATTTTTATTGTTGTGTACTTCAGTTAAATATGGGAGCCCCCCAGTGGCAAAAAAATTTCAAAGTGTTCATTTGGAGACTACACAGTTAGATAAATGTTTATTATGAAATAAGGTAATAAAAATTACCTTATTTACCAGCAAGGTAAGCCTCAATTTCCATTCAGCTTTACCAGTTGATTGTCATGGCCACATGCTAAATAAAAGTTAAATAACTATAAATAAATAAAAATACACAAGTTTTGATTCCTTCTCCTTCCTATATATTCGAAAGTGCATGGCAATGTTAAGGTTCCTGTTCATTTCCTGAAGGTGTGTCAGTAAAACCATCTAGATAAAAAAGTAAGTAGAAAGAATTACTGTTCTGAACAGAGATGCTACCCTGAAAAATCATAGTGTAGACAAGCTTTACATTTATTTCAGCCAACAGCATAAGAACCAACTTGGAAACAGCTTTATCTGGGTACTTCAGGAAAGCTCTGTACGAGTGCAGGGCTGCAATTACAGCTTCCTGAAAGGCATCTACCAAACAGCAGAAACCAGTTGATTCTGTATGCCAAGCAATTTGTACTCTGTTGTGCTCATCAGTACTGCAACTGTTTTTGTGCAAAATAAGAAGCTGGTTAAGGAAAATATAGTTACCAGTAGCCAATGTTTTCTCATGAATTTGTGTTTGAACACATGCTTGGTGACAGCATTTAATTATTTGAAGTTTGGAAATTTATACATAGAAAAACAGAATCTGCATTTTCTTAAAACTTGGCTTAAGGATTAAATGCTGCAATGTACATAGTGAGTATTAATACCAATTATTTAAACACATTTACGCAAAATGAACCTGAAAATTAACAAGCTATCAAAGCAAGACAATTAGCAAGACTCTTTCAAACAACTATCATAAACATGCAGGCAACTGTGCCAATTATCTAATGAGCAGATGGGGCTAAGAATCCTCCCTAATGTTCAGCATAGGTCACACACACAGATTTGCTTCTTAGACTCATTAAATAAATTAAATACAAGGAGTTGTTAAAATAACACTAAGGTTCCCACTTGAACTGCAATGACAAAATACAAACCCCAGAAATCTGTTGTTGCTAACTTGACTTGTTCAAAAACATGTACTTTTTTGACCTTTCCACCTAAGCAGTTAAAAAAACCACCATAAAGCAACAAACATGCTGCTCTCTCCACAGTATCCCAGTGCCAAGACCTCACAAAAGGAACATATGTGATCTTCTCTTAGATGTACTAAGTGGGGTTTGTGTTTGCTTCAAATCTTAATCAGATATTTACTCAGGTATTACAAAGACTCAGGATTGCTTGGGAGACAAACACCATGAGTGAGCGCTGAGTATTAACAGAGCTTTGCAGCTTCTTTGGTGGATACCCGCCATTCCAGTTTCAATGAATGCATCATGGCCAGCACATGACCTACAAAAATGTCTGATGGTTAAGTAGAGAATAAATGGTCCCATAATTGTAACTTTTAGGCTCCAATTTAGTTCACTACACAGCTGTTGTCAACATACTTATTTCTATTTCTGTTTGGCTTCCTTCTTTTTGCCAGTTTATTTATTTTATAAAAACATGCGGCAACTGTTTGCAAGACTTCCTCGAAGTGTTGCGATGGCATCCTCACAGGCAGCTTTGGAGCAAGACTACCTTAACACAGTACTGCTGTAGAAAAAAATTTATCACAGCCAAATCCACCAAGAATTTGGAGGGACGGGCCAATTTAAACATACTATTTCAAATAACATTTAATTTGAAATGAAGCTAAGAAATACTGAGTTTTCCTCAGGAGACTGCATCTCTCAAGGCAGAAAATAAGAAATAAACCAGAGTCTACAACATACCTCATTCAAAGGGCAATACGGGAAAGAGAACTTCTAAAAAAAGTGGCTAAAGATGTAATTCAAAGACTCAACAATGCAGTATATGGGGAAGTGTGGCTTTGGACTTCCACATACATGAAAACTTAAGATGCACTTGAATAGTCAGAAGAGCAGAGCAGTTAAACTTCTCAAAATTCTAATCACTGGGATTACTGATTTTAGGGGTTTTTTCTGTTTTAATGTTCCTTGAACCAACTGTTCAAAATATAAACTCTGATATGATTTCTTCTACTTATGTGGTTGAATGTAACCCAATAATGACAAATAATGGGACCTCAGCTGACTCACACACCTCTCCACTAGGGAAGGAGGCAATTTTTGTTTAACCAAGAATTATCAGAACGTTTACAAGTCCTGTGTGACCTGACCAGACATCTACCTATGCACCAGCCCAAGCTACTCTCTAAACAGTGAAGATGCAGGCAGAGAGAACTAAAAACATTAAATAAATTTCCCAGTGATGATACACACTACTCACATGAGGTTCACAGCTTTGTAATATTCTTACTCCTTACTGAGCTTCAGCAATGAAGCTATTTGCATTGAATTTTGATAAAGTCTGAGTAACAGCTGCATCACATGAAAGAACTGATGCAACAGTGATTTTCCAAGTAACATGCTGGACTTGTCTCTGTCTTCAAGTTACTTTTTGCTCCTCTTAGGAAGTTCTCCTCTCCCTAATTTTCCTGCAAGTGATGATACCTATAACCTCAAGCGGTTTTCTAAATATGTGCCAAGGTCATTCTTTCTGGAAGTGCATACCCATCCAAAATAACTATCACTTACCTTTTGAACTGCTTTCCAATTTAACAGCAATTTTGTTTTTTGTGGATCAAATTGAGTTAGCAGTGGGTTATAGTTAACCTGACTCTTGCAAGATAAAGCAGAAGCTTACCATCCTGTACTTTGACAGTTTTTTTCCCCAGTACGTTGAAAGATTGTACTACTACACAAATAAAAAAATTGACCTCTATGCACCAATCCATGAGAGATCATTGCATCCTCTGCTCTTCGAAAAGAGTACTTGTCTGTGGAGCTAATTCCTCAGAGACTGTCTTTTTACCTGAACACAGCGTAACTTCCTAATATGATCAACAGAAGGATCGTTTATCCTCCTTTCTGTCCTCCAAAACATGCATTTAATTACAGTATGAGAAAATAAGCTATGGAAGAAAGGTAAACCAGCTCTGCTCTACTCTGATACAGTACTTTCTGGTTCATCTTGAGCTTGCATCTCCCATGTGGGTTGGGGCTACAACAGACTTGGAAGAAAAATAATACTTCCAAATAACAGCTAGCCTTTTTACACACACTATGTATTATAATAAAAAGATCTAGGACATGATGACTGTTCAGCACAACTTCACAGAAGCTCAGCTGTCTTAATGGAGGAAGGCAAAGCCCCTGTTCAGCTTTAAATGGAGAGGCAGAAGTCAAACTACAGAAATTTTTTACAATGATGGTGGTGAAGCACTGGAACAGGTTGCCCAGAGAGGTAGTGGAGGCCCCATCCCTAGAAACATTCAAGGTCAGTCTGATGGGGCTCCGAGCAACCCGATCTAGTTTAACATGTCCCTGCTCACTGCAGGGGGGTTGGGCTAGATGACCTCTAAAGGTCCCTTCCAACCCAAAGCATTCTATGATTCTATGAAATCAATGCTAAATATGTAGCAGTACTAATACTCATTTCTAAACAAAGACACAGAAGCATCCTTTTCTACACCATAAAGGCTTCCACAGAAGATGTTTTCATAGCAGATATCCCAGTATTCATAGAAATGGTTACCTCTGCAGCTCTTAGCTGTACACTTGCTGCTTTATACTCTGATTCTAGTCTGTTCTTCTCAGCAGCCACTGTAGTACTCTGAAGAACCAAATCTGCTTTGAGGATGTTCAGTGATATGCAATTCTACATAGGAAAACAGAAGATGTAATTTTTTTCCACAAGAGACTCAGAAGTGATATAATCACTATCAGGCTTTAGAGTCATAGCATACAATATCACACTGTGTTGAGCTCCTCAACACTGCTGTCACATTCAATGAAAAAGAAAGATGACTTACTGGTGACCTAAGCTCTTCAAGATGTACAGTCCCCATGTATTTTTAATCTGTAAGCATATACATATTGCTTGCAATGAAACTGTTTTTCACCAAAAAAGCACATTCTCTCTCCCTACACCATATACTCGCACGTGAAATGTGAGAAAAGACAAAGCCTCCTCCATTCTTTCTCGGAGACAGAATCCAACAGGTGGATTTTGGTGGACTTAAGCCACACACAGAGATGGAAAAAGATCAAAAAATAAACACATAAGATATATGCCTCTCTCACTGACAATGCAAGATGACTGACAGGATGTACAGTGACTCTAGTGTCTTGTGTCTTAACTGCGACAGTATATGACAACAGAAGGAGGCTTTATTTTGGAAGTTTCATAACAGGCTTTAGTGATCCCCAGAACCTGGTTTGACAACTTTTACATTAAAATGGTTGCTTCTTTAAATGAGTCGGCCTCAGGAATGGTCTAGAGGCTTCAAAATCAGCAATATCTTCTCAACCGTGTCAAGGGTAGCTTCAAGCCTTGAATTATGGGACATCGAGAACACCGTTTTACCATTTTTTTAAAATGATCAGCATATAAATACAAAGGAATCCTCTCTCTTAATGAAAGGGAGGATGAGGTTCCAACTGTAGTCCTAGGGGACCTGGCAGGATGAAGTTTTGAGAGTGTCACCTTCTGACCACAATAGTGAGCCAAGGTCCAAGACCTTTACTATTTGTCATTTCAATGCAAAGTTTCTACAGTGTGAAGCTTGGACACAGGAATAAGTTTATTTGTTTCCAATCCACTTAAACAGTTTAAAAACAATAATCAGAGAAGTAAACTGTAACAAAAACCACAGTCATAACGAAAGGAGATGAAAAATGGAAAAAGTTAAGGTTATTCAGAGACAACAGTGCCAGAACCTGAAACAGCGAAGCAAGGCTGTTTCTGTCAACCGGTTGTTGACAGAATTTCCTTCTGTGGCAGAACTGAGTACGCCTGAAACATACAACTACCTAAGTTTTTATCACTTTAGTAGCCTACAGCTAGTATAACTACAAAACCTATTGAATAAAGTACAAAGACTCCTATAAACTTGGAAGCATTCATGAATTTTGGCTTGGGGATGACCAGAAACGTATGGATTTCAACAATTTTGATAAAACATATAATGAAGCATCCTTTTGTATCAGGCCATTTTCTTCTCTTCAGTACGTACTAGCGTTTATCTCCTACAGCACACAAAGTGTGAAAATTAAGCTGATACACAACTGAAATAAATCCCATATGTAATCAATACCTGTTTCAGGCAAATACCATCCATCCTCCCCTACGCCCTTGGTTTACTGAGAAATACACAGTAAGTGTCAAATCCGTTTTCCTATACTGGGTGAAAAAGAGATTAAGATACTCCTTCAGGCAGGTCATACTGCAGTCAGTGAACAACTCTGGCTGCACTTTACAACAGCAACACACCTCAACAGTTTACATACTGGGAAATGGGCATCAAATACAAAAATCAAAAGCATATTCTAGAAATTCCTGCTTTAAATACAGAGCAATTGCACAAGTTTTGAAAAGAGTTACTTTTCAATACTGTTATTACCTGCACAAGTTCTGTAAGTTCTGTAAAGTAATCATCAGCCTAAGCAACCTTTTTAATATGGCAGGTGTATTCTGCCTTTCTTTGGCATTTTCAAAATTGCTTTGGCTAGCTGACCCAAAGGCGATTCTCTGAAACACTTCAGTTGTTGCAGTCCATGCCTATCAACAAACAGAAACACCCCACCCATTCGGAGTATTTTTTTCTTTACTTATTATATAAATACCAGCAACTGAAGTGTATTGAAATCATACTCACTTCAAAGGTAATACTCAACTCTTTTCAGGGGCAAGCAAGAACACATTTCAACGTTAGTAAGACATGGCAAAGGAACAACATTCATGCTCAATGTGGTTGCAAGAATGGCACCACTTCTTGCTGAGTGCAAAAGCACCAGCAGATTTCCCTCGGAACTGAAAGTAACTGTTTCTTGTTCCTTAGTTATTAAAAAAAACCCTAAGAAAATTTACCTTGTGGCAGCTCCCATTATTAGGGCTTACAGGCTAAGCTAAAGGAACAGTTAAGTCCAAACTGTTTTCTTCTTCTTGAGTTAAAGAAAACCTCAGGACATTGGAGCCTGAGACTTGAGTAATTTTCCTATCCTAGCCCTCTTCCACAACCATGGATCCTTACAGTTTCAGGTCAATTTTTCACACGACTACTGACTACCCCTTTTTTCAATAGAAACAAAAAAAAGGAGATCATGAACTAGGGCGGAAGGAATAGTTCACCGAATTATGCAGTATTCTGAGAATGTACAGGCTGAAATGGTCACACAACTCATTCCTAGTTCATTCCTGTATTTACTGAATCAGACCATGGATTCTAAGACTTCAGTCACTGAGAGCCTAAATCAACACAAGCAAATTATCTACAAATTGAATCAATGACAGATGAACAAGTTCAAGGTCATAAAAGCTTCAAAATATGTTTAGCTTGAAGCAAATTAGCTTGTAAATGTTTACAGTTACACATCCAAATGCTGCGTGCCTCCTACTTAAGTTACAAGAATGGGACTTCTCACAACAGTGGAACACATACTGAGTTCAAAATACATACCTTTATAAGATGCATTAATTCGGTAACAAGTCTTGCTTTTTGGCTATTTATTTCTTTGATCTTTACATTTGCTTGTTGAGATTCCTTCTCTAGGTTGATAGCATCTTGTTCCAGCTGTCTTAAACTATGGGAGAAAATCAATATTTGATTAATCCTGATTAAATTATGCAAAAGTAGAAAAATTCTTAATCTTGGTGATGAACCAACAGTTGACAAGAATAGGAATTTGTATATGTAAACATTCCAAACACATTAGAGGCATTCCCAACCTATATTATGCAACCTTTTATGCAATTTAAACCTATTATGCAATTTAAACCTAAGAAATTCAAAGTCCCAAATTAAGGACTCAGAAGAAGGGACACCCTGTCCCAGGACAGCCTCAGCACCAGTGTCCAAGTGTGAAACCCAACACAGTAAGTCAAGACCACAGCACCCTCTGCACTGAAGGGGGTTGTTTCCTGGGAGTATAGGAGACATTATGGGATGCAGCAGAAAAGCATTTTGTGACTGTGCAGGAGTTACTATTGAATATTCAGGGAAGAAGCCAAATGCAGGGAAAGGGAGGGATCTAGATGACTTGGAGAGGAACAAGTGTGGGAAAACAGGGATATGGGGATAAAAGGGACAGTTACATGTAAACAGTTGGCTGGTTAATATGCTTGTCCAGCTATGGCCAACTGGCACACTCTTCTTACTCAATTGTGTTTTTCACTCTTTTCCTGGGTGAGGGACTCTCTGTTCAGCATTCGTGTGTACATATGGGAGTCTAAGTGCAAGCAACTATAGTCAGATCACAAGTCAGAGGAGAGGCCTCCTTGTCTGTGGTGCCAGCAATGAGAGACCAGAGTGAGTAGACTTAAGTGACAGCCACTGGGGTGGGACCACAGGTCAGAGGCCCATGTGTCCACGGCACCAGCACCTGGAATAAGTGCAAGTGAGTGTTTGGTCCCTAGTGAAGACCAAGCCAGACCAGCTGACAAGTAGGTGAAGTGGGCTGGGAGTCAAGGGGGTACATGTGTGACTAAGGGTGAGACCCACAGGAAGAGATGGCTATTGGAGGGACCAGGGGAGTCCAGCCTGGCTGCCAGAGATCATGAGGTCTGCTGTCTCTGGGGGTGAGACCTGCTGGCATGTTGCTGTATTTAAGGGTAACATGACTGGGGTACTGGCTATTGGGGGGGAACTAGGGGAGTCATGGCTACCTCTGCACATTTGGATGCCTGTATGTCTCCGAGGGCAAGACCATGGGGTTGGCTACTGGGAAAGCAGGGAGTCCCAGCCAGTTCTGCATGCTGTGTAGCATGTGCATCATGGGTGAGAGAGGCAGTCTGTACAGGCAACAGGAGCAGGGCTGCAGCCTTGGGCGTTTGCATGTCCAGGCACCAGCACCTGCAGAGACTGAGGTCCAGGGGCAGCTACTGTGCAGACTCAGAGTGTCTGGACCCAGCTGCTGATGGGATCCACATTGCCCAGATGTATGCTAGGGGAGGCCCACCCTGCCCAGACAGAGTAGGAACATGATGAGGCCACCGGTGTTGTGTTTGCCCAGTTGCTCTGTGTGTCCATCTGTGCTGTGTGGCTGGCCGTGTGCAAATATGTACATACGTGCTGTTTAGATGCGTTGTGTGAACGTGTCTGCTGGGAAGACAGGCTCAGCCTCACTACTGGTTGCACTGGGAGCATTAAGCTGCATCACTCCCACCTTCCTCTCAGGCTGCTGGATCCAGACCCATTCTCCTAACTTTTTCAATGCGTCTCCCACAATACTCAAGTTGGAAGACTACAGTGTGGATGGATGGAAGAATAGGTAGTGGTTGGATGGTCAGTCTCAGAGGGTCATGGTTAGCCTGTTGTATTCTGCCTGGAGGCCAGTATCAAGTGGGGTGCCACAGGACTAAGTCATAGAAAAAATCATAGAATCATTTAGGTTGGAAAAGACCTTGAAGATCATCAAGTCCTGTTTAACATCCCTGCCAGCGACACGGAGGAGCAGAGAGAGGGCACTCTTGTCAAGTGTTCAGATGACACTAAACCAGGGGGAGCAACAGCCCTGCTGTTCAGAGGGGTCTGCTGAGGACGGTCGACAGAAGGCTGATGAGACTCAGCAAGGACAAATGCAGAGTCCTGCCCCTGGGAAAAAAGTGGGTCTGGCAGCGATACAGGCCTGGGACAGACTGGCTGCGGAGAAGCTCTGCAGGGAAGGACTTGCGGTATTGATGGACAATGAGCTGAGCATAAGCCAGCAGTGGGCCCTGGCAGCAGCAGTGTACCCCAGCATCCTTGGCTGTATGAATGGAAGCACAGGCAGAAGGAGAGTGATTTTTCCTCTCTGTTCAGCACCGCACCCAGTTTTCTCCCTGCCCCAAACATCAGCAAACTGGAACAAACTTGGAAAGCAACCAAGATGCCAGGGGCTACAGCACAAGGCCTGCAAGGACAGTATGAGGGTGCTCAGCTTGTTCACCCGACAAGAGACAGCTTTGGGGCATCTAATAGCAACCCCCCGCTATCCTACCCTCAAGGAAGCCACTGACAGGATGGAACCAGGCTCTTATAAGAGGTGCATAGTAGAAGGATGACAGACAGGGGGCATAAGTTGAAAGAAGAAAAATCCAGACTGTGTGTCAGTAGAAACGTCTTCCCCCGTAAGGACAGTTAAGCAGTGGAACAGGATGTCCAAACAGATCATGCAATCTCCATGGAGACTTTCAAGATGCAGGGGGATACAGCCCTGAAAACCTGGTCCGAATTCAATGTTGACCTTGCTTTGAGAACATGGCTGGACTACAGACTACATGAAGTCCCTCCCAACCTAAGTGATTCTGTCATTGTATATTATTTTCAAAATTATATCCAGCTTTATTCAGATACTTATATCATTTAGAAACATGAACATTTGAAAATAGTTATACTCACTGCAAGGATTATTTAATTAATTTCTATCTGTATAGAAAGACATCCACATTACACAAGAAAATTTGTAACAGCCTCATTTATAATTGTGTCAGTATTCTTACCCCTATTCAAAATTAAAAGAGTGTAATTATTTTTTCAAAGGGAAGGATTTAATCATTATTTGTTTAGGTAAAGGGTCCACCTCCTGCCTTCAAACCGTATTCTGTATTCAGTAAAACAGCATGACAATACATGTATCCCTAATAAGAAACCTGAGAGCAACACTTGTCTTTGAGGCTGAGCTCATATCCACACAGTTTAAAGCTGCTTCTTTTCACAGCAACCTGGACACTTGTGACTATACAGCAGTTAATTCTGGTCCCTCTAACATCCCTGAAGCCCTATTTTTCTTTCTTTTTTTCCCCTCAACGCTCTCTTTTCAGTTTAATGCACCGTAAGTAATGCAAGAGCTGTGTTCACAAGCACCAGCACCAACTTCCAGAAAATGAAAAGCAGTGTGGCATAAGAACATATAGGAATATCTGAGGGTACAAGGTCTTGCCGGGACTGTGTTACAGGAGCGGAGGGAGTAAAGCCTGGGGCAATCTCATCTACACTGCCTTCCAGGAGTGTGAGCTTAAGTGAAATACCTCTTGAACCATGCCTGCGTTCTCCCTTATGACAAAGCAGTAACAGAAGAACTATTTGCAGAGACCCACAAAACCAGAAAATACATTAAGACAAATACTGTGGACAATCAAGGTCCAATGTGATCCCTGACATTCTTACTTAGTACCATTTATGTACATACAGTATTATCTAGATAAGTGCTACCAAGGCAGAAGACTATGGTAATATTTGAAGTAAATGAGTACAATAATCTCTCGCTGGAATCCTATGATTTTATTACAGGAAACCACTTCGAACATTGCTACATGGCTTCTCCAATACTGTCTTAATCTCCATTTCTAAACACCTTCTTTGTCTTGATTATCACCTGTATCTGATGCTCAACTACTGGTTACTTTGTAAGGGTAAAAGCACACTGCAGTAAGAGGAAGCCAAAATACCTTTGTTATTAAAATGGTTCATGTTTCATAGATAATATGGTTTGTTTCCTACCTATCATACTTCACACCAATTTTTGATTCCAACTGTCTCCTCCTGTTTCCTCTCTCTAAAAGCTCCTTCTTCTGCTGCCTGAGCTCATTGTCTCTGCGTTCCAGATGTTTCTGTCTCTCATACAATGCAGCCAAACGCATATCCAATGACTTTAATGTGTTATTGATGTCCTGAAATAAAAGAACACACACTACTAGCATTCTTACTACAAACATACCATACTAACACATCCAAGTAGGCTATGCTTGTTGCACGATAAAATGGGTAGTAGTTCACATCATATACAGCACAGAAATAAACTCCTACCTGTTGCTGGTTTTCCAGCTGTCTTCTTTCATCTGTATCCACTGAACTAGTGAGAAACTGTGCCGCTTTCAGGGATGTGTTAGTAGAGAGGGTTAGGTTTGTATAAGCAGATACTTTAACAATGTATTTTTCTTCTGCGGTGTATATTTGCCTAAGTTTGGTTTCTTGTATGACCTAAAAAAACACACAAAAATATTAATCTGACAAAAGCATTACTTAAGGCAATGCTTTTCAGAACAAGGAATAAACTAGCTAAAATCCACAGTAAAGAACTTCAGTTTATGCAAGACTGACTTGTTAACAAGCCTTTGTAAAAAGATGATGCTAAGTTTAATGCATCATTATACTTGTAATTCAGACCGGTGAGCAAAGAACTGTTAAGATACTGTCAAACAGAGTATGTTACCATAACCAATTAAACAGGTTCTGATTGTTCTGATACTACAGATAGACACTGGAAATACCTGTTAATATTTGTACTGCATCATGAACAAGGGTTGTACTTGTCATAGATACAGAACATGCAAATGTAGCCTGTGTACCAAAGAACCAAAAGTACTTAAGAAATTAATAGATGAAACCATAAGGTGAGCTGTAATGCATGAACTTCAGTGAAGCAAATGTAACTGCAGGAAAAAAATGAGGTATAAAAATACTAGAGCTACTGTTTTTAAATGACTCATGTCAAAAAGGACATTATAAATAATCAAAGATTTACCATAACGCAAGGTAGTATAGTACTTCAAAAGAATATAAAGTGTCTAGTAAACCAGGAACAGCAAAAAGCCTCCATAGGACAACAGAAATTTGACTAAGGATCTTTTTCATTTTATATATACAGCACCAGCAATATTCTGTTGATTTGGTTCCTGGACACTGAAAACCATGTTTACTTTGCTTTACAGCTCAGGCTGTGGTTGACAACTTCTCCGTCCTAGTCCTTTTTCCACATGCTCAGCTCTGTGAAACAGGTCTCCCTTTAAACCAAAGTTTTCTCTGGCATGTGAGAAACAAAATGTTGCAAACAATGCATTTCTCAATCAAAAATAATAAAAACAAAGAAAAAACTTTACACAACTGAACTGAGAAAGCACCATGTGCAACACGTTCAGAATAGCGGCTCATCTTTGCCCCTAGACCAGCGATTTTTCACTTGCTGCCCACAGAGCTCTGGAAAGTACGGAGTATCTAAGGAGTAATTCTGACTGGTTTACAAAATGTAACTCAAAAGACCTATTATATAGGTAATCTGCTTCACCAGCTAATAAACACAAAGTGGTGGAAGAATTGCAGTTTAAGACAAAAATGCCTAGAAAAAACATGAGAAGAGCTTTTCATCTAGGATTCCCTCCACTTTTACCTTCCTCATTCTTACAGCCTCGGAAACATAGAAGATAGGAAGGGGCAACAGCTATCTCAATAGAACAGGCATTGTTCTCTATCTGAAGAGCCTGTTCCCCGAGTTTCTCAAAAAAGCAATTCTTACTGTTCTCAGAGAGCCCAAAGAAGTCTTCTGAACTCAAAGAAGAGTTCGCTCTCTCTGCATGATAGACAACAGATGTCCAGCATAGACAGAGAAGCGAGTAAGAGTTTAAGTTGAAAACTGTCATGTGTGTTACCCATTATAATCCAGCAATGATGAGCTTGCAAGAACCCATGAAAGACTAAGGTAGGGAGAATACTCCTAGTGGGAGTTCTTAGCCTTTTTCTAAAAATCCAAAAGGTTTATACACTATTTATCGCACGAATTCTGACTGAAGCTATAGAATTGTTTTTGCTAGAAACTGAACATTTTAATATATTTAAAAAACAAACACACACACCCCCCACCCCCCCCAGCTTCTAATTGTTGCTTTAAACACAACAGGTCAGCATTGTCATGTACTATTAACTGTTTGATTAAAATTTTGCCCAGAACATCTCAGGCACTTAAAGTAGAAGTTATTATAACAAAACAACTTCATATAACTGACTTGGAACAGTATGCAGGTATATTTAACTTTCTGTGAAGTACTGCATTAGATTGCCTGGATTTGTTAAAATGTCTTGCAATATGTTTGTGTATAATGAACTGTTCTCACTTCTAAAGGCCAAATAAAAGAAAAAGCATTTTTTTTTTGCTTTCTTCACATTAACTTGCCAAAGAATTTCCAAAATATAACTCTAGACCACCGGTGTGTTTGTGCTATTTAGGACATCTCACCCTTTCAATCATGTTTCTGGTCTTCTCTGTTCCCACAGGGACATCATGAACACGGTACTGGGAGCAAAGATAACTCATCACAGGATGAGGAGCATCAAATAACTCTCGTAAATATGAGAAAAATCCGTATCGGCTGAAGAGGAGGGAAAAAAAGCATGCATCAGAAATAAAATTTGGCAGGTAAGCAACCTTAAGTTCTGAAGGGTCAGAAAGAAGTCCCGCTAATCCAGAACTGAATTGGTGAAAATATGAGTTGCATAGAAAATTCTAACACATAGCAACAAGACCAAAACATTGTATTTAATATCATTCCCCACTGATATGATCTCATACATACTGTAATTCTTCAATAGGTCTCGAAGGTAAGCTTTCAGCACATGATTTGGCAGGCGCGCATACAGCATTCACTCTTAGTTTCTGATGATCGCGCATCTAAATACAGATTACATTAGATTATGTGGTAAAAAAAAAAGCAGAAAAAAGTCATTATATGAAAATCAAGTATTTATTCGTGATTCACAGAATCGGAATTATTTTAAACTGAGAACCTCTGGAAGAACCCACAAAAATCCACTCTGGCTCAGGCATGACTGAGTTCTCTAAGAGCCAAGCTCAGTTAATGTCTCTCTGTGAAATTACCATGCATTAGAGAAAACAATAGCAATCAAAGAAATCCAGAGCCAGGTGCTCAACCTAAATAGCCAAGCTGGATGTAATAAGGAAGCCCCCTCTTTCAGGCTGTATAGCTATTTTGCACAAATAATGGCAGACCACTGGCTACAGAGACTCTGAAAAGCCTGATTCTAGCAGGGCAGAAAAGATTGAGGCTACAAATGAAAGATCAGTCTAGCTAGTTAAAGGAGCCCTTGCACTGGGTTCCACAACCATGGAGGCAAGACAAGCCCCCAGAACCTCAGATATCACCACTACTGTTCACGTATATAAAAATGACTAGCTTCTGTGAAGGACAGACAGATCTTCAAAAACTGCAGGACAGTTTGTCATTAATCACACTATTCTGTGGACAGTAGCTAGGAAGCATTATGACAGTTAATGCCCTATCTTGTGGCTTTTTTCTCCTGCACATCTGTCTGGCTCTCAAAGGGAACAACCTCCTTATCACTCCAGGAAACAGCAGTATTAAGAAAATATAAGCCTGATTTACTGCTTGGACCATTGTCTTCTCTCAAAAGATGCCCTCTCGCCTCTTTAGTCAGGAGGCACTGCAAAAGCTTGGTACCACATTTGTAGCTTCCTGCTCTTGTCATTTTCTTGTACACAGTATTTTCTCCTTAGTGATTATTGCCTTGTCAAGGAAGACAAAAGTTATTTCTAAAAAGAAATATTTTCTTAATATTCCTGCGTCTCTCCAGTTTGTCTAGGCTTTAAAAAAAAAAAAATAATTCTTACTCCAGAAGAAAATGTTAATCCAGAAGAAAACCTTTGAATACTTTGTATTAGCTATTGTGCTGATCTTGCCAATCAAAACTTAATAAATACAGACTTACTTGGTAGACTCCAAAGTTTAGGGGTCTTATGTCAGTATTTAATCAATTTTTAAAATTGATGCCTACTTGCCTCCACAAGAAACATTTCCATATCTTCTTGACTCTCAAAAACGAAAGCCCTCATGTCACTGGCTGAAATGTGATTTTCAACATATTTAGCATGTCTGTTGTCCTTCATATTGATCTGATAAAGAAAGGTAGTGAGAAAGTGATTTAATTCAATTGGACTTAACCCCCCCAACCATTTTAAGCAGTCAGATGATATCCAAGCCTACATTTAATGAAAACAAAGACAATGTTTTTAAACATTATCTTTAAAGACATATTCGCTGTCTTTTTGCAACCAATTCTCATGGAAGGAAACCTACAGTAACTCACATGTCATTGTGTTTAGTTTTTAGCCATCCACATCCTTTCTAAGCATTCCTGGAGCTATCACTGTCTCCACCATATCACACCCCACCTCCTTCTGCTCCACCCTAATCTTACAATTGCAACTACCACCATGTCTAGTGGCTCTGCTCCAGTACTACTAAAGGTATCTCACTGTTTAGAAACAATTAAGGTAAGGAATCAAAACCAGAAAATGCCACACTCCACAAATTATCATATGCAGTTCCCTTTCACTCAGACACAGTGAACATCCCCAAATACAAATAGAGAATTGTGAAGCCCTAGAAAGAAGGATATTCACAGATTGATTGAATTCTCTTTGAATTCTTAAAAAAAAAAAATCCACATTTAAGATGGATGAAGCTTTTCATATCTGAATGAAATGTTAATGTCACAATTCTTCAGTAACTCTCACTAGTAATTACACATTATGTCACTACACATGACATAGAAAGGCAAAATTACACAGAACTACACAATTCAATAACCTCACGTTGGCAGTTGAGGTACACTTAATAGCAATTTGAAAGCTAGAGTTTATAACTACATGAGACTAATTTACACTATATGTAAATGTATATGTAATGTCTGAAAACAAATTCAGATATTAGTGGATGTTACAGAGGTTAATGAGGCCTTAAAGTAAAAGCAAAGGCATCCTATCAAGGCATTTGTAAAATTAACTTGATGCGGTTTTCCAGGAAGAATTGTAAGTTCTGGTAATAACTGGAAATACTTGGTATTTTATACTAAACAAAAGTAATTTTGAAGAGTTCCAGTGCATGCACAAAGCATTCAACTAACTTAAATTGTAGCAATACACTATTAAAATAAGCTTGCAATTCTGAAGAGGAAGATGAGGAGTGCACCAGAGTTCTTCATCCTCTTCACATTACATGGAGCACATATTGTGAGGCTGGGATAACAGTGGAGGAATGCACTAGAAAACCAATAGCCTCTTTGAAAACTTAGCCCTGCTATTCCTAGCTAGTACAGCCTCTATCAAATCATAACACAAAACAAAACGAGGGGTAGATCAGGTGTTTCTGTGTCCGTAGCTAGCTGTGCAAAGCAATTCTCGAAGTCTTGCAAAACACAAATTAAACTAAACATTAACTGGTTAGAGTGATATACAAGTAAATTTTCTTACTTCAAGCATCATGGGTTCACAAACTTGTTTTTTAAACTTGTCTTTGTTCTTTCTTAGCCACATAAGAGCAGAGTGTGTGTCTCGGAATCTCCCTTTAAGATTCTCTTCCTTCATATTCATTATGTTATTAAGTTGTCCAAGGCGATCAATTATTCCTGTAATTTAAAGCAGTTTCTCAAACAGAGTCCACAGCAAGTACACATTTTAATTAGCATTTTCCTATATTTATTGACTATGCTACTCCAGCAATAAGGTTGTTAGAAGATTATAAGAATTAAGTTTCTCTTCCCACAATCAAGATGCTGCTTATTATAAAGAAATCTTATGAACTATTAAAGCTTAAAATCTAAAATAAAATCACACTTACCCAAAGGATAACAAAATGCGGCAGCGCAGTAAAAAGATGGGAATTTAGGCCTAAAAATCTCTCTCTTCAAAACTTGTTCTACCATTGTATTTAAAACCAAAAATGCCCCAGGAGGAAGCGGGACTAGCAACATGAAACCTCTGAGTGTTATTTCATGCTTGCAGAAAACAGAAAGTGTGACAATAGACTATGTGTGAAAGCATTTGCTATTCAGGAGAAACAGAGATTGAATACTTTCTATGCTTCTTAAGGTAAAATACATAGTGTCTCCTTCCTTAGGTCACTTGGTCTCTCTATACCTCAGTTTCTTCTTGGATTGTATGACAAGTGTCAGACAGACAGGTACATGCAAACATCCTACACTCACTGAGGAATATATACCACACCCCCTACCTGCCAAGCTATAATTTTTGAATTTTGTTTCTTGGAAAGAACTGATCATAAATCCTAGATTAGTATAAAGGAATTTACTATAATTAAGCTTAGCTCAAGTTCATCTAGAAAGGACAAGAGCAGCATCAGTAGCTAATATACTTCCAAAGAGATAATTTTAAACACTGCATCTTCAAAGCAAACTGCTTTTGCTTCAGGTTTGTTTTTTTGTATCCTGCTAACAGTACACACCTTAATTAAGTAACAGAAAAAAATGAAACTGGCAAAGCAGTCTCCTTACCAAGAGAACAGAGGAAGCTAATTCTTTTGAAGGATAGTTTTAAGGTCAGTTGCCCCTTTTCAACCTTTTTGTTCTCTCTGTTTTGGAAGTGGTTTCTGTTACTTTTAATAAAACTGAGAACAGACAAGAGCACTGCTATACATGTAAGATATAGCTACTTGTATCTTAGGCCTGAGGTAAACATCTCAAATTATTTCACTACAGCAGGACAACAGGTAGATGCTGTGAGAACAATCATTTAAAAAAAAGGGGGGGGGGGGGGGGGGGCAGGGAATCAACAAACAAAGCCAAGTAACTTACTTTTATTTTCCCTCTCTTGGTTCATTTTCTCTACTCTTAGATCACTGATATCACCATCAGTATTTGCCCTTTCTTCTTGTAATTTTTTCAGCTCATTATTAATAGCATCGGCTTGTGGCTGAAGATTCTCACAGACTGCCATTGTTTCAAGCTCATTCTTCCACTCCTCTATCATCTTGTGAGTGTTGTGTATTTTCCTCTGTCTGTCCATTTCTTCATCTTTTTTCATTCTCAAAGCTTGATGAATTTCTTCAATCTAAGAATTTTGAGTATTTCCAACATTAAAGGAGTTTAGTATACAAAACCTATGACAAATAACTGGGATATCTGTGCAACTGGTATTAAGTGCTGATGTAACCACACACTAAAATCGTAAAGAGTCTGTTATAGTTCCAATAGCCCTATGACAGTCAAAGAACTGGCAAGATTTTATTACAGTTTAGAAACATTTAAGCAAAAATACAATCAAGCCTTTAAATCAATTTTTGAAGTTCCTTTATTTTTACAAAAGCAGAATCTTAAAGCTTAAGATCTTCCTTAACACATTTGAAAGTTAGTCTAAGATTGCATAAAACCTATAGCACAAACACAATGTGCAACATTGACTCTGCACCTTTGTACATGTAATTTATACATTTCTTGACCGAGTTCTTCAATGAAGTTCCATAACTGTTTTACAATATACCTTTGCGTTTTCTTTTTAAAAAATGCTGGACACATACACTTAACAGAAGCAATAACCCTAGCCTCTCACACAGAATATTTGAGGGCATACTTAATGCTGAGAGCATTAGAGGACTATAGAGGCCGTAGCTTTTCAAGGAAAGCCTGTAATATATAGAATATATGCATACAGTCTATTCCTAAGTTCGTTGCACCAAGGTAGCTGATTTTATGTAGCATACACCTGTCCCTTAGTAATACCTGTTCAACTAATAGGCGTTTTAAAGATTCATTGTGTACTGGAGGGAGTGAAGTGTGCAAGCACTTGCAGCCTCTTCACAGAAATTTCCCTCTCCGCTAACAGAAGAGGAGACAAAAAACCCCCGCATCTGTGTTCTACTGCAGAATTTAAGAAGCAGCATTCCACCTGAATGTGGCATATGCTATAGCTAGTACTAAATTAACACATTAGCAAAGACACACCAAAAAAAGTCACAAATATCAAGACTCTTACTTGTTTATCTTTCATTTCCAAAGCATCTTGCTTCTGTTTACATTTTTGAGAACTGTCCTTGATTTCAGCAGCCTGCATAAAGATATTTAAATTAGATACTCATAAATTCAGTTACAGCTATATCTGTAAAAAGCAGTCATATTTCAAAGAACTCTGTATATGCATAACTAAGCATTTAGTCCGCATTTTATTACTAACAAAGTCATACTCACCAGTTTCTTATTATTCTTACTTGTAACTACAATACATGTATTTTCAGCAATTGGTGAAGAACTGAATAATAGCATATAAACTGTTCACAACCATTCAGCTATAGATCTGCAAATTCAGGCATGACAGATAGAGGAACTCTTCTAACCCAGTCTGAAATTAAAATAACTCCATCCTTGATTTCCATTAAATTGTTACATTCGGTTTCTTCCACTTATAAGGTGTTCCTCCCTCTTTCTCCAAACCAATTTTACCACGGAAAGCTTATACTTAGAGCAAGAAAGGCGTAAGTTCCTAGGCACAGGGCAGCCAAAACAGAATGTGTCAAAGTCATCCTACCTCTGAAGTGTATTGTGCTAAAGCTATATCCTATGCAGCTGTGCCTGACAACTTGTTGGCTCATGTGCAGGCACCCATGTCTCTACTCTTTCTCTATCCTTCTCAGCTTCTATAGAGTTGTAGAACAATATAGGTCGGAAGGGACTTCTGTGTGTCCCCAAGTCCAACCCCTTGCTCAAAGCAGGTCTTATTAGGTCAGGCTGCCCAGGGAGTTGTACAGCTGAATCCTGAACACAGTGAAGTATACCATGCTTTCTCTACAAACTTAATTCCTCCTTCCCTGAGCCCCCAAGGCTGAAAACAGTGCAAGCAGAATACTGGAACACTGCAGAAGGATGGAAGGACTAGGTAAACTCCAGTGCAGATATGGAAACAACCAAATGCAGCGCTCTCGCTGGAAGAAATGTCTTCCTACAAACTCACTCACACTGAAAACACTAAGATGCATCAAGAACGGAGAAAATGAAACTATGCAGAATCTTTTCCCTCCCACAACCTGAAAGATGCACAAAAATGTAAAGACCCTGACTCTACAGCTGTTTGCATGAAGACAACATGGAAGAAAACATCTTGGTCTTGCAGTTGACTGCAACACAGTCTGTTCTGTGTTCTCCAAAGACCTCAGGCAGGCACTGTGAAGAAGCAGCTCTCTCCAGGAAACTGATGCAAAATATTCACAAAACAATTCTGAAGGCTCTCAAAATCATGACACTAGTAAGGAACTGGAATTCAATTTTTCAATTATCATTATATTTTCAGTTAACATCTATTTATATATACCTACCTTACAGAACAGATTAACAACTGTAATTGTCTTTGTGGTTTTCATGGTACAACCACAACACACTGCTTTATACCGTCAAATATTGCTACAAAAATTGCATTGCATCTTCCGCTCTGTTCAAATGCCCTTAAAGAGCCTAAAGCAAAAACTATTCAAGGCTTCTCTCACACAATTTTATCAACCTCTTCCTACAAAATGGGCTGATTTCTACACACCCGAAGTACAAAATTTTACCAGGAATTCTTAGCCTAACCAAATCCTTAAAAGGGTTTTAACACAGAGAGAGGCAAGAGAAATAGTCGTGCAATGTCTTGATACATTAATTTTTTCCCAGATTTAGCTCCACCTTTTCTTTCAGTTCAGCTCCTTCCAGGCAAAATCTCTAACACCATGCCTGGCTTTTTGCCAACAAAGTGCAAACAAGACATAATGAAGATGCGGTTTATCTCTGCTCTCATATATATATCCTCAACCTAAGAGCAAGATCTCAAGAAGCAGTCAGGATTACAGTTATTCAATAATGGATATAAGCCTGGACCAAAGGGCCTGGAGAAAATCATGTTCCCTGCAGGTCTGTGTGTCCAAAACAGAGACAACTTAAAATGCTAAACTGCTTTCCCTTAATGCCAAACTGAAATTTGGCTTGAAAAAAACCCAACTGTTGGGCCAAAAAAAAGAGTTATACTGGTTTTATAATAAAATCATTCATTAATCAACTCCTGCTGCCTTACAGCATACTTATCTGTGAAATGCTCGCCAAATGCTTGCATCTACAATGATAAAATTCTAAGTTACAATAAATTAAAGCAGTATCTATGAAAAGTGAAGAACTAATGAAGAATTAGCAATTTAAGCTATTTTAAGGTATGGTTAAAAGCCTTGAGGTTTTGCCTTAGGTCAAAACTATCTCCTGACAGTGCAAGCAACACTGATTCTCCTTTAGAAGAACTTCATTTTCACAGCCCAACTAAGAAGGTATGTGGGAGGGAAACGGATTTCAGTTCTTAAAAGCTACTGTCAGAAAAGTTCAAAAAGCAGCAATATCCCTCTAACATCTTGTTAACTTGCCTGATGTCATACAAATTGTTCATGCCCTAACCAGGCATATGATGTATTCCCTTAAGCCTTTTTCCATGATTTTGGACTCTGTGGCGTCTTCTTCAAGATGGAATATTAATCATTCAAATTAGACTTGGATATATCACTTAACATCAGAACAAAACTCAGGTTTTGAAATGTCTTATTACAATATTATATACAACATAGTATCAGCTATACATTACAATCAAAATAATGGTAAATAATCACTGAAAAACAGTATTAGAATATCTCAGTAAGTTCTATAAATTAATTATTTCAAGCGTAGCATCTTTCCTTCTTCCCATCTTTTTGGCTTCCGGAACACTGTCGAACAAAATGCACCTAATTCATTCTCTGGGCCCAAATTAAAACACCACTTCAGCCCACAGTTAACCTTGTGAATGTTTAGTGTGTAAAAGCCTTACTCCACAAGTTTTGATTGAGCAGAAAAATATGTTGACTCAAGAGTATGAGTCAATCAGCTAGTACATTCCCCCAATTTTTCTTTCATAGTTCTGTAGCAAATAGCCTATGCTGAGCATGCTCCCTGCAAGCAAAACCTAAAATGTTCACTGTTGTGTCCTAGGTTTCTCATACAAACAGAGCACAACTCATACCAACAGAGGATAACTTTTATGTGAATATAGCCCAATACTTCTAAGAATTGTGGTAGCAATGGTTCAGCAGAATTCTTTCCTGTTTGAAAAAATATATAACATTAATTAAAATTTAAGATATGAGTAAAACCTAGCAGGATAATACCAAGTGGCGAAAATAGCACTTCACAAGCATGAGGGCCCTTACTGCATTATGAAAATTAACTTCAAGCTTCCAGCTGTTAACTTTCCTCTAAGGAAGTACACTCTTAAACAACAAAAACCACAAAACAAACAAAAAAACCCCAACCACACCCAAAAAAGCCCACTTCAATAAAACTGCAACATTTTTACATATTTAGGCACTTTGAATCACAGCATAATAAACTCTTGCAGTACTGTGGAGCACAAAAGTCAAAGGATACATTTAGCAAACGGCTTTCATAATAATAATAGTAATAATGCACTTGGGTAAGTAGTATTGCCTGCTACAGTTTACATCACAAAAAAATCAGGCGTGCTGTGAACTACAATCTGTGGTTTTTGTTTGTCTGGTCTTTCCAGTTTGTTTTGGGGTTCGTGGGGTTTGTTTTGGTTTTGGGGGAGGGTGTTTGTTTGTTTGCCTGTTTAAAGAAAGCACACGGACAATGTACTAGCTCACAGTGCACTAAACGCCACTGAAGTTTCAGATCCTAACTCTACAAGATGCTTCATGACAGCAATCCTCTACAGGTGTCACACCAAGTCTTTTTATCTGATCAGTTATCTTCAAACAGAACTCATTGAGGCAAACGTTCTCACGTGATCATTTAACTTTGGTTATCCATTAAAAATTTGTGCAACCTATGCATACAGTGACTTCTGCAGCCTGAATAGTACATGACAGTTAAAATCCTGCAGAGAGTTATAGTACTTTCCTATTTGTCATACAGAAATAGTAATTTTCCATATCCCCAGAGAGCAACTATTCAAAAAACAGATAGTAAGCTGTAAGGCATACGTAGGTTTACCATTACATTCTTATGTATGAAAGGATTCACAACCGATGGAGGATTACTGTGTCTAATTAAAAAAAAAAAAAAAAAAAAAGGTACCCTATTTATGGAATTAGCCTAAATATTAGAGGAATGCTTTTAGGCCAGAAAAGTTGTAATTTAGCTTAAATTAACAACCCGAACTGGCTACATTTTAAGAAGACAAAGAGAGCATCCGCAAACCCAAAGTACAGAACAGATGAAAGCAGCAACTAATTCAATATAAGTAACTAACTTAGGGAAACTGTAACATTATATCCTTAAAGATTTTGAAGGTTCTGTGAAGAGAATTACAAAATTTGCATGCTCTTATAATACCAAGAGAGTGGACTTTCAGAGTTGCTACTGAAGGTTTACTAAGAAATGCGTTCCTTGAGTTTTACAGTTTTTAATGGAACAGAGACATGGAGAAGGCAGTGAGAACCAAAGGCACGAGTACTTCAGAAAAACTTCTTCTGAAACACATCGTTATGGCACACTAGAAAGAAAGAGGTTATTGCTTTACAACTTACAAAGCTGAACACAGAACACCTGAAATATTACATGCGTTAACCAAGAACTTAAAATACCTACCTTATCTCTGATTTTCATATCCAGATTCTTAAAATATTCTTCAGTTTCTTGGATTTTTTTTGTCGCTGGGGACTGCATTTCTTTCAGATTCTTCAGTTCTTCCTTGGCTTGGTCTCGGCTTTGTTTCACTTCCTCATGCTGCTGACGAACATTTTCATATTCCTTGGAGGAGTTGAAAGGAAAGTAATTAAAGACTTCCATCTTCTATTCCAATGCTCTAACATTTTATTTAATTGTACATGAGTTGTAGGAGAAAAATCTCATTCAGAAGCTAGTATTAGAGCAACTACTTAAGTAATCCTCCTGTTACTAGTTACTATGACTTGGAGATGTAGGGATCATTCAGTCCGTAGTGAACAAGCACACACATTTAATGGTTCTTAAATAATATGGAATTAAAGCAGCAGAAGAAACGACCAGTTTGTCTGCAATTACCTTGCCTCTAAGTCCATCTGGGATCGGTGTGGAAAAAGTAATTCTTTAGCCCCTTCTGTCCATAGTTTGAGCACTACTTAGGCAGAAGTCCTCAAGCTAAGGAGCAAATAACCACAGAAAACTTCAGGAGAAAGAAAAGGAAGGAGCTGGACAGATCATCCGAGCCAGTAACAGACACAACCCTGAAGTAAACCAAGGAGAGAGACAGAATGGAACAGAACTTTGGAAAACAAACAAAACCTCCACCATACACCACAGATACCAGAGAAGTCACTATCTAGGGAATTTAACTGGAGGTGCATTCCTGAGAAGAAAGAGATGGTAAGCAATGTGGTGACCAAGAACCTCCACTTCAAGAAGGTCAGAATTTTGGGGAGAAAGTAGTTTAGGCTGAAGGAGTCATTACTAGTCAATTTTTTACATCCAATGATTGTTAAGTGCTCATGAGAAAAAAGATACTCAAGAGGACAAGAGGGAGAAGGAATAGATACATGTACATGGGGGTGCAGAGGAAGTGAAAGCTGTTGGATTTGGAGGGACTAAAGAAAGCCCCTGGTTTAGGGCATATGCCTGGATTATTCCAAGCTTTGGCACATTAACAAAAAAATAATAAATAAAGGTAGTCTGTAAGGTCTATCTGTAACAGCTAACTTTGCTGTATCTGCTACCACTTTCTCCTAGTTAGTTATTTAATTATCCCACTTGTAAACACATGATTAATCACAAATAAATCAACTTAGGCTATTAAATCCATATTCTTTCTTCATAGTATTTTTCATAAAGCCAAAAACTATTTGAAGAAAGCTGCTGTAATTCTATGATGTGGAGTACAATCAGTAGCCACCATTACAAAGTCACAGAGGTAAAGCAATTATACTTCCACTTAGCTGACAGAATAAGCTTAAAATTTAGCTCTGCTCTAAATAAGGTATTACATTTCAAGGTTAAAGCAAACGCACACACGTACAATTACATCTCAATTCTTCAGATACAAAGTACAGGCAAGTTTCCCTAGAAATTGTCACATCATGTTTTTTTTATCCCTTTAACACTTTAAGAAAACCTCACTTTCACTAGACCTCTGTATCTTGGTAACCTTTAAGCAAATAACCTTGATGCTTGTAATTATGCACTTAGCTAAAGATCTACAGAACTTCCAAAGGATTTCAGCCCTCCCAAGAGATACGTGTGCCTAAACAGCATAACAAAGCTTTTCTCAGTTGTGAATGGAAGAGGAGGAAAAGAAGAATGGACATGGCTCAGTCAAAACACATTTTCAGAATTACATGTTTTCAGGACATTTACAGCAGGAGGAACACCACCTCCTACTACTATACTACCTTAAAACATTATACCTTATGGTATACTGTACTACCTTAAGCTTAAGCTTGGAGGGGTAAGAAACCCCTTTTCTTTAAGACCCTGCAAAAGAAGTAAAAAAAAAAAAATGTAGCTCCTTAAATCTGCTCACTGATTGTAGATGACACAATCATTTGATGGAAGTCCCATTAAGGTACACACAAGAACATAAAATGCCCCCTTAAATCCTGGAATCCGAATCTTCAACGCTGTACTCCTAGGGTCCATTTTATGGAATTTAAAGCAGA
Organism: Pelecanus crispus; assembly: GCF_030463565.1. Classification (NCBI taxonomy): domain Eukaryota; kingdom Metazoa; phylum Chordata; class Aves; order Pelecaniformes; family Pelecanidae; genus Pelecanus; species Pelecanus crispus. The sequence continues at coordinate 41,086,914 of NC_134676.1, forward strand.
TGCTCAAAAGCCATATATACATAGACATATATAAAAAAGGGGTTATAATTCTCGACATACAGAAGCAGCTGGCACTGACTAGAAAAAACACTTGACAAGAAAAGTGTTCCTCAGGTGAAGAGCAGTGGTCTTCAGAATAAAAATGCAGTTCTATAGTGGTCAAACAGTAAAACAAGTTCAGCACTAGACTTCCTCTTTTCCAATAGGATCAAGAGACAATCTAGTGTCATATTTCAGTTGACTTGTTTTTAGGCTGCCTGTCTTCTCCATTTAGTAACATACTGCAGTGTTTATACATCTGCCTCCTGGCTGATTTGGAGGTTCACCTAACTATTCTGTTTTGTTACAGAGGCAATTCTAAACAGCTACGTATGTTTGGTCTACAAATTGAAACCTACCTTTTGGGGAGGATGCACAGAAGGAAGAATAAACTCCCATGCTACTCTGAACTTTGGTGAACCCAATTTTAAGACATCAATAACATTTATTCTTAGGATTAAATAGTGCTACATCAAATGACAAAGAAATATGCCCTTGTAAGAGAATGCACCACTTCTTTTAGAGAGAGCTTGGTATTTTGCAGCATAGGAGAATACCATTAGATCCATCAGAAGGATTTGACAAACCACAAAATAGCAACAATCTTGTACGCTGAAGATCACAATGTAATGTGAAATGTTGTTGCAGCCTGTAGGTCAAATATCTTCTACCTAGTAAAACAATTATGTTGATGACGCTTGATTTCAACTGTAGATTATCCACAGGCAAGTGACTTCTGGTAAACAATCTGGTACACACTACTGATTCTGTACTACAAATTGGAACTTCATGCAGGTGTCAAAACACACTGTTGTTTCTAGGATTAAACTTCTCCCAATTGAGTGTACCCACCAAAAGTATTTAATATACCCAGCAACGCAAACTACCTAGAAGACAACAGTGAAAGAGTAAGGTGTGAAGAATTCTGTCTAAATTTGCTTAAGAAACACATAACTAACAGCAATGTTCAAGTGCAGAAGTCCAATCCTAACAGCATACAGCCCACCTCCTTAGCACCTACCACCATCCATCTATTTCAACTGCCGCTCCTATATCCCTCTGTGCTGTCAGCACTGAGGTTTGAAGGCAGTGAAGGTACATCCCCTGAATCCAGTTGCTCTTCAAAACACAAAGTTCTTTGAATACCCATGTGAGGGTTTTTTTTCTGCAAAACTGCAACAAAATAACCTTACAAAAGTTTTCTGCATCCTCCACAAATATAACATGTAAGTTCTCATAAGTTCTGTATCTGTATTTCATGAATTCTATAAAGCTTGCAAACAAGGCAAACAACATATTGCTTCAATAGAATAAAATCCACGTGAGCTTTAACTTTTTATAATATTTAATCTGATTGACCACTCAACATTAAACTACAATCATCAAAGTGCTGTTCAGGAAGACTCATTTTGCTTTGTGTAAATGACCTGTCCTTGATTCTAGGCTGTTTTAAATTTGTTTAAAATTTCCATCTCTCCAAATGTCAGTATTTTTGCGATTGTTAACCTGTATTCACCATGACTTATGCCATGCACACCAAGCCTCAATTAATAAATTAAAATTATAAAACAGGAAGGCAACCTGTTAAAATAAAAAAAAAAAAACCCAAACAAAACAAAAGTTACAGCTGGAAGGAGCAAGTGGAACTGGCTAGGCACAGCTTAAATTAAGCCAGTTGCATCTGCAAGTAATAAAAGGAGTACTGCTCTTGGCCCATATTGCTGGCTTTCCCAAATAGGCAGTAACTACTTAAGTTACTTCTTAAGCAACTTCTTCAGTCCAGCTACATATGCAAGCAAACCTCTGATCAAAGTTAGACCAAGAACAGTATGTCAAGACCTGGCCTGTTTGCACCAAGCAATTGTAATGATGTTCAAGTTACTCTGGTCAAATTCATTTTAAGGACTTTTGACATATTTCTAGTATTGCAGTATTAGGAAAAATGGGTTAGGAAAGAAAAACACTGAAAAGAACATAAAAACTTACCACCCAAGGCCTTTTCCTCTCAAGCATCTCAATTAAGTCTAGATGGCGCCTGCGCTCATGGTATCTCTCAACATCTTGTTTGTATCGTTCAACCCTCTGTCTCATTTTCTCCAAAGAGTTAGTTTTGTCTCTGCACAAGTTCTGTAAGAATATACATTTTCATGTTTTACAGTATCTACTCAGTGGAAACACTTTTCAGAAATAGTCCACACCTCACCTGTACATTAAAGCAGAAATTTAATGCTAGAGAGGACATTTTAGTACAGCAGTAATTAGAGGGTAACAAGCCAACCCAACGAATAGTTGTCCAGTTTTTTCAAGTACGTTTATCACGTACTTTCCTTGAAACCAAACATAATTTAAACATAAATCTTAATCTGAAGAAAATACTTTCCTTTTTTAAAAATTTTCTCAGGAACTTCCTCCCTACAGCTCAAGCCTCTGTTAATCTAGATGTTTCTAAACCACCATAACTGGTTTTGATAAATACATGTAGCAAAAATGCTTGTGAAAGATCTTGTAGAGATTTGCAAGAGAAACTTTAAGGTTGATGCGTGAATGTAGTATGTATGATTGGAAATGCGTGTGTGCACACAAGCACAAGAAGAAAAAGCAGAACAAAGGACTAAAAGTATGGCCTATATAGCTAACGACAGGCACTGTTCCCAGAACACTGTTCCCAAGACACCACTCCAGCAGTAACAGCAAGGAACACACTACTCCTGCAAAGATCACTAAGCCTGTGCTCTGGTAAGATCATAGTACAAGTAACTGTCAGGGAAAGACCCTGCGTCCTAAAACCAGGACAGCACCAAGGTTGCAGCTTATTGCATACACTCTCCCTTTTCCTCTTTGTCTGTTAATACTCCAAACCAGGAAAAACAGACAACCATCTTGTCCATAATTTATGGAAGTTGAAGTCAGCAAGATTAAAGCAAAGGACCACCCTGTAAGAGCTGACGACTTCTGAAATGCATGAAAGATCTGTCCGGAAAAGTTGTTGCCAGTCAAGAATCCCAGAGAGGTGATGAGAACTTGACAACAGGCATCCCTTGTCCTCTGTGTCCAGACCACTTGCACATGTGTCTTCTTGCATGCGAGTGTCAGAGTGAATGAATTCTGAGAGAAGATAAGCATGATTTGGTAAAATCAACTTACCACAGACTTCATAAATAAATACCACCTTCTAATTCTGTCAGATCTCACATTAAATTTTATTACGCTAATTTCCCTACAGTCACTTCTCTCTGTCTCTATAATGCACATGTTTACCTCCAGTTCTCTTTCCTTTTCTCTGAAGTTTTTCAGTTCACAGTGAAATTGGTACATTTCTGGGGGACCAATGGATTTTTCGGTGGCTTCAAGCAACTCAATCTTACTCAGTTTTGCAAATTCTCCAACTCTGTCCTACAAAATAAGAACACAGTTACAAAAACACAGTATTAGTTAGAACAGTGCAATACAGTAGTACTGGATTTAAATACCGCAACTTACTTCTCGTGAACATCACCTGACTTGCAGTTCTAATGACAAATAGCACTGGCATAGTTAAGCATAGGATGACCATCTCAGAGTAGCAACCAAACCCTCCTAAACATTTTTAAGATTTCGTACATGGTTTTCTTGGAGGTGTTCTGGAGTGATTTAAGCTTAAACCTTAGCTGTTCTTGGCTATTTGGCAGCTTTTCAGGGTAGCTGTTGAAGACATGGGTTAGTTCATTATTTTTGAATTGGCTATCATTCTTCTGAACAGGACAGTTTAGTACAGACAATTAAAGGTTTTATTCCAGTGTATTCTTAATATTGGTTCTCAGACTGCTGAAGCTACACCTTCCCAGTATAAATGCTATAATTAACCCACAAGTTAAGCAACGTAGAAGTTAGTATTAAGGCTGGCAGGCAAGGGTATCGGGAAGCATTGCTGCTGTCCAAGGCAGAGGAACAGCTCAAGACCAAGACTGGGGTGAAAGGTGTGCTTGCCATTGCTACAGTGGCAGAGAACAAATAAACCGTAACTTTCAACACAGTAATATTCACTGAACTGACATTTATGTACCAAAGAAAAAAAGCTGGTTTAAATGCAAAAGTTATGTTGGCAGAGTATGCAGAAAGTTCTATGCTAAACAAATATTGTGAATATGTAAATGAATAAAAAAACCCCACAGTATTTGTTTCTGCAATATTAGCTTTTTAAATTTTAAAGTTTTTCAGCATGTCTTCTCCAATGCAATTCTCCTTGAACAGAACAATAAACCTACAGTTGGCTAGGCTCTGATAAGGTTTCCTTTTACTACCATCGCTGATAATCCACATGAACTTGGAAGGTCTTAGGAAGGAACATGCCATAACTTTTTTTTAAGGTGCAGTTGTGAGGCAAGTTAGTTATCTGCACAGAAATTCTGACATGCCTGAGCATGGATTCAGATATGGAAACTGCTTGCAGTATTCTTTAAGTTTCTCTCTCCTTTAGGAGCTATTTTCCATCAGGATGATTTTACTCTTACATAATTTGATCTTAAATATTTTTAAGTCCTATGCTATGCTCAAGAACAGTTGAGCCACAGATGTTACCAAAAAGACTCTAGCAGTAGCCTCTGTTGCAACTGTACAGTCATTTAGTGGGATTGCTTTGTTTTTTGGAGAAAGAAATCCAGACCATTCTTCCCCTTCACTTACCAAGTGCAGGATCCAATCCTGAGGGACTGACTGAATATAACCAGAGAAAAGCGCATGCAGGGATTGACCGGGAAAGTCAGGTATGCGGAACTACAGGAACCATGCAGGTAAAGGTACAAGAGACAGTGCTAGATCTCAAGGAGTTATAAAAATTTCCCTACAGATTTGCTGTTTTAACAACATCCCTACAGCAGCACAGACAGGACAGAGAGATACCACTGCTAGTGCTGCTACTCAACCACCACCATGGGGAACATCAGCAGCTTTTCTTTCAGTGTCAACTGACAGCAGGAACAAAACCACCCAGTTAGTGAGCCTTAAAGGTCACACAGTTCCTCCCTTCTTTCACCATCACACCAGTATGGCCACCTCATCCCTCTCATTCTTTGTGCTGTTCCATTAAATCACTAAAGTGCTACAAAAGCTAAGAAGCAACAAACCCCTCTGAAATGACAGCAAATCCCTTTGCACCCACTGTCTTTCAAAATTCATTCATACCTGAGGAAGAAACTGGCACAAATTGTCCACCTGGATGTTCAAGGCTGCAATCTGCTCTTCTACTGTCTTTAGGGTTGTTGGCTTTCTGTTGATAAACCATGCTGATGTGTTGTTCACCACTTGAATCTCACGAGTGATAATGACATTGTCAGGTGTCTTAGACCTGATTAATAAGAAGTGTTTATACTTTTGAGAATATGCAAAGGTTACCAAGTGTCAACGTATGTTAGAATTATGGTATTCAAGCTTTTAGATATCTAAAAATTTAATATAAATTAACTGGACAGTAGCAGCAAATTCACATTTTATGCTTCAGAAAAATGTCCAGTACTTCAGTGATGAATTAATCTCACATGAAAAACATCAAGAACATCTGCAAATTTTAACTCAGAGGAAGTTATTTATATAAATGACATAGTCATACTGAACGTATGAACCATTTAAAAGTTATTACAGATGTGAACAGTTTACATAAAAGTATATCTTTTATATGACATTTATTAAGTTTTAAAATTGGAATGCAGGAGGCGCATCCTAATGCTATGCCTTTAAAGTAAAAAAAACTAGTGTACAGAACTACATCAATGAGCTGTGTATATACATTCCATCTAGGAATGAAAATAGTATCATACAGTATGAAAAATACTAGTTTGTTTTCATTTTCTGCTTTTGAAGAACAGCATAGATGCATCAGTTGTCCACTTAGTTCTCTAGCTCAATGCTTATCTTCAAAAATTTAGTCAGGTTAAGATGCAACAATAACAAGCAAGGAGTGAGATAGTCATAAACGCTTGAAATTTTGGTGAGCATTTCGATTTAGAAATTGTCTAGTGCCTGTTCAGTCAGCATATTGTTAAAGATGGAGGATAAGGGCTCGTAAGAGTTTGGAAGCCACATACCTTAGGAGACTTAAGAATAGAGGTCAAAGTAGAAGTGAGTAATTCAACAGCTTCCAGTGTTTGGAATAAGTGCCATAGGAATATGAGCCTACTTCTTGAAAACTGTATGATCATTTCCTCACAAGTATCCACTACCTTATTTTACTATACCAGGCTTCCTTCAAAAGCCCTACAAAGCCATGCTCCTTTCTTTTATCAAATTAAGGACTTTTTACTCCTGCAACTCTTGATTTTAGTTGCAATCCAAGGGCCAAACTCAACCAAGACAGGGTGTGCTTATACAACTCAAATTTTTAAATTCCTATCAAAGAGCAATCTTCCGCATCATTGCTCTCTCACCCTAGATGTTGCATTTAAATATTTTCTACCAATTAGACAAAGGACTGAATTACATTGCAACCACTACAGTAAAAATGCTAAGTCTTCATATACTGCAAGTCGCTCTTCAGACTTTCAAGTCACATCAGGATGTATCTGCTGAAACAATCACACCGTCTACCTGAAAGACACCCTACCTCCTGATCCACTGCCTGGCCAGTCTCCAAAGAATGTCTTACTTGATCACTCGCACAAGAACAAAAGTGGATAGGATTTTTTCAAAGACCTGGTCCAGTATATCTTTTTTCCTTAACACAACTTTTTTTTTATACAATGTGACCAGGGTGGCCAATTGTTACACTAATTAACTCAGGCTCTGAATCAGCTGATTGGCTTTATGTTCTATTTAGTTCAGGCAAACAGATCAGGTTAAAGCTTATCAAAACCACCTCTGCTATTGCACCTTCATGTTAAGATCTCCACAAAGAAGCACCCATTTGGAAACTCTATTAGGATAGTCTCTCTTTAGTAGGGGGAAAAAAAAAAACCAAACAAAAAAACAACTTATGGGAATATTTCCCTGTAATCACAAGTTAGTGAGGAATTTTACAGAGTAAGTCCAAATGATTTTCAGTTACTCTATTTTGCAAAAGCTTACCTAGAAGACTGCATTAGCCAGAATTAGTCAGATCTACCTTTTTTTTCCCCTTTTGTTTCAGTATGTGATGTTTTCAGTAAGAATATAGAGGAACCCCTCATACCAGCAGTATCAGTATAAGAAAGTGAAAGCAGAATATTTGGTTTTAAAATTTAGACTTTGTCCTTTTTTTTTTTTTTTCTTTCTTCTTTAAAAGTAATTTCCAACCAGTAGGTCATGATGGCAGTACTGTGTCTGAATCATCTGAACCTTAAATGTAAACAAAAGCTAAACACACCATATGCATCAATTTTTATCTATATATTCTTTGTACTTCAAGACCAGCTAAAATGCTTCAGAAAGCCAAATCAAGACCAGCCATCGCTGCTTATTTCTTGCATGGTAATTATTTAACCTTAAAATTTTGAAGTCTGGATAAAAAAAAAAAAAAAAAGGAAAAAGTAAATCACCAGCTTAAAGACTCTGTACACCAGATTTTTTTTTTCACAACTTTGTGAATGATTGTGTGGGGAAATAATCTAATTAAAAATGCATGAGGAAATGCAATTTTACTACTTACAGTTCAATTTCTACTACACCTTTCAAGCACCCCTGCTTTACAAAGAGACCAACCTACAAAATTAATTATAGAAGTTATTATTGCAAAATAACAAAATAACAGTGTATTAAAATGTAATCTCTTACAAAAATATGTATTTGTATAATAGAGTTGCTGTAATGGGATATTTTACTGAAAACTTACAATTAAAAACTAAAATTTATTTTGGCTGTGTATTACCTGAAAATAAAGGAAGACACTATTATCTTCCTCATCAACTAGCAGCATTAGAACTTCCTCCACAGGTTAACAATTTCTGATGAATTTCAGCCTCCAGAACTGAACAAATTATAATCATCAGGTCCAAAGAGAGGAAGTTCTCATGAATTCGGGGAACAAAGGAAATGCAAATGAAAGACATTGCCAAATATACGTACCCACAGAACTGCCAATTCTAATAGTATAAAAATATATAAATTGAAAAGCTAATAAAAATATCAACACACAGTGCTGCCATGCAGTCAATTTCCCTATTTACATTGCTCAAGACTGAGCTGCAACCAGAGAATATGTACAATCATTTAGGTACCCAGATTCAGTGCTCCAAAGATCTACTGAAATATATTCCATCCAACAGACTATCCAAGAAAGCAAGCACAAAACTTGAAAATTTGACAATACAAACTTTCTACTATAATGTCAACATATGATCTCTCAGAAGCAAAAAATGAAAATAATAGTGAAACAACACAAACCAAACCAACTTCCATTTAAATCAAAGATCAGTGTCTTTTAGATAAATTCTCAGACACATTAAGGATGTTATTTCTACAGGTTCTATATACTTGGAAATTTGACTTTTTTTTTTATTTCTCCTTCTGTTGGTATTTCTGATCAACTGTTATTTATGCATTAGGTGGTATTTTCCTACCCCACTGTGGAGGCTTAGATATCTTCAAATATAACCTCTAGTCTACTCAGGTTCCAGTACAATTCAGGTGTTTCCACTTCATAATTCAGCCCAGACAACAAGTAGTTAAGTAAGACAAAACCCCTTTGGTAAAAGCCTTTGTCTCTGGACCGTGTTATTCTACAATTTGGACACCTTACTTTTCATAAAAATAAAGCACACCAAGGAAGACAGTCTTTTTCCCCACTCCTCTGCCGGACAGAGGTCTTAATGAAATTCAGATTAAATATGAAAATTACAGAAGTTCATAGTTACCTTATCAGCTCGCCCTATGAAAGAAGGTTTTCCAGCCAGTCCCAGGCAGATTGCACAGACAATGCTTGATTTTCCTGTGCCATTAGCACCTACAATCATATTCAGATTGGGTCCTGGACGCACTTCACAGACATCATATGTTCTGGAAAACACAATAATTTTTTGAACCTTATGAACACTATGTCACCTTAAAAAAATTTACTTGCTTAAAACCACTTTATGATTATATTAAATATGACAGATAATTTTCTCAAATCTAGACTCAATCCTCAAATACGGTTTTGTAAGAAAATCTCAGAATGAAAAGTAACACTACAATTAAACACTGTGGAATACATTCCCACCAGCCAGAGCACTTACAACGGCGTTCTTCAAAACAAATGATTTTAAAGAATGAAATCCAGCTACTTAATGACAATTTCTATTGACTTTACTGGCACATCATATTATTTTACATACTAAAAAAAAAACCACAGAAATAAAATTGAGTGAATTCAGTCAAGTCTGTTACATTTAATTCCAGCTGCCTGCTGCACTGCAGTCACATGAGATTCCACTCATCTAACCCATGCAATGTACTTGGGTCTTAAGCTCTGCAAGAAGTTTGTGGAACTCTGTATTGATACATTCTGCAGTAGCTTTCTTTAGTTACAAGAACCTAAAACATTAGCCTGTTATCAGTGGGTTTTTTTTAAATTGTATTAGACATCTTTCATCGTGTGCATCCAGCATGCCTAACTGCAATAGCAACTACAGGAAGAGACCAATCCCTAGCATGCAAATTCAAGACAAACCATTAATGTTGGCATGATCAGTAACATCCCAAATTTATAATGAACTCCACCATTTGATGTTCTGTACCAAACACACAGAGAGGAGCTGAGACACCAAAGAAGAAACAGAAAGCAGTTAATGATAAAACAATAACATAATCCATGTACTTCTGGAAGACAAGGTATTTGAACCCTCAATGCTGAGGCTTAAACTAACTATGTTTGAAGCTTCATTTGACATCTGTAGCGTGACTAGGCTACCCAGAACTGTTTTCAAGGCTGACATGGAGATATCAGCATACCAGCTACAAGAAAATGGCCTGAAAACTTCTACTAGTAACCATAATAGCTCTAAACAGAACGGTATTCCCAATCCACAGAAGATAGAAAAATCACGTGCAAAAGATAACACCATAGATACTTTATCGTAATGGTTCCCAAGGCCTGCCCCCGCCTGCCCTATGAACGCCTTTTGCCTTCTCCCCTCCTCCACTGCTTGACAATCACTTAACTGGGAGGAAAAAAGCAGGCAGAGGCTGACATGGACAACAGGTACCACCACCTTAGGGGAAGAAGGGCCGACACGACCCCCACGGAAGCGACACTGCACTAAGAACCTACGGGACTCGTAATCCACACAACAGGTCCTCTCCCCGCTCTGAGCAAGACATCACCGTCCACGGAAAAAACGTTTCACGCGCTCCCTCTTCCAGCCCCGACTCCCCTCGGTACCCAAGGCCTTAAGGTCCCCTGTTTAGCGAGCGTGACTCCCCCCTCTCTGCACCACGGCGGAGAACGGCCGCAGCGCGCGCGTCGCTGCCTCGCCAGCCCAAGCTAGCCGAGGCCGCCCAAGCTCGCCACCGACCCTCCGAGACCGCCGGGAATCCTTACGCCAGCGCCGGCAGGCACCCCACGGCCAATGGCGGCCGCTCGGCCGCCGCTACCCGGGAGGAGAAAGCGCCCACCGCTCACTCACAGAAAGTTCTCCATAAAGATCCTGACGATGGAGCCCTCGACGAAGCGGGGGCGCGCTTCAGCGCCCCTCGCAGCCTGCTGGCTGCCGCCGGCGCCGAGCTGACAGGCACCCAGGCTCCATTTCCCCGGCGTCGCCACCGCCATCTTCCCCCCTCAGCCCACCCTCAACCCCCGGCCGCGAGGACGCGCCCCGCGCCTCGCTCTCATTGGCGGGCGGGAAACGGCGGGCAGGTGAGGAGCGCGCTCACTGGCCGATGGGGCGGGACTAAGCCGCGGTGAAACTTTTCATTGGCTTGCAGCGTGCCGCTCTGGTGCCCATTGGCTGGAGGAGGTAAGAGCGGGGCGGTAAGGGGAACCCGGGAGGGAGGCTGTGGTATTGCTTTCGGTTCCAGAGAACAGGGCGTGCCCGTGACCGTGCCCGTGCTCCCCGGCGCTGAGGCACCTGCACGGCCTAACGGGCGTGAGGCGTGGCCTGGGCCCGTCCCGGCCGGCAGCAGGAACCCGGCGGGCCGCACCTCCCGGGGGATGCTGCGGCGAGAGGACGGCGCCTCCCGGCCGGCGTGCCCTGCGGTGGGGCGGCGCGGGGCGCGGAGGGAAGGTGCCGGTGCCTGCGGCCGCGCCCCCGGAGGCGCCCCCCCAACCCCCCCCCCCCCCCCCCAGTGCTTACCCCTAAGAAGAGTGGCGACCGGCAGCGGGGCCTGCCTTTGTCGTGCTTCTCGGAGGCCCCTGCCTGGGGCGGGGTGGGAGGGCACTGGACAGGCCTCGGGGCTGCAGACCCCGTCCCCCCCGGCTGCCACCGCCCGCTGCCGCTAGCGGCCTGTCCCCGGCGGCTGGGCAGCCGAACGGGGCGCGGAAGAGTGGAGGCAGCGGCTCTCCCACGAGGTGGCAGCACAGCCGAGCAGTTGGGCGGCCAGTGCTGCAGGGGTGGGCTCCTTCTAAGTATCCCCCTTCGTTCATGGGGACAAGCTTGGGTTCTGGGCGAGCGAACTCTTCATGTTTCCATGTTCCAGCACCTGTCTGGGTTTGTTTACTTTTTCTTAATTTTTAACAAAATAACAGGAAGCACATTTTTCACATGGGTTACTTCAGAGATCAGAAGTCTATAGGAAGGATAGATGTCCTTTAGGAATGATCCTGGAGGAACGCGTGTGTGTAAGATTTTGGCACCTTCACTGCAGGGCAGTCACCAGTGTCACTGAGACTCCTGCAGATACCTTAGCTTTCATAGAATCATAGAATGCTTTGGGTTGGAAGGAGAGAATCATCTAGCACAACCCCCCCCCCCTGCAGTGAGCAGGGATTGAACCTGTGACCTTGGCATTATTAGCACCATGCTCTAACCAACTGAGCTCACCAGGCTCCCACATGCTTTATTTTTTTCTCTCACACCAAGAGTTGCTGTTGGAACACAAGGCCTCATAACTGGCCAAAGCTTCTACAAGGAACCAAGAGGCTGATTAAGACTGCTGAAAGAGAGAGGAAACTGATTGTGCTTAAGTGGAACTAGGTAAAGGAATTGACACATAGATAGAGTGATTTCTCCTAAAAAGTTTACAAGGAATACAATGTTTTTCCAATATGAACCAGGTACTTGGCATGCGGAGGCTTGCAAAGACCAATACTGCCACAGTAAAGACATCAGAACAGCGACTTCAGGTATGGATGCAGCAGAATTGGGACCAATGAGGAAAAAGTTATTTAAGGCAGGTTGCTTCTTTGAGGGAATTTAGGTAGATAAAGGGAGGTACAAGGGCAGTGAAAAGGTTGTTCCAGATGCAGGAAAAAAATGGGGGAAGAAAGGTTAAGATCTGTTAAAGAATGACAGGGACTTCTGCTCTAACAGTATGAGTGCAGATGCCCATAGATAGTAATGAAGCTGACCTGCATGTCCAAGCCCACCAGGACATCAGACAGGCACTTTGGCTAACCCAGGTTATCCATGGTCCATGTCCAGAAGACTTGGTGTAGAAGAATAAAGAAGCATAAAAATGTACCCTAGTACTATGTGGTATGGAGGGGCAAGGCTGATAAAACTGTATGTTGTTCATAAGATTTGTGATAATAGTTTTGTAAAAGCTGTGTAATAGAGTGCGAAATTGTATCATTGTAAATTAGTAACACTGGTATGTCTATTAGCTAATTGGAATATTAGTTGATTTATTAGTTGGTAATGTTGTACTTAATCAATAAAAATTATGGTCTCCTAAATCAGTTATGTCTCAAGCTTGCAGACCAAAAGGGTAGAGTTGGGCTCATTAAGTAACAGTGACTTCCAGCCAAAAGAGAAGGCGGCGGTAGATTAAGGAACCATTTCAACATATTCCCACTAGAAACTGCTGAAGAGATCTTTTTTTTCCCAGAATTTGTCAGGGAGCACCTTCCAGGATCTGGTGATTATGGATGCTGGTAAGAGCTGGAAAAAGGAGATGGCGAAGGCTGCAAAGTAGGCACTGCTTGGACCAAGAGGAGCTCTTGAAAGAAGAGAGGGAGCATATAAAAGCTAATACAGAACATAAGAGCAGCAAGATGTAACACAGTACTTAGCAGTGAGCAAAGGAACATAGCAGAATATGCAGTTGGCTAAGAGACCAAAATGCTGATGTTCAGAAAAAACACATACAGGTGGGAAAAACAGAAAGGCGCAGGAGGAGGACAGGAAAACAACAGAGGAAAGATGGGAAGAAAACAGCAAGAAGATGAATATAGAGCAAAGTAATGTAAAGGAGTATTGAAAGTTTATTCATTTATACTTAAGCAACTAAGAAACTTGAAATGACCAATTGAAATGTTTTTCCAAAGGAAATGTGAAAATTAATTTTACATCTGACACCTAATGTTTTGTTTGAGGTAGGATGAGACTGGTGTTTTGTCTTTTCCAAAATGTGAGGGGTAGAACCTTTGAGTCAGTGTGTCATGTTGCAGGAAAAGCATGCTGTCTTCAGCCTTTTACCTTACACAGTGGTCCTTTCAGAGCGGTGGGTCTCTTGAGTGTGGGCAGTCAGACTTGGGAGCTGTGTTCGGATCCAGGTAGATAAAATGCCAGCTCTTTTAGTGCTCAGCTTGAGCTGTCTTAGTGAAGCTTCATGATTGTAAAGTTGGATTTATGTTAGGTTTAATTTGGTGTGACACAATATCCAGCCAGAATACAATTTCATTTACATTAGAGTAGAGCTAGAATAACAATGCTATTTTATGTTGTTGTTATTTTGGTTTTCCATTGGTGTAACTGAGATCTGAATTTGGCCCTTTTTTGGAAATTAGTAAGGATAATGACAAAATAGCAACTAATGGAAAATATTTGAAGAATGAGAAGAGTATTAAACAAGAGGGCAATAAAAGGGCTTTTCTTCGCATCTTAGGACAAGTTCAGTTCCACTCCAGCACAAAGCTACATTTAGAGCAATCAAATACAAGCCTGTTAGTGTTTGGGGTGTTACAGCTGCTTTTGAAGGTTTCTTTTTCATTTCCATTTCATGCACTGCCACAACTGGGATCAAAGGAATTACTTGTAGGTTCTCCACTAGCTTTTGAAGAAATTAGACAGTAAGCAGGCCTGGTATAGCAAGCCTCAGAACTGTTCTTTGCCCTGCTGTGGTCCCTGTACATCTACTGCAGCAGTGAGAAAGGAACAAATAGTAAATAAAAATGGATCCAGGGCAGAAATTAGTTGCATGGGGAGTTTCCCATCTGGACACAGCTGATGGAATGTTTTTTATCTCACCATAAAACTGAAGTTTGCCAGTAGAAAAATCTTAATGCACCTTCCCTAGTTTTCACATGTTTTGCAGCCATTCTTTCACTAGCCGTGAATTTCCCATTCTATAAACTGATATTCAGCAGGTACTAAAGTAATTTAAAGTCACTTTCCAAATTCTCCCTCTGTTCTTCAATTCCTGCAGCAGAAATGGGTGGAAAAGTGCCATTGTTCCCTACTGAAGGAAGAACTTAGGCTTTTTTTTTTTTGCAGTCAGGACAGTGCTTCACACCCTATAGATAAATATGATGCTCAGTGATACTGACAAAACCATCCCATCAGTGTGGTCCCTAGAGAATGCTCAACAGAGAGCAGAATAGAGTACTTTGCTTATGTTCTTATTCATATCAGCCTAAATCTGGTTACTTTGATGGAATGAAGCAGAGCTGCATAAATTGTTGGAGATAGGAGTCCGAAGTTACACTTCATGCTCCATTTCATTTACAAAAGAAGTCCCATCAGAAGCATGGAGAACCACCAAGCCTAATGATTTTAACCACTTCATTTTCACTTGTTTTCTGCTTAGGTAATTTGATCTGAATGTTGATACCAAAGCATAAGCTTTACAAAACAACTGTAAAACTGTATTGAATCTTAGGAAACAGTCCATTGTTTCTGGTTGCTTTCATTTTCAGAACAATAGCAAGAGTGATGCGTTCATAACCAGCTGCCAATGGGGATTGTAGGTTGCTAGGATAGGCAGCTAAGATGTCAATTCCTTTTGGCTCTTCCTCAGTCTGTAGGAAGTAATAAACTGCTTCAATCTGTGTGGTCAAATAAACACATTAGTAGTGAATGTATTTAATTGAACAATCTCTTCAACTGTTTGTGTCACCAAAATGAAAACTTACTAAAGATGTAAGGGGCTAGATTGTCCTAGGTGATGTTGATCCTTATAGGCCATTAGGAAAAATGTATACTTTGTTCTGAAAGGAGCAAAGGCTATTCCCACTTTTCAGGGCTCACATCTTACAGCAACAGCTTGAATGTGGTGGCTCTAAGAATATTTTCTATGGCTCAATACAGCATATCAGATTGCTTTCTCTCAGCTGTCTTAGGTGATGTGATCCACACACTTCATTTGCTTCATATTCGAAATATAATAGCCTGAATTCAATATTAGGCTCAGTTGTTTCTCGTTACACCGATAACTATAAAGTCTAGAGCAGAGCAGTAAGACAATTTTCAAAGTTACATTTTATTAGGAAGTTATAATAATTTCAAACCAAAATGTTACACACAAACACATAAAAACTTAAAAATTAACAAGTTGTGTGAATTCAGTTTCCTGTTAATATAAATGAAAGGCATCTGTGGTTGGGTAAAGTGTTAAGTACATTCTCTGTGAGTGTACAAACTGATTTATTAAAAAAAAATGCATGACTTGCATGCCAGAAAACGTATGTCTTCAAAGGGTTTCATTTCATATTGTTCAAAATGTCAGCAGCTTACACTCAATTATACTGGAACACTGGAAGTGAGTTTGTTATTGGCAAGGACAACAAATACATTTGTTATAGTAAAAGAATACAAAACCACAAAAAATTGCCAGCAGAGTGTTAAGTTTCCCAGAGAGATTTGTCATCATGAATAATTGCACTTAACCTGTAAGCTATTACTAGTAGCTAATACAATTTTCTTTATTATTTCAAAATATTTATAATTTCCTTAACAAAAATCCATTCTGTACCCAACAAAAAACATTCACTGAATGCAGATTTGAGATAACACAATATTGGATTTTAATTGTGCACCTTTACTTTCCTCTTTTTACCTATATACCAGAAAGGTTAAAAAAAAAAAAAAAAGCATTAAAATGAATGATCTGTGCAAAATGGGAAGGCTTTATATAATAACTGATGCCTCATGCAAAAGAGAAAAAATATATAAAAAAAACAGTCTAAGAAGCCCTGAGTCAATAATTTCATTGCAAAGGCGAGGAACACGAGTGCTCTGAGTTCTTCCTATACATTGGTGCATATTCAAACCAGTCCAGTATTTACTTAAAACTTTTTAAAATTGGCAGTTTGTGCAGTTTCTCACATACAGATCTTCTACCCATTTCACTCCTTTCAGCAGACTGTATTTAATACTCAATTTCATTTAAGCTGTCAGGATAGGCTGGTGCGAATTGTATTTCTTCCACTTCTAGAACACAAAGAAGGGGGAAATACTGTAATTATTTGTATTTTTATCACACGTATAAGAATGCATAAGACAGAATATAATTACCATGCGGGGTTTAAATGGGACTGCCATACGTTTTTTAAAAAGTGTTACAGCATCTTTACTAGTCCAGATTCTGAGGATGGTCTCGCATTTTATTATAAAACAAAAATTATACACTAACCCAGCAGCATGATACTAAGTTCACATCCATTCAGTGGGGGATTCAAGGGAAGAACTATCACCTGTCTAATTACAAAAAGCACTGTGAATTGCTAGGTGTCTCCTAAGAGAAACAGAGTATGTTTAAACTTACCTAAACAGGGTCCTGCCTGGAACAGAATATCATCTATAGCAGTGTCACTTCTCATTGACACACCGCGGATTGCCTCAAAAATAA
The DNA here is from genome assembly GCF_030463565.1 of Pelecanus crispus. NCBI lineage: Eukaryota > Metazoa > Chordata > Aves > Pelecaniformes > Pelecanidae > Pelecanus > Pelecanus crispus. The sequence continues at coordinate 41,103,819 of NC_134676.1, forward strand.
TCTGTAAAGATAAGACACAGCTTTTCATGAATCCCACAGGAGGAAGGACTAAAAAAAGTAATACCCATACAGTCTATTCAAGGATCTAGTGTGTCCTGAAAGCCTGCCTCTTGGAAAGAAACTTCTATGCTCCATCAGTGGACTGACTGCCCTGGTCAGAGAATTTGGGTGTGTGCTATGCTGAAGGAGGCAAATTTGTTCTCACACTTTGATAAAAAATTGCTGTGTGTTACAGACCACTAATAAATTTTCTCTAGTGATGTGGCATTTCTATCTTGCTTTTCAGCCCAAATGTGTGTTGTCCCTATGCAAGCAAGACTTGAGTGGAAAAAAAACCATTACAGGATTATGTCGTAGTCTTACTGATGAAGCTAAACTTGCTTTTCAGTAAAAGGTTTCTTCCCACTCCCCACCCCACCCCCCACCCCACCCCCAATTATTTCCAGGCTCTTAAGGCAAAGTTATTAAAAAAACCACAACATGCCATCTTTGGTTAGTGATCAGTGCAGTTTTGTGCCCTGTGCTGTTTCAGTCAATAGCAATTTCGGCTTCCTCTTTGACAGAGAAACTGAGCCAAGCTTTGTCTCTGCCAACACTGAAATGATGGCACTGTTGAAACCAAAGGGAGAGCTCTGGCTTTCCATCATCCCTTGCCTTTGGTGCCACCTCAGAAAGACCATCCTGCAAGAAGCAGCCATTTTATGACAGCTTAGTGGTTACGTCAAATCTAGACAGGGCTTTGGACAGCTGAAGGAAAAGAAGTTGCACAAATGATCTAAACAAAAACTACCACTACTGACAACAAATGATGGAAAACAGCATTTACATACTTTAAAAAAATAATTTTGAATTAGTGAACTATTTTCATACTTACATCCTATTAATGTCTTAATAACTCCCTCCCTACCTTCATTTGTAAGAAATTACACATTACTTTAGGTTGTTCAGGTGTCCATTCAGTGCTATCTACATTTCAACATTTTAATTTATTTTTATACAACCAAAAACTTGGATTCTAGCACATAGTTCATTTCAATATTCCATTTTGACTGCTTTTTGTTTGTTTTTTCTTACCTGGTGGTTTCTGTCACTTTCATATTCTATCAATCCCCTTAGCCATGAGATGCTTTGTTCCCCTGTCCTCCTCCACAAAGGAATCTCTTCATCATCACCTTCCTTTTTTAGATAAACACTTAATAATCCAGTCCCAGCTCCATACATGTGATAGAAAAATGTTAAGCACTGTTTTCCAGAGGTTCCTCTTAGTGATCTTGAAACCAGGTATGCTCTCTGTCCGTAGACCATGTTGGATGCCTCTATATACATGTAGTATCCTTAAAAAGATACACAAGCAAATGTTAGCAAAGTAGAATACATTCTCTCAGCATGTTCATTATGCTCAACATGCTGAATCAATAAAAATCTATGATTGAAACTATTTTGATAAAGATTTTTATGCTGTAGATATATTTGTGAACTGTAATACTTGTGATATTGTAATAATTGTGTTAGTGTAATAGTGGTAATATTTGTGAATGTTAATAGAACACTTAAAAACTTGTTTGTATCTGATGAAATACATAGCAACAGAAGGGAATACAAAGCAAGAAAAAATCATAGCTGTTCTTAAACCAGGAATGCACTCTGATGGTGGTTGATTAATTGGAATTCAGAGACAGCTGCATGTATATCTGAGAGTACAGTTTAGGCAATGGTTGGAGCTGATGCTATTAACAGAGCAAATTAATTGAAATACCTCTTTTAAATCATGTATAACATCAACAATAATTTTCTTTCTGTGATCAAGATGTGAAGACACAAGCGAGGAAAACTAGACCCTCTAGAATCCATGAATGAATTAAAGATTGTCATGAACTCTGATCTGTGGAAAAATTAGTCATTAATTGGTGGCAGGCAAACTAATCCACCCCCCAACCCATCATTGAGTTATTTCCAGCCAGAGCAAACCAAAGTGTGTCAGAAGACTGAGGAGCATCCCCATGTCCTATCTGCTGCAGATGGCAGCTGTTCTGTGCCGTGAGATGTACACTCTGCCAGCAGGCAGTGAACTCTGATTTTGCAGCAGCTCTTCACGCCGTCCCACTGCTCCCTTTTTCTGGTGTTGGAGAAAACAAGCTGCCCTTCTGCCACGACAAGTCCTGGCAGTGAGATTGCCCTCAGGGGGAGAGGGGATTCCTAAGGATCAGTGAGGCAGGAGAAAAGCTGTGAGCGGCAAGAGCAGCCAGTGGATGCTTGGGGTGTCTCTCATGATACTCAGAGTCCTATTATCTATACAAACCCATACTGAAGACATCCCCTCTAACCGGGTTGTAGTTTGGTGGTGAGCAGCAGTAGAGAGAATGGGTAAAAAAAAAAAAAGATTATCTACAGCTGTAGGTCTGCAAGGAAAAGATAATTTCATACAGTGTGTTGGAGAATTCTCAAGGCTATTTATACCAAACCTAGTGCAAGCCATTGCGAGGATTTTGATGTTCACTATGCTTAAAAGTTCCTTGAGTTAAAAAACAAAACCGACAGCTCATATTACAGTATAATAACTTGCCTTGAGTTCTAAGGTCTGAATCATATTATAAAGTCGTTGGAAAGACTAGATCAGCTCTTGGTTTTGTGAATTCAAATCCATGTATTTCTCAACACATCTTGCTGGAAAGAGATGTGTGAAATAAGGAATAAACGTTCTTGTCACAGGCCAGGCTTAAAAGATTCTCTTGCTTCACCAGTTCTAAAGTCAAGCTGTCAGTCTCAGATCGCAGAATACTTAGTGATCTACATAAACTAAAAATAGGTCTAAAGTCGTTTCTGCCTTATAAATCAAGAAGATTCTGCTAACAGCCCATTCCTTCTCTTGAGCAAGAAACTTGTAAGTGTTGCTCCTACTATAAGGAAAGGGTTATTGTCCTTGGAAACGCAAGGGCTGGGATACAGAGTATGTGAAAGAGGAAGAATAAGATGTATTATCTAGGGCATAACCAGGGGGGGAAAAAGCGTCAAGCAAACCTGAAAGTTGAATCCTTTTATGGAATTGAGTTTGGTTACCTACCAAAACAACCAGCAATTTTAATGGGATGTTGTCCTTTTGGATTATGTTTTGTAGGAAAACAAAGGCCTGGAGGACAATACAGAGATGGCCTACAGATGCCTCTCCAAGAGGCTCACCCACGTTTCAAAATAAAATTCTCAAAATGAACTTCAAAAACTGTTAGGAAACGTTCTCACTTATTTTAAAGCTGGTGATCACAGTTGTCTAGTTGATGCAGAAGAACTGGACAGCATGGGTAACAAAGACAGACAGTATGTCATCTAATTCACTCTGATAATCATCTAATTTTTAAATGGAAAAGGGACAAGAATGTCAATATTCCCTTTTGAAAGTCATTCCACAGTACAAAGATAGCATTATTGGGAACATGTTCTTGATTTGCAGATAGCCTACATTTTCCACTTCGATAACTTAACCAATAGATCTGGTCAGAATATGGTCAGATTTCTAAGTAATGTTTCTCATGTTTATTTCATAACATATAAGAGAAGCTTTAAGCTTTAAAACTTAGCTATCTCTGAAGATTATTCATATTTTTACCCAGAATCAGTGCTGTTTAGAATTAACAATGGAAGAACATAATTTCTTGGTGATCTGAAATTTCAAGCCAGAGAAATATTCCTATCTGCATTCTCAATTCCATGTGTAGGACTTTGGCCATACAGTCCCCCATACCATGAATTTACATCTCTCTAGTCAATTTCCATGCCTTGCTCGGGATGCAGCTATTACAGAAATTTTACCAGGAGACAGAAAAGGGAGATTTTGCTG